>NC_045440.1:20644157-20662957 GCF_002776525.5 Piliocolobus tephrosceles | reverse complement strand
TTTTTTTTTTTTTTTTTTTTTTTTTTTTGAGACGGAGTCTTGCTCTGCCGCCCAGGCTGGAGTGCAGTGGCCTGATCTCAGCTCACTGCAAGCTCCGCCTCCCGGGTTCACGCCATTCTCCTGTCTCAGCCTCCCGAGTAGCTGGGACTACAGGCGCCCGCCTCGTCGCCCGGCTAGTTTTTTGTATTTTTCTATTAGAGACGGGGTTTCACCGTATTAGCCAGGATGGTCTCGATCTCCTGACCTCGTGATCCGCCCATCTCGGCCTCCCAAAGTGCTGGGATTACAGGCTTGAGCCACTGCGCCCGGCCGATGAGCCATTTCTTAATTGTACTTTTTTTTCTCCTTAACTTTTTTCTTTTTTAAATAGAGATGGGCGCTCACTCTGTCGCCCAAGATGGAGCACAGTGGTGCAATCATAGTTCACTGAAGCCTTGGAACTCCTGGGCTCAAGTGATCCTCCCACTTCAGATTCCCAAGCAGCTGGGACTACAGGTGAGAGCCACCATACCTGGCTCTCCCCAACTTTACATTTTGAAAAACTGAAATCTATTTAAAAAGTGAAAGAATCATAAAATGAACACACATATGCTTTTACCTAAATTCACCACAGTAAATGTTTTGCCACTTTTGCTTTTTTTCTCTACAAATGATTTTTTTAAAACAATTTAAAAGCAAATTGCAAAAATCATGATATTTCAACATAAACACTTCATCAGGTACTGCCTAAAAGATCATTTTCCTATATAACCATAATACCATATTGTCACATTCAAGTCATTTAACATGATATAGGCCAGGTGCGGTGGCTAACACCTGTAATCCCAGCACTTTGGGAGGCTGAGGCGGGCAGATCACCTGAGGTCAGGAGTTCGAGACCAGCCTGACCAATATGGAGAAACCTCCTCTCTACTAAAAATACAAAATTAGCCAGGCATGGTGGTGCATGCCTGGAATCCCAGCTACTCGGGAGGCTGAGGCAGGAGAATCTCTTGAATCCGGGAGGCAGAGGTTGCAGTGAGCTGAGATCACGCCATTGTACTCCAGTCTGGGCAACAACAGCGAAACTCCATCTCAAAAAAAAAAAAAAAACCAATGATGTAATACCATCTAAATATATACTCCGTACATATTCAAATTTTCCCAGTTATCCCCAAAATGTTCTCTACAGTTTTTATTTTCTTAATCCAGGCTTGACACTGTCATTTCTCTTTCAACTTCTTTCATCTAGAATTGTCTTCCTGCCCTTTTTGTTTTGGTTTGTTTTTCATCACTTTGAAATTTAGAGTTCAGGCCAACTGTCCTGTAGAAAGCCCCACAAACGGCCAGGCACAGTGGCTCCCGCCTGTAATCCCAGCACTTAGGGAGGCCGAGGTGGGCGGATCACAAGGTCAGGAGATCAAGACCACGGTGAAACCCCGTCTCTACTAAAAATACAAAAAATTAGCCGGGCGCAGTGGCGGGCGCCTGTAGTCCCAGCTACTCAGGAGGCTGAGGCACGAGAATGGCGTGAACCCGGGAGGCGGAGCTTGCAGTGAGCCGAGATCGCGCCACTGCACTCCAGCCTGGGGGACAGAGTGAGACTCATCTCAAAAAAAAAAAAAAGCCCCACAAACTGGATTTGTCTGACTACTATAACTAGGCTGAGCTTAAATTAAACGCTTTCAGCAAGAATGTTACATAGGTAATTATTGAATGAATTCTTCAAATATTTCTCAGTGTTTGTTCATTTAGAATTTCAGTCTCTTGGGCTGACACTGTCTAGACGCTGCAAAAAAACCTTCATTAACTGTTAGCAATTAGTAAATCTAATCATGATCATCAAAGAAATACATTGTCTTGTCCAGCCATCCAGTATATCATTCTGTGCCCAATTTAAAGATCCTGGTTACCAAGTTAAACCCTCTTCTAACAACAAATGAAGACTCAAGAAACTAAAAGATTTCAGGATAATCTAATGTGCCAATAAAACAAAAATGAATATGGGGAACTAAAAGTTCTTTCTACATTCATCTGGACAACTAGATAGAATATAAAGATAACTAAGAAAGATACCACTTAGGTTAGGCTGAAAGTTTTAGGTCTCAGTTTTGAAATTTAAAATGCTGCTAAATTTTAACACTAAAACTATAAAAGGCAGGGCGCAGTGGCTCACACCTGTAATCCCAGCACTTTCGGAGACCAAGGCAAGAGGATAGCTTGAGCCCAGGAGTTCAAGACCAGCCTCAACAAGATGGCGAAACTCCATCTCTATAAAAAATACAAAAATTAGGTCAGGTGCGGTGGCTCACGCCTGTAGTCCCAGCTACTCCGGAGGCTAAGGCAGGAGAATGGCATGAACCCAGAAGGCAGAGTTTGCAGTGAGCCAAGATTGCACCACTGCACTCCAGCCTGGGCGACAGAGCGAAACTCTGTCTCAAAAAAAAAAAAAAAAAAAAATTAGCTGGGCACGGTGGTGTACGCCTGTGGTTCCAACTACTTGGGAAGCTGAGGTGGATCACCTGAGCCCAGGAAGCTGAAGCTGCAGTGAGCTGTGATTGCGCCACTGTACTCCAGCCTGGGCAACAGAGCGAGACCCTGTCCCCCACCAAAAAAACTATAAAGGAGCGTTATAGTCTAGTAATGATTGCACCCAAGGATGGTAATGATTATAAGACATCCCTTTATTCCCATTAGTCATTTAGCAATTAAGTAGCAGCAAAGCTCCAAAATGACTACAAATCCCAGAATTAACTGAATAATTTTGTCTCTAATAGATATATGTCTAAAAATCAGCCTTTTTTTTTTTTTTTTTGAGACTTGCTCTGTCACCCAGACTGGAGTGCAGTGGCGCAATCTTGGCTCACCACAACTTCCACCTCCCAGATTCAAGCGATTCTCCTGCCTCAGCCTCCAGAGTAGCTGGGACTACAGGCGTGCACCACCATGCCTAGCTAATTTTTGTATTTTCAATAGAGACTGGGTTTCGCCATGTTGGCCAGGCTGGTCTCCAACTCCTGACCTCAGGTGATCCATTCACCTCGGTTTCCCAAAGTGCTGGGATTATAGGCGTGAGCCACAATGCCTGTCCTAAAACTTAGCTTTTTCCAAAAATGTTTAGGAAAAGGTCTTTAATTAATTATTCCACTTTAAGTAATGAGTCCTTGGCATTTTTCTCTCAAAGAATCCCTTTTGTTTTTCACTTTACAGTAAGATGTGATTAGTATGTTACTTTACAAATATGATGTTAGAAGCCAGAATAATAGTTACAAGTGTCATGTTTTCCCCACTGTTGCCCATTTAGGGATGGAAAGCAGTGACTGAACATGAACTCATGCTTGTTTCTGGGGTTCTGGTAATTTATTTATTTTGGTTGAGCGGTTACATGGGTACATGGGTGCTAAATTTGTAAAAACTCACTAAGCTGTACATTTATAATTTGTACATTTTTCCCGTATATACTTCAGTAAAAGTTATGGTATTCTAAAAATTACATAAGGCAAAAAAAAATTTTAATCCCATTTTAAAATGCAATAAAAGAGAGAAAGCTTAATTATCAAATGTCAGACCATAAATAAAACTTTGATCAAAACCAATAACATGTAGGTAAGGAAGAATACTTTATCCTTGCTCAAAAAAATAAAAATAAAAATTAAGCATTTAAATTAAAATGCCCTTTCAGAGGTTCCAGATTTCTACTCAGATGTATGAATTTCAATTAGCACTGATTTTGAAAGTTTCAAAAGTTTGTCAGCTTGTTAATTACAATGGTAAATGAAGCATAAATTAAACAAATACTGTTGATAAATCCAGGAGATATCAGCTTTAAAACATATTCACATTGAAAATTTATACTTGGGCCGGGCGCGGTGGCTCAAGCCTGTAATCCCAGCACTTTGGGAGGCCGAGACGGGCGGATCACGAGGTCAGGAGATCGAGACCATCCTGGCTAACACGGTGAAACCCCATCTCTACTAAAAATACAAAAAACTAGCCGGGCGAGGTGGCGGCGCCTGTAGTCCCAGCTACTCGGGAGGCTGAGGCAGGAGAATGGCGTGAACCCGGGAGGCGGAGCTTGCAGTGAGGTGAGATCCGGCCACTGCACTCCAGCCTGGGTGACAGAGCGACACTCCGTCTCAAAAAAAAAAAAAAAAAAAAAAAAAAGAAAATTTATACTTGAAAATGTTTCTTCCGGGTTGGTATTGTATCAAGTGATTAACGTGTGCCCCACTGAAAATCTAAAGAACCAAAATATTAATATAAGCACTCTGAAACCACTATGGAAATATTCAGGTAAAATTACAATATTTATGTTAAAATAGTATGAAATATTTGCATAACAAAAGCTTTAATATGTGTGATCCATTTTCCTTTGAATTCAAAATATACTTGCAGATGGAAAGACACAAAGGTATTAAAAGCAGTTATTTCAGCTGGGAAGGAATATGAAGTCTTTCTGTTCTTAACCTCTCTGATTTTCAAATTCTGTAAGTAGCAGGATTAAGCTTATATTTAAAAGAAAAAATTTTAAACCCTTGGTAAATCCATTATCGATATAAAAAAGGGAGAATGGGGTGAGAGCTGTGGAAAGAAATGAAGTATAGGTACCAAAGACTAAAATCGGGTTTAGGGAATATTTGTGGAAATAGCAATTTTTGTCCACACTAATATTAAAATATTTTAAGAAAGCCATAAGCACAATATTCCCAGTGCCAAGATATTAAAGAAACAGTAGGCTCCCGTGTGTGGTAAAAATGGTACAGTACTCTGTAAATACACAATATATTTGAATTGTAAGAGAAAGGGAGAAATGTATCAGCACCTTACTGAAAAGAAATCTGACTTTTCTGTTAAATCCCATCTGGCCATCAAATAACAAAATAAGACAATGGATTCTCTGTATTTGTCATGTAATTCCTACTGAAATTTCCTTGTTGCTTCTGAAAAGATTCATTCCAGGGAAATAAACTGCTTTTATAAAAATCACTGTCAAAGAAAAAACATGTCCTTAAACAGGAAAAGAAACTTGGAAACAAGAAAAAAAAAATAAAGCAGAAAAAATATCACAATTTAATCATTTGAGTTCCTAGTTCTCTGGTTCAGATACCAGTAGTGGTGCCCCAGTGCATACATACTGCTTTAGAGGCTCACAGAAACGCAACTTTTAAAGCAAAGAAGAAACGAATGAGCAACCTACTAGGGTACACTGCAGATGGCACTCAATAAACATTTAATGAATGAGTAAAATCATAAGAATGTTTAAACATAAAATAAACACCTTCAACAGATAGAGAAGAAATCTGCTGCCTGGGAAGTACCAGATAGAACTGTACTGGTCTCTTCACATTGTTACCGATGAGATTTCACCCACACATCCGTTATGTTGTAGAACAGGTATTCTCCCGACTAGGAACAGTTTCGTAGCTTATAATTTCATATACTTTCTAATTCTGATATTTTCAAAAGTTAATGATACCTCTACTAACCACTTCTGTAGTAAGCAATCTATTACCAACCTATTATCATGTTTCAAAGTACCACCTTAACTTGACCTTTTCACATCCTTTATGTCACTTGCATGACCCAGGCTTGACAGGGAAGGTGTTATTAACCCTGTTTTACAGATGATATTTTTTTTGGTTTGAGACTGAGTTTCATTCCTGTCGCCCAGGCTAGAGTACAGTAGCACGATCTTGGCTCACTATAACCTCCGCCTCCCGGGTTCAAGCGATGCTCCTGCCTCAGCCTCCCAAGTAGCTGGCATTACAGGTGTGAGCCACCACGCCCAGCCACGTCCTTCAATTTAAGAAAGCTGCTGTTTAAAGGACACCTAAAATACAAACCACTCCCACATACCCACTCTACTCCAAATTTTGCTCAAACAGAACAATTAGGTACACTTTAAAGTTAACAGGAAATGACAGAACCAAAAATAACTGGGGTGTGGTATCACCTCTGAAAAAGCTTTCAAGTTGTGAATAAATGCAGACAGCTCTGGCTAAACAAGACGGCATAAGACCAAGGTTCAGTACCCGATACAATGGACCTTAGCTATGCACACAGTGACACCTCATTTTCTTCAACTATTTCAAACTCTGGAAAACCCTGAAAAAAGCAACATAAGTCACCATGAAGCCACAAATGCTGTGGTCAAGCTCTTATGCTAAAGTTTTTATATAGGAGAGAAATCCATACATTCTAAG
Source organism: Piliocolobus tephrosceles (assembly GCF_002776525.5). Lineage (NCBI taxonomy): Eukaryota > Metazoa > Chordata > Mammalia > Primates > Cercopithecidae > Piliocolobus > Piliocolobus tephrosceles. The sequence goes on along the minus strand of NC_045440.1, from coordinate 20,656,775 downwards.
GACCTGAAATTATTTCTATTTCATTTATTTAAGAGTAGTCTTAAAAGTACACAATAGGGCCGGGTGCGGTGGCTCACACCTATAATCCCAGCACTTTGGGAGGCCAAGGCAGGCGGATTACCTGAGGTCGGGAGTTTGAGACCAGCCTGCCCAACATGGGGAAACCCCATCTCTACTAAAACTACAAAATTAGTCAGGTGTGGTGGTGCATGCCTGTAATCCCAGCTACTAGGGAGGCTGAGGCAGGAGAATCGCTTAAACCTGGAAGGCGGAGGTTGCAGTGAGACGAGATCGTGCCATTGCACTCCAGCCTGGGCAACAAGAACTAAACTCTATCTCAAAAAAAAAAAAAAGTACACAGTATGTGCTAATTAATTTTGGTAAAGAACAAATTTGCATCCTGCAGGATATGATGACAGTGTTTATTTAACCATAAGCATGCCTAGCAATAAACCAGCCCCTGCTGTTTTTTTTTTTTTTTGAGACCGAGTCTCGCTCTGTTGCCCAGGCTGGAGTGCAGTGGCGCGATCTCGGCTCACTGCAAGCTCCGCCTCCTGGGTTCACGCCATTCTCCTGCCTTAGCCTCCCGAACAGCTGGGACAACAGGCGCCCACCACCACGCCCGGCTAATTTTTTGTATTTTCAGTAGACACAAGGTTTCACCGTGTTAGCCAGGATGGTCTCCATCTCCTGACCTCGTGATCCACTTGCCTCGGCCTCCCAAAGTGCTGGGATTACAGGCGTGAGCCACCGCGCCTGGCCTTTTTTTTTGTTTTTTTTTTTTTTTTTTTTTAGAGAGAGTCTCATTCTGTCACCCAGACAGGAATGCAGTAGCACCATTTTGGCTCCCTGCAACCTCCGCCTCCCGGGTTCAAGCAATTCTCTTGCCTCAGACTCCCAAGTATCTGGGATTACAGGTGCCTGCCACCATGCCTAGCTAATTTTTGTATGTTTAATAGAGATGGAGTTTTGCCATGTTGGCCAGGCTGGTTTCAAACTCCTGACCTCACTGATCTGCCCGTGTGGGCCTCCCAAAGTGCTAGAGCTACAGGCATGAGCCACCATGCCTGCTCCCGACCCCTGCATTTTAACTCTTTTATTATATTTTATTTTACTATATTTATTACTATATTTAAGGGTCATTTAAATATTTAATTTTCTTTTGATCTTATGACATGTTATGGTGGAAATTACATGGTGCAATGGTGATTAGATTGTGAGATTCCTGAGGGCTGCACTAAGCTTCACTAAGATCCTATTTATTCTGACTTGACCCACAGTTCTGGCTTATCTGGTTTCCCTGCCTACTTCAGCTTAGACGCAGCAGATTAGAAAGCAGTAAGGGCACATTTTGACAGAAAACAGTACTGGAGAGAGAAACTAAAAGCAGACAAAACACTGAACTGGTATAGCAGTGAGGAGTCATTTTAGTACAGGACAAAACTGCCAACACCTTTATACAGCAGAACACACCAGCCATATTAACAGCACAGTGCAGAAATTAATGTACATAGCGATGACCTTGATTCCTCAAAAAAGGTTATGTTTAGTACACTCTGAATCTTAAGAGAAGCCTATACTTCTTATAGGCTATACACTATTAATATGAAGACTTACATTTACATGGTCAAAATAATGTAGCTGTTCAGGGGATGTCAGTTAGATGAACAATTCAGTTATATCTCTAACGACAGTATATAAATGCTAAGTAGATAAATCTCAAAAATCCCATTATAATTATGTAGTATAGATAATTAACATTTATGAGGCTGATTTGGGGAGATGGGGGGAAAAATCTAGGTTATACACTAAAATTCTTCCCCCTCCCTGAACATGCAATAAGGCGTTTCACCTTTTAAAAATGTATATCCGTCACCAGTATTAGTTGCCTTTCTCTAATACCAAAATGAAAAAGAAGAAAATTATCTTAATAATTTTCCCCACTGTCAGGCTAACCCCTGCATCCAGACACCACTAACATAGCTGGTCTAAGTCTATTCTCTTCTTACTCTTACAAAATAGCGCTTTCAAACCGATTGTTAATCTCAGAGAGAAGGGTTGTGCCTAAGTCTTACGGCTGAATAAAAGCAGCATGTAAATTAGTGGTTATGTTTAACCCATCTTCTTAAAGGCAGAAACAACTATAACCTAAAACTCTACAAGATTTAGAAAGCAAGAAGCCCTTTACATTTTGTTCTTATAACAACAAGAGAAATCTAATGCAGGTACACATACGAATCAGAAAACATCGTTCTCCAAGTCTTCATAACCAAAGGGAAAATAAAATACCATGACCATGCCAAGAGCTCCGTAAACTTATTTTAAACATCATATAATGGATGTATCTGACTTCCCCATATTAAGTTTATTTCAGTAATAGCAGTGACTTGCAATGATCTAGAGAAACTGGGTCAAAAGGCACATGGTATACGTCCTAAAAAAAAGGGTGGGGGGTGGGTGTCAATAAAGATCTCATCTTAAATATCTTACTTGGAAGAGTCGACTCAACTCCCTGCCCACACCACCCCTGATGGCTTCCCCAGAGTCATTTCTTAAAGAGAAAAAAAGACGGGGTTCTGGGCCCTTTGGGGGTGGTGGGAGAAGTCCCCACTGCACCCTGAACCCTTCGGGAGGGAACTTGGCGATGACCGCCAGGCACCTGACCAGGTGCAGCAGCAAACGCCGGGTCCGGGAGGCTGCTCTCGGAGGATGCCGCCCGGCCCTGTCTACACCCCTCCGAACCCTCCTAGGGTGGGGCGCAGCCCGGCCCCAGCCTCCCCCTGCCCCGAGCCGCCGCCCAGCCGAGGGCCGTTTCCCGCGGGTCCCCGAGGAAGGCCCGGCCCGCCAGGCACCTTTGATGACGCGGTCGGTGGTGGAGAGGTGGAAGTGCCTCCCGGACATGGTCCCCTCGGCCTCCTCCAGGCTCCAGGAGCCCGCCCGACGTGCGCCTCCGCCGCGGCCGCCGCCTTCTCCTCGGGCGGCCTCAGCTGCCCGGAGCCTTCAGCCAGCCGTGCCCGACCCTGGCTCCTCAGCCCTGCCCGAGGACCAGAAGGGCGCGGCCGCCGCAGCGCCGGCCTCCGACGCCACTGACAGGACGCTGGCCCCGGCCGCTCTCTTGGGAGGCGCCAGCGGCTAAGGCGGGGAACACAGCTTCGGCAGCGACCGCGACCGCTGCTAAGGGTGGCGACCCGGGCGGCCGCGGCTGCTCGCGGCCCGGGCCCTCGTGCGCGCAAGCGCGCCACCGCGCGCCGCTCTCACAACTTCCCAGCGGCCCCGCGCGCCGCTGTCGGCGCGCCTAGGCCCCACGCGCGGCCCCGCTGTCCAAGCCGACCCGGCCCGGCCTCCCGCCCAGAGCACCGCCCTCCCCACGCTTCCGCCTTCCCGGGAGGCCGTAGGCCTCGGCGCACGCGCTCTTCTCGGCTCCTCTGGCTCCGGGTCCCTGCTCCCAAGAGCCTATTTTCTCTTCTCCTCAGCCAGCCCTCCTCGCAGCCGGTCCCTTCTCTCCTGCCCGCCCCTGCCCAGGCCGGGAACACCTGAAACCCCGCCCGCGTGGTCAGGGCGGGAGGCCGGCCCGGCCGCAGCCATTTTGCGACCGGCCCTGCGGCGTCGCGGCCGCTCTGCGCCGCCTCCTGGGACCGCCTCGCAGAGAGCCCCTGACCTCCCAGGCCTCTCTCCTCACCTCTGGGTCTCCCACCCGCTTTGTCTCAAGGAGTGTGATAAGTCCGGCCGCGCTCCTTCAACTTTTGTGGGTCATTCAGCAAACCCACACATTTAAATCCCCTCGCTTCATCTTTCCCGCGTGTTGAGTGCAGTCAGTACAGTGAGAAGGACATTCGTGTCCATCCTAGTTCCAGTCCAGTAGCTAGGGCGGTGGGGGATTGGGGGGCTCCGTTTCTGAGCAAGGCCCTGCTCCCTCCTCACTTTCCACATCTATGAGAAGGGAGCGCCCTGCTCCTGGGACCCCAGGGCCGGACCTCCTCCTGTGCCCTGTGTGTCACTCCCCAGCTAGAAGCTCCTTTTTCCTTCCCCCTGACACAGTACCTGCCTCCCCGGACCAGGCTCACTGTGGAACCCCATGGGCAAGTCCGTAGAAAGTTAAGTCTGTTCATCTCGAGGTTAAAAACTGACCTTTATCTGCCCTTAAAATTGTAAGCCTAGAACAGAAACTGGCTCCAACCGTCCTCTCACTAACTGGCAAAGTCAAAAGGATTTTGACTTTTAGCAATGCAAATAAAATATTGAAACTGATGTCCAATAAAACATGCAAGTTACAGGCAAAACCAGTCTTAACAATTACTGCAGTGATCAATGAGTAGTCACATGTAGCTATGTAAATTTAAAGTAATTCCGTTCCTCTAGGGGACTAGCCACATTTCAAGCGTTCAGGAACTACGTGCAGCTACCTTATTGGACTTTCAGAAAATTGTACTGGACAGCTCCTAAAATATTATAGGATTAATCGTAAATCTCCAATAATAATAGGTTTATGTATAGGCGGTCTGGGGATAGAGAGTGGAATCAGACCCTGAATTATCCCTTGGAATTTTGACCATAGCTCTTTGATGGTAACCGCAGGAGGCAAGAGGACTTTAGGGGCCGAATAGAATTTGGTTTTGTTTTCATGGTCCTTGAGGCTTCCACCCAAGAGAATTGTTCAGATATCCTAAGGAAGTTCTTCATTTAAGAATTAACCAGAACTCCACGCCTATCAAATCATACTTCTGGGTCAGAGGCTAAAATTCATCTGGAAGAACCTCAACAGGATAGCTAAAAATAAAAAGTTTAAGAAAACATTGCGGGCCGGGCAAGGTGGCTCACGCCTGTAATCCCAGCATTTTGGGAGGCCAAGGCGGGCGGATCACCTGAAGTCAGGGGTTTGAAAACAGCCTGGTCAATGTGGTGAAACCCCGTCTCTACTAAAAATACAAAAATTAGCCGAGCGTGGTGGCACACGCCTGTAATCCCAGCTACTCTGGAGGCTGAGGCAGAAGAATCGCTTGAATCTGGGAGGCGGAGGTTCCAGTGAACCAAGATTACACCCGGGCACTCCAGCCTGGGTGACAGAGCGAGACTGTCTCCAAAAGAAAAGAAAAAGAAAACGTTGCAGGCCAGGCACAGTGGCCAATGCCTGTAATCCCAGCACTTTGGAAGGCTGAGATGGGCAAATCACCTGAGGTCAGGAGTTTGAGACCAGCCTGGCCAACATGGCAAAAACCTATCTCTGCTAAAAATACAAAAATTAGCTGGATGTGATGGTGGGCGCCTGTAGTCCCATCTACTCGGGACGCTGAGGCAGGAGAATCGCTCAAACCCGGGAGGCAGAGGTTGCAGTGAGCCGAGATGGTGCCACTGCACTTCAGCCTGGGCACAGATACACACTCCATCTATCTCAAAAACAAAACCAGAAAAACCCACAAATACTAACTCATTCAATCCTCACACCAACCTGATTTATATGATTATCCCCATTTTACAGATAAGGAAACTGAGGCACAGAGATGTGAAGAAACTTGCCCAAAGTCACACAGCTGGTCGGAGGCCTAGTGAACACCATCATCATCAAGAGACATGCAGTACCTGAACTTCTTCTACAGCACCACGTGGAATATGGGGCATTGAGTCCTCAAGCATGGTATACATGAATTTACAGAATCCAGATGTTATTCTGTAGCTTGGCTTTAGCAAAGTAATTGTAAGCAACCTGCAGCCCTGTACCTTCGCATCCCCACCCCCTGTTTTTGTGTTTTTTGTTTTTTGAGACAGAGTCTCACTCTGTCGCCAAGCTGGAGTGCAGTGGCGTGATCTCAGCTCACTGCAACCTCCGCCTCCAGGGTTCAAGTGATTCTCCTGCCTCAACCTCCCGAGTAGCTGAGACTACAGTCGCGTGCCACCACACCCAGCTAATTTTTTTGTAATTTTAGTATTTTTAGTAGAGATGGGGTTTCACCATGTTGGCCAGGATGGTCTCGATTTCCTGACCTCGTGATCTGCCCACCTCGGCCTTCCCTGCCCCTTTCTAAGGAGATTTACTCAGTATCTCTGCCTTTCTCTAAGTTCCTTGCTGGTCCTCTGTTTCAATAGCTGCTTAGTCTTCCCACAACAACCAGTGACACCAAACAGACCTTGATACCATCACTTCCAGCTGTGGGCACGGGTAAGTTCCTTCACTTCTCAGGCCTTGCTTTCCTCTTTTGTAATGTGGGGATTATAATAATATTAATAGGCCCTCCCAGTAGCAGAGGCTGGGATGCTCTGCCCAGATCCCCTTCACCGTGAAGGATAACCATCTTCTGGTTGCTGCTTTTTTCTTTTTTTTTTTTAGAGAGAGAGAGATGAAGTCTTGCTCTGTTGCCCATGCTGTAGTAAAGTGGTGCCATCATAGCCCACTGAAGGCTTGAACTGCTGGGCTCAACTGATTCTCCTGCGTTGGCCTCTCAAAGTACTGGGATTATAGGCATGAGCTACCGTACTCTGCCTGTTTCTTGAGGGCTGGTGGCTGATAGTTCATTGCTGCCCCTTCTCCAGAGAATTGCCTTAGGTTGAATGGGAGCCCCCTCCCCTAAGGAGTTATGACCATCCCTTCCCCAGTCCTAGGAGCAATGGCTATCAGGGCCTCCAGGACAGAATAAGTTTGCCTCAAGGTAAGAGTAACTTTGTGGTACAACTCAGGCTCCAGAGCTTGCTGTGAGAACAGACTGAACTGCGGGAACACATTAAACGAGGTTCATTTTAATTGGATGTTATGAGATGGCCCCAAAATACAGTAGTCGGTTAATTTTTCCATTACTATTATTGAATAATACGTCCCTTCAGATTGGTTTGCAATGTTTTCTTGTATTTTTTATTTTTTTTTATTGAGACAGAGTCTCACTCTGTCGCCCAGGCTGCTCAGGCTGGAGTGCAGTGGCACAGTCTAGTTTCACTGCAACCTCCGCCTCCCAGGTTCAAGCAGTTCTCCCTGTCTCAGCCTCCCGATAGCTGGGATTGCAGCCCTCCTGTCCAGCACTGCTCCTAATAGTTCCCCTCACTTTCTGTCTCTGTGTTTGGAAAAGGGCGTTAGATCCATGGATTTCTCCCAGAGGAAACCAGGTTGGAAAGGCTTTGATCTGTATAAGCTGAGACCACCAGAAACCTTCACCCATCGCATTGCCTTGCTTTCCTATCCTGGTAGAGGTTCCAAAAGACTTTGGGTTGTTTGGGGCAGACACAGGGAACGTGTCTTGCTCTCTACGGGAATCCATCTCAACTGATTCAATGATAGAATCAGCTATTCTCAGGGCATAAAGGCTGGGAGTGAATAGGGGCTCCGCTGCATCAGCCTCCTAATTGGTCCCTGAGTCTTTGGTCTTGACCTCTTAATCCATTGTCCACACTGACCCCAGCATCAACTTTTTTTTTTTTTTTTTTTTTTTTTTGAGACAAGGTCTGACTCTGTCCGCCAGGCTAGAGTACAGTGGCATGATTACAGCTCACTGCAGCCTCAACCTCCCAGGCTCAAGCAATCCTTCCACCTTAGCCTCCTGAGTAGCTGAGACTACAGGTGTACACCACCACACCCAGCTAATTTTAAAAATTTTTTTGTAGTGACTCAGTCTTGCAACGTTGCCCAGGCTGGGCTCCAACTCCTGGCCTCAAGCGATGCTCCTGCCTCAGCCTCCCAAAGTACTGGGATTACAGGTGTGACCCACTATGCCCGGCCCAGAGTCAACTTTGTACAGAAAATCTGACTGTTGATGCTGCTTCTCATCTCCCTTCAGTGACTCCCTGGAGCCCTTGGGATCGAGTTCAAACCCTGTAACCTGGCCCAACAGCTCCTTCACAGCCTGACCCTGACTTACCTCTACAGCTTCTCTCTGTCTGTAGCCCCATGAGACCTTTCAGGCTGGCCACTTGAAACCATTTGCTATGTTTTTTCAGGGCCAGGGCCCTCCAAGGAAGGATGGGATGTGAAGAGCAAGGAGGAAGGGAGGTGTTCTAGATAGGGTAGAGCTGTACAGAGGCATGGGATTGGAATATGGTGGATATGTTCAGGGCTCCACCCCTTTGGATATTTGATCCTTATAGCCTGGAAACGCCCGTCCTTCTCTACTTTGACTCACAAGTTCAGCCATGGCCTAAGATCCAGCCCTGTTATAATCACCTCTCTGAAGCCTTTCTTAGTCCATCCAGGTAGGGGTAAAGCCTTCCTCTGTGGACCAGGAGCGTTTTGTAAACGGATCAACCACCTAATGCATGGTGGATATTATTTATTCACATGTGGCTGTTTTCCCCCCCTAGACTACTGAGGCAGACTCTATCCAGCTTCTTCTTTTTAAAAAATTGTTATTTATTTATATATTTTGAGACAGGATCTTCTCTGTTGCCCAGGTTAGAGTGCAGTGGCACTGTCATAGCTCACTGCAGCCTCTAACTCCTGGCCTCTAGCAATCCTCCCACCTCAGCCTCCTGAGTAGCTGGGACTACAGGCACACACCACTACGCCCAGCTAATTTTTTTAATTTCTTTTTTGTAGAGATAGGGCCTTGCTATGTTGCCCAGGCTGTCTCGAACTCCTGGCCTCAAACAGTCCACCCACATCGGCCTGCCTCCTAAAGTGCTGGGATTTACAGTCATGAGCTGCTGCACCCAGCCTGTATTCCCAGTTTCTAGCATGGCCCATTTATATTGTGGTTGCTCAGTAGGCGTTTGTGGATATAATGAATCACTAATCACCTCCATTTCTTTCTTTTTTTTTTTTTTTTTTTTGTGATGGAGTCTCGCACTGTCGCCTGGGTTGGAGTGCACTGGCACAATCTCGACTCACTACAACCTCCACTTCCCAGATTTAAGCGATTCTCCTGCCTCAGCCTCCCAAGTAGCTGGGATTACAGGCGCCCGCCACATGCCCAGCTAATTTTTTTGTATTTTTAGTAGAGACAGGGTTTCACTATGTTGGCCAGGCTGGTCTCGAACTCCTGACCTCGTGATCCGCCCACCTCGACTTCCCAAAGTGCTAGGATTACAGGCGTGAGCCACCGCACCTGGCCAATCACCTCTATTTCTTCTATGCAATAATTTAGTATTCCGCAGTAGATAAAGTTTGATTCAAAAGATAACTGACCAATTGAAGTATCTAAGAGGCCAAAGACCAAGGATTCATATGGACCAACATTATTATATTACAGGTGAGGGAAATGAGCCCAGAGGCATCAAGCCACTTACCCAGTGTCACACAGGTAGTTGAAAGTACAATTTGAACCCAACTCTGCTCTCAGGATTTTTCTCTTTTTAATGTTTTAAATATATTTTTCAAAAGTAACACATGTCCATGGTTTAACAGAATTAAAGGCCAGGCATGATACTCATGCCTGTAATCCCAACACTTTGGGAGGCCGAGGTGGGTGGATTACCTGAGGGCAGGAGTTCGAGACCAGCCTGGCCAACATGGTGAGACTCCATCTCTGCTAAAAATACAAAAAATTAGCTAGGCGTGGTGGCGCACACCTGTAGTCCCAGCTACTCAGGAGGCTGAGGCAGGAGAATTGCTTGAAACCAGGAGGCGGAGCTTACAGTGAGCTAAGATTGCACCACTGCACTCCAGCCTGGGCAAGTGAGACTCTGTCTCCAGAAAAAAAAAAAAAAAAGAAAAGAAAAGAAAAAAATTGCGTGGCGCAGTGGTTCACGCCTGTAATCCCAGCACTTTGGGAGGCCGAGGCAGGTGGATCACGAGGTCAGGAGATCGAGACCAACCTGGCCAACATGGTGAAACCCTATCTCTACTAAAAATACAAAAAATTAGCCGGGCATGGTGGCGGGCGCCTGTAGTCCCAGCTACTTGGGAGGCTGAGGCAGGAGAATGGCATGAACCTGGGAGGTGGAGCTTGCAGTGAGCCGAGATCGCACCACTGCACTCCAGCCTGGGTGACAGAGCGAGACTCCATCTGAAAAAAAAAAGAGAAAAAAATTAAATACTGCAAAAGTATGTACAAGAAAAGTAAATTCTCACTTCTTTCCCTGATGCTCAGTTTCCTTCTTTTTTTTTCTTTTAATGCGTCACTAATGTATGCGTCATCCTTGCACAGGTGCCATGCTAATCTTCTCTGTATCATTCCTATTTCAGTATGTGTGCTGTGGAAAAGAGCGCTATCTTCCTACCTATAAGCAATTCATTGCTTTTTTTTAAGATAGTAATTGTAAAATTCCATAGAATGGAAGACTATTCAGCTAATAAAACAGAAATAATTACTGATACAGGCAACAACATGAATGAATCTCTAAAATACATTACGTTGAGCAGAAGAAGCAAGCCACAAAATGGTATCTACTATATGATTTCATCTGTATAGGAAAAATGGTTATATGAAGTATGATTGAATGGAACATCATGCAGTTAGGAAATACCATATTTTAAATTAGAAAAATATTTGATGACATGAGAAAAGCCTCAGGAGATACTGAAAAGTGAAAAAGCTAAAATATAACCATATATATACAGTATTGTCCCCATTTTTATTAACAAACATGGCTGGCTCAGTTACTTGGGAGGCGTAGACAGGAGAATCGCTTGAACCCAGGAGGCAGAGGTTACAGTGAGCCAAGATGGCACCATTGCACTCCAGCCTGGGCAACAGAGCGAAACTCCATCTAAAAAAACAAAAACAAATACATGGCTGGGCACAGTGGCTCACACCTGTAAACTCAGCACTTTGGAGGCCAAGGCAGGAAGATCACTTGAACTCAGGAGGTCGAGACCAGCCTGGGCAACATGGTGAAACCCATCGCTATAAAAAATACAAAAAAAATTGCTGGGTGTGGTGGCATGTGCCTGTGGTCCCAGCTACTTGGGAGGCTGAGATGGGCAGATCGCTTGGGAGGCTGAGGTGGGCAGTCTCTGATGTCGAGGCTGCAGTGAGCTGAGATCACATCACTGCACTCCGGCCTTGGTGACAGAGTGAGACCCTGTCTAAAAAAAAAAAAAAAAAAAAAAGCAAGCATAAAATAAAAGCCTTAAGCCAGGCATAGTGGTATTCACCTATAGTCCCAGCTACTTGGGGGGCTGAGGCAGGAGGAGCTATTGAGCCCAGGAGTTTGAGGTCATATTACACTATTTTCATGCCTGTGAATAGCCACTGCACTCCAGCCTGAGCAACATAGCAAGACTCCATTTCTTTAAAAATAAAAGACCTCAAGAAAATATTAATATACTTATTCAACAAGTGTGAATTAGGTGTGGACTATGTGCCAGGCACTGTGTTAGGGATATGGAAACGAACGAAAACTGACATAATTCATACCCTCACTGAGCATAATCTATCAAGGAAAAAAATGTGAATAGCAGCCATCACTTGGTGGTGTAATAAAAAATTTTTTTTCTTTCCAATATTCTATGATGAGAAAGTATTGCTATATAAATAGGTGAAAATAAGGCCAGGTGCAGTGACTCACGACTGTAATCTCAGCACTTTGGGTGGCTGAGGCAGAAGGATCACTTGAGCCCAGGAGTTCCAAACCGGCCTAGGCAATGACATAGGGATACCCCGTCTTTTTTTTTTTTTTTTTTTTTGAGACGGAGTCTCGCTCTGTCGCCCTGGCTGGAGTGCACTGGCCGGATCTCAGCTCACTGCAAGCTCCGCCTCCCGGGTTCACGCCATTCTCCTGCCTCAGCCTCCCGAGTAGCTGGGACTACAGGCGCCCGCCACCTCGCCCGGCTAGTTTTTTGTATTTTTTAGTAGAGACGGGGTTTCACCATGTTAGCCAGGATGGTCTCAATCTCCTGACCTCGTGATCCACCCGTCTCGGCCTCCCAAAGTGCTGGGATTACAGGCTTGAGCCACCGCGCCCGGCTACCCCGTCTTTATAAAAAAAATTTTTTTTTTAATTAGCCAGGTGGCCGAGCACGATGGTTCATGCCTGTAATCCCAGCACTTTGGGAGGCTGAGGTGGGTGTATCACCTGAGGTCAGGAGTTCGAGACCAACCTGACCAACATGGTAAAACCCAGTCTCTACCAAAAAATACAAAAAAAATTAGACGGGCATTGTGGTGGGTGCCTGTAATCCCAGCTACATGGGAGGCTGAGACAGGAGAATCACTTGAACCCGGGAGCTAGAGGTTATAGGGAGCTGAGATCATGCCATTGCACTCCAGCCTGGGCAACAAGAACGAGACTCCATCTCAAAAAAAAAAAAAAAAAGCCAGGCACGGTGGTGAACACCTGTGGTCCCAGCTACTCCGGAGGCCGAGGTAGGAGGATCACTTGGACCCAGGGAGTTGAGGCTGAAGTGAACCATGATCACACCACCACACTACAGCCTGGGTGGCAGAGCAAGACCCTATTCTAAAAGAGAGAGAGAGAGAGAGGAGGGAGGGAGGGAAAAGAGAGAAAGAGAGAAAGAAAGAGAAAGAAGGAAGCACTTTTGTTTATCTTCACCTATTTATTTATATGTTTATTTATCGAGACAGGGTCTTGCTCTATCGCCCAGGCCAGAGTGCAGTGGCATGATCATAGCTCACTGCAGCCTCTATCTCCCTGGGCTCAAGTAATCCTCCAACCTTGGCCTCCCAAGTAGCTGGGACCACTGGCATGCCACTGCCATGTCCAGCTATTTTTTTCTTTTTTTTTTTTTTTTTTTTTTTTTTT
>NC_045440.1:20625731-20644057 GCF_002776525.5 Piliocolobus tephrosceles | reverse complement strand
TTTTTTTTTTTTTTTTTTTTTTTTTTTTTTTGAGACAGAGTCTCACTCTGTCGCCCAGGCTAGAGTGCAGTGGCTGGATCTCAGCTCACTGCAAGCTCCGCCTCCCGGGTTCACGCCATTCTCCTGCCTCAGCCTCCTGAGTTGCTGGGACTACAGGCGCCCGCCACCTCGCCCGGCTAGTTTTTTGTATTTTTAGTAGAGACGGGGTTTCACCGTGTTAGCCAGGATGGTCTCGAACTCCTTACCTCGTGATCCACCCGTCTCGGCCTCCCAAAGTGCTGGGATTACAGGCTTGAGCCACCGCGCCCGGCATTTTTTTCTTTTTTTTAGAGATGGGGGTCTTCCTATGTTGTCGCCTCTGGTCTAGAACTCCTGGACTAAAGTGATCCTCCCACCTTGGCCTCACAAAGTGTTGGGATTAGAGGCATGAGCCACCGTGCCGGCTGCTCTTTTCTTTTAAAGTCCTACTTCCAATAGAGTTAAACATTCATTTGCTTTCTCAATGTCCTCTCTGATTAAAACAAAAAACATCTAGAGCCACTCCATGAAAATTTAAAAAGAGGCCGGGCGCAGTGGCTCATGCTTGTCATCCCAGCACTTTGGGAGGCCGAGGCGGGTGGATCATGAGATCAGGAGATCGAGACCATCCTGGCTAACACGGTGAAACCCTGTCTCTAATAAAAGTACAAAAAAGTAGTCAGGCGTGGTGGTGGGCGCCTGTAGTCCCAGCTACATGGGAGGCTGAGGCAGGAGAATGGCGTCAACCTGGGAGGCGGAGCTTGCAGTGAGCCGAGACTGGGCCACTGTACTCCAGCCTGGGTGACAGAGCGAGACTCCGTCTCAAAAAAAAAGAAAAAAAAAGGGAAACAAAAAAGAAAATTTAAAAAGAAGAAAACTCTTTTTTTCTTTTATTATACTTTAAGTTCTAGGGTACATGTGCATAACGTGCAGGTTTGTTACATATGTATATATGTGCCATGTTGGTGTGCTGCACCCATCAACTCATCAGCACCCATCAATTCATCATTTATATCAGGTATAACTCCCCAATGCAATCCCTCCCCCCTCCCCCCCCCCATATAGGCCCCATTGTGTGATGTTCCCCTTCCGAGTCCAAGTGAGCTCATTGTTCAGTTCCCACCTATGAGTGAGAACATGCGGTGTTTGGTTTTCTCTTCTTGTGATAGTTTGCTAAGAATGATGGTTTCCAGCTGCATCCATGTCCCTACAAAGGACGCAAAAAAAAAGAAGAAAACTCTAATTGAGCTCCCTTCCCAAACAATTGTTTTCCCTAACAAATAAGATTTAAGTTCACTGCTGGTGTGGTGGTGTTTTTAGACATTAACAATTCCCAGCAATCATTGGAGAGCCCAATTCATTCAGCTGGTGGACCTCTCCACCTGGCCAGATGTCCACTTGGTGAATTTAGCATCCCCCCGCTTTTTTTTTTTACTTTCTGCATTGGTCAGAAGACATAAATATTTTAGATAACCAAGATTCATGTTTAACTATCATTTCTACACATTTCTTCAAATCTGGGTTTCCTTCTTACAGGGCTTGTGAGCTTTGGTGTATTTCCTCACGAAACTCCCTAAGTACTTCCTAAACCTTAATTAATGAACAGCTCCTCTGAGACACAATTATGAACACTTTTAATTTAACAAAAGCACGGGGAATCCTTGTTTCCACTGTTGTGTGAAAGTAACCTGGCTTCAGTTTCTATTTATATGAAGCCATTAAATGTTAAGCTTCTGTGTTAAATGCAGGTGAGAGAACTGTAGAATATTTTAAAAACTAGAGTAAAATGAGCATTTCTAAAATAGCTATGCAGAACAAAAGGTATTTTATAATGTATAATCTGCAATTTTATATAAAAAGCACTACATAAGCCAGGCATGGTGGCTCACGCCTGTAATCCCAGCACTTTGGGAGGCTGAGGCGGGCAGATTACCTGAGGTCGGGAGTTTGAGATGAGCCTGACCAACATGGAGAAACCTCATCTCTACTAAAAATACAAAATTAGCCGGGTGTGGTGGCACACACCTGTTAATTCCAGCTACAGGGGAGGCTGAGGCAGGAGAATCACTTGAACCTGGGAGGAGGAGGTTGCAGTGAGCCGAGATTGCACCATTGTACTCCAGCCTGGGCAACAAAGAGTGAAACTCCGTCTCAAAAAACTACATAAATTATTTATAACATGTACTATATCATATTTATATTTTATCATATATTTTAATTTATATCCATGAGTGCATTTAGTTTTGACTAAATTACTTTGGAATGACCTGTCCCTCCCACAGTCTTGTGATCTAAAAAGATGACCAAGTCGGCTGGGCAAAGTGGCTCACGCCTGTAATCCCAGCACTTTGGGAGGCTGAGGCTAGTGGATCATGAGGTCAGGTGATAGAGACCATCCTGGCTAACACAGTGAAACTACATCTCTACTAAAAGTAAAATTAGCTGGGTGTGGTGGCACGCACCTGTAGTCCCAGCTGCTCAGGAGGCTGAGGCAGGAGAATTGTTTGAATCCAGGAGGCGGAGGTTGCAGTGAGGCGAGATCATGCCACTGCACTCCAGCCTGGGCAACAGAGTGAGACTGTCTAAAAATCTAAAAAAAAAAAAGAAAAAGACAAAGAAAACCCACGTCCAGATAAAATATGCAATTTTTTATAATTAGCAAAACATGGCCCAAAGCAACATCCTACCAATAATAGCCTGATATCAATTAGTAATCTCTTTAGATACACGTAAAAAAATGCTAATGAAATTTGTGCTAACTGGTAAATATAGATTTACAGGTTGATATTCAGGCCACTGTTTCGGTACTGCACAAACCCTTCTTTTCTCCCCGACTTCTTTTTACAGGCATTGGGTGGGTAAACCCCTTAATGGCACATCATCCCTTCGGTCTTCCCAGCAGAATCCCTTATGAAAACTGTGATAAGAATTGGCAGTCCCAGTCCAGGCACACTGGCTCACACCTGTAATCCCAGCACTTTGGGAGGCCGAAGTGGGCGGATCACGAGGTCAGGAGATCGAGACCATCCTGGCTAACAGGGTGAAACCCCGTCTCCACTAAAAATACAACAAATTAGCTGGGTGTGGTCGTGGGCGCCTGTAGTCCCACCTACTTGGGAGGCTGAGGCAGGAGAATGGCGTGAACCCGGGAGGCGGAGCTTGCAGTGAGCAGAGATTGTGCCACTGCACACCAGACTAGGCAACAGAGCAAGAATCCATCTCAAAAAAAAAAATTGAAAAAATTGGGAGTCCCAGACCGGCTGCGGCGGCTCACCCCTGTAATCCCAGCACTTTTGGAGGCTGAGATGGGTGGATCACTTGAGGCCAGGAGTTAAAGACTAACCTAGCCAACATGGTGAAACCTTGTTTCTACTAAAAATACAGCAATTAGCTGGGTGTGATGGCACAGGCTTGTAATCACAACTTAGGAGGCTGAGGCAGGAGAATGGCTTGAACCCAGGAGGTGGAGTTTGCAGTGAGCCGAGATCACACCACTGTGCTCCAGACAGAGGGAGACCCTGTCTCCAAAAAGAAAAAAAAAAAAAAGAATTGGGAGCCCCAAAGCTGCTGTCACTTCCTGCTTGTGACTGTTGTTTGCATCATTACAGAACAGGAGAAAATGGCGGCAACCACTACGTAACACAGTCGATTGGTCCACAGGTAAGATACCAAGGTAAACAGCACTGGCATTCAAGTTGCTTGGGCCAAAAATTTAGAATCAGGGATGCCTTTCCACACACTATATCCTGTCAACTTCCTCCCCCTACCGTCTATTTTCCTATACAGCAGATCTTTCTAAACTTAAAGCATAAAACTGATTTGTCATTCCTCTGGTGAAAACCCTCATTAGGGCCAAGGCGGTGGCCCACGCCTGTAATCCCAGCACTCTGGGAGGCCAAGGCAGCAGGATTACTTGAGGAGTTGGAGACCAGACTGGGCAACTTAGTGAGACCCCGTCTCTAAAAATAAAATAAAATTAGCCAGGCTGGCTGAGGTGGGAGGATCTCTTGAGTCCAGGAGTTTGAAGCTGCAGTGACCTATGACCCCATCTCTAAAACAAACAAAAACAAACGTCTTCTCCTTTCCCGAAGTGGTCTGACTCCTGTCAGCTTTGAGCTGGGACCAAACTTCTTCCCCCATGTCCGCTGCAGTCCAGACAGACTGGCCTTGTTTCTGCTGTTTACACATACTGGCCTCAAATAGACGAAGCTTATTTCTGTCTCAGCATTCTTGTGTTGACTGGCCCTTTGGCTTAGAACATTCTTCTACAGTCACAAAGCTCAACTCAAATGTCATCTGGTTAGAGCCCTTTCCTGACCACCTCTATCCCTATCTGCCCATTCTCTACCTCACTACCCTCTGTTAATTTATCTGTAGTACTTGGTTTTTATTTCCCCTCACTCCTTAAGGGAAGGATCTTTGTCTTGTTCACTGCTATGTCATACCATACCTGGCAAAGTTGGAGCTCAACAATTTGTTGAATGAATGGATTTCATCTTACTCTTGTCTGGAGCAGAAGTTTTTCACCTGGGGCACAGGGGCTTCAAGAGATCATTTCCTTCTCGTCTACCTCCCGTCCCCATGCTGCTTCCAATTATAAATGAAATTAAAGCTTTGAGTAGATTTACACATGCTATGAGTATGTATGAGCAATCATGTATTTTTCTCAAAGGATTCTCAAAGGAATCCAAAGAACAAAATGTTAATTACTACTAGTACAGAGCTTTAATGTATAAAACACTTTTGCATATTTAGTTCTCATTATGCTTATACCTACGTTACAAGGTAGGCAGTATAAAATTATAATTTCTACTTCATAAAATTATTGAGATGCAGAGAGGTTAAACATGTTAGAGATCACACAGATAGTCAATGATGGAATTGACACGAATCTATTCTTATGGATGCAAAATCCTGTGTTCTTTTTTTTTTTTTTTGAGACAGAGTCTGGCTCTGTCGCCCAGATTGGAGTGCAGTGGCATGATCTCGGCTTACTGCAAGCTCCACCTCCCGGGTTCACACCATTCTCCTGCCTCAGCCTCCTGAGTAGCTGGGACCACAGGTGCCTGCCACCACGCCCAGCCAATTTTTTGTATTTTTAGTAGAGACAGGGTTTCACTGTGTTAGCCAGGATGGTTTCGATCTTCTGACCTCACGATCCACCCACCTTGGCCTCCCAAAGTGCTGGGATTACAGGCATGAGCCACCATGCCCAGCCAATCTGTGTTCTTTTTGAAGATAAAGACACAATCCAGAACTCTGGGGAAGTAGGTTTACATTGGTTCTTACCTTTGTTTGCTCAAGAATTACCAAACATCAACACTTTTCCAAGGATTCTCCCATTTAAACTAGTTTACAAGGCTGCTTTACGTTTTTCAGTGAAAAAACATTATCATCAGTCAGATCAAGGCAGTCTTCCATGCAATCAGCCTCCATTTCAAACAAAATGTTGAAAGAACATACTAACCGGCCAGGCACGGGGCCTCATGCCTGTAATCCCAGCACTTTGGGAGGCCGAGGCGGGCAGATCACAAGGTCAAGAGATAGAGGCCAGCCTAGCCAACATGGTGAAACCCTGTCTCTACTAAAAATACAAAAATTAGCTGGGCGTGGTGGCGCACACCTGTAGTCCCAGCTACTCGGGAGGCTGAGGCACGAGAATCGCTTGAACCCAGGAGGCAGAGGTTGCAGTGAGCCGAGATCACACCACTACACTACAGCCTGGGCAAAAGAGTGAGATTCAGTCTCAAAAAAAAGAACATGCAAACTGAGGAACACAAAATTATTTTCCACTAAGCTTAGTTGAGCATAATTAGAAAAACAGTTTTGTAGAAATATACCTTAAAGCTGAATAAAGACGATATTGAGATCTCTGTTGAGATTTTTATTTTATTTATTTTATTTTTGAGACGGAGTTTTACTCTTGTTGCCCAGGCTGGAGTGCAGTGGCGCAATCTCAGCTCACTGCAACCTTCACCTCCCAGGTTCAAGCGATTCTCCCGCTTCAGCCTCTCAGGTAACTGGGATTACAGGCATGCACCACTACACGCAGCTAATTTTGTATTTTTAGTAGAGATGGGGGTTTCCCCATGTTGGTCAGGCTGGTCTCGAACTCCTGACCTCAGGTGATCCGCCTGTCTCGGCCTCCCAAAGTGCTGGGATTACAGGCTTGAGCCACCGTGCCCGGACTTATTTATTTATTTAGAGATAGAGTTTTACTCTTTTGCCCAGGCTGCAGTGCAGTGGTATGATCTCGGCTCACGGCAACCTCCGTGCCCCGGGTTCAAGCGATTCTGCCTTAGCCTCCTGAATAGCTGGGATTATAGGCACCTGCCACCACGCCTGGCTACTTTTTGTGATTTTAGTAGAGACAGGGTTTTGTCATGTTTGGTGGGCTGATGTCGAACTCCTGACCTCGGGTGATCCACCCACCTCAGCCTCCCAAAGTGCTAGGATTACAGGCGTGAGCCACCACACCAGGCCAGATTTTTATTTTTGTACATAGGTCTCAGTGTTGCTCAGGCTGGTCTCAAATACTGACCTCAAGCAATCCTCCTGTCTCAGCCTCCCAATGCACCAGGATTGCAGGTGTGAGCCACCACACCCAGTCTGTTTAGATTTTACCTGCCCTTTTAGTTAGAATATTTCACTGAATCATGTATACTGAAAACTCAGTATGATCCCTTTTTAAAAATCAGCTTTCCCAGAAAAGAAAAATGTAAATTCCATCTCTCTCTCCTGTTCTCTTGATTTTCGAGAGGGGGAAAGAATTCTACAGTATTTGCAGAATCTCTACAATGCTTAAATTGTGTGAATTTGGCAGCTTAAGCTATTTCACTTCAAGGGCCACATCTATAGAATAAACCAGACAATGGCTTCAACAGAGCTTGTTTTATAAACTTCAAAAAGTTAGAGAACATGCCACTTGAGAGAATCGCCTATTCTGGGAGCATACTCAAGATCAAAGAGGTTTTTTTTCTTCCTTACCAACATCTATAATTAAAGACCTAATCCTTTATTTTAAGCAAGAAAACGATTCCCTTTATTAAATCAGTTGTTTTCCTTCTTAAAACCCAAAGGTTGACATCAAATTTTGGGGTGAATGTCCTATTAATTAGCTTGGGTCATTCTTTGATTTTGATGCATTTAAAATGTTAGCCAAATGCAGGAAGACAAACCACATTTTTTCTTTTTGAGATAGAGTTTTGCTCTTGTTTTCTTGTTGCCTAGGCTGGAGTGCAATGGTGTGATCTCAGTTCACCGCAACCTCCGCCTCCTGGGTTCAAGCGATTCTCCTGCCTCAGCCTCCCAAGTAGCTGGGATTACAGGCATGCACCACTATCCCAGGCTAATTTTGTATTTTTAGTAGAGACAGGGTTTCTCCATGTTGGCCAGGCTGGTCTCGGACTCCTAACCTCAGGTGATCCGCCTGTCTTGGCCTCCCAAAGTGCTGGGATTACAGGCATGAGCCACCGTGCCCAGTCCCAACAAACCATATTTTAAGAGAGCACATTGGCCGGTCACGGTGGCTCACACCTGTAATCCCAGCACTTTGGGAGGCCATAGTGGGTGGATCACCTGAGGTCAGGAATTCAAGACCAGCCTGGCCAACATGGCAAAACCCCATCTCCACTAAAAACACAAAAATTAGCTGTGCATGGCGGCACATGCCTGAAATCCCACCTACTTGGGAGGCTGAGACGAGAATCTCTTGAACCTGGGAGGCGGAGATTGCAGTGAACTGAGATCGCGCCACTACACTCCAGCCTGGGCAACGGTGAGACTCCATCTCAAAAAAAAAAAAAAAAAAAAAAAAAAAGCATATCATTTAGAATTAGTTCATCAAAAACACTTGTTCAGGAGCCTCCTCTGGGAGATCCTGATGGCTTTGTGTCACACGAATGCATTTCTGAAAACCTGTGTGGATTATTGCCTGAGTTTATTCTTAGGGAAACTCAGTCCACAGATCTGTAAGTAAACTGGTTGTAGAAAAACATCTAGAGAGTCTGGGTGCGGTGGCTCTCGCCTGTCATCCCAGCACTTTGGGAGGCCTAGGTAGGAGGATTGCTTGAGCCCTGGAGTTCGAGACCAGCCTAGGCAACTTAGCGAGACCTCTTTTCCACTAAAAATCAAAATTAGCCAGGTGTGGTGGCGCATGCCTGTACCCCCAGCTAAATGGAAAGCTGAGGTGGGAGAATCACTTGAGACCAGGAGGTTGAGGCTGCAGTGAGCCATGATCGTGCAACTGCACTCCAGCCTGTGTGACAGAGCAAGACCCTGTCTCAAAATAAAATTGAAACAAGCAAACATCTACAACCTAGTAGAACTTCTTCTTGGCTTATGATTGCCAGGGTCAGAACACTTTGGGGTTATTCCTTAACCATAATTGATGCTACCATCTTGGAATCTGACCCACTGCTGGATCAAGGATTGCTGTTACAAAGGATACTCCGTTAACTCCCTTCCTTCATTAAAAAACAAAAACAAAAACACCAACAACCTGACAAGGCATGGGGCAAGAATAGACATCTGCTGAAAAGAAATAAAACTGTTTTTTGGCTGGCAGTTCTTAGCATCCTTAGCCAAAGGCTGATAAACGACCTGTGGATCGCTCCCAACCACTAATTTTTTTTTCCACTATTAAAAAAAAAAAAAGTCAGCTGAAAGCCACCAATCACGAATTCAATGTAATTCTGTTTATTCCAGAGGACGAAAGGGATTTGCTCCAGCTGGGATTTGAACCTGTCACTCTTCAGAAGTCTAGGTATTTCACCCTAGATCATGACAAGTACAAAATATTTCAAATAGATGAGCATTTTGTTTTTCCACACATCAAAAACACCATGTCCACATTTAGTGTGATTGCTATTTCTTGAAGTGGGTTTTGCCCAAATTCAATCCAAGCATCACTGAATGGTAAAGTGCACAGAAGGAACAAAATAGGAGAGTACACTCATTACAGCATTTTTTGAATTTCAGTTATTTCACCTTCCACCAAAAATGTCCTAGATGGCTTAGCTGATTAAGAGTATTACAAAGAGATGGCTAAGGTCAAGGTTTTAATCTACTTAATGGCCTGTTTGCTTAGCTCTGTTCCATGCGGGCCACAAGTACACCTCTCTCAAACTTAATGTTTCTAAATAAAGGATAAGCGAAACCATCACCGATGACTGGACGACAGAACAGGAACTGCTCGCCATGGAAAAGGAGCATTTCCACCAACACAGAACTTAAAGACATTTCATTTAGTCTATTTTTTTTTTTTTTTTTGAGACAGAGTCTCACTCTGTTGCCCAGGCTGGAGTGCGGTGGCATGATCTCGTCTCACTGCAACCTCTGCCTCCTGGGTTCAAGTGATTCTCCTGCCTCAGCCTCTTGAGTAACTGGATTTACAGGGGCACACCACCATGCCCGGCTAATTTTGTTTTTGTTTTTGTTTTTTGAGATGGAGTCTTGCTCTGTCGCCCAGGCTGGAGTGCAGTGGCCGGATCTCAGCTCACTGCAAGCTCCGCCTCCCGGGTTTACGCCATTCTCCTGCTTCAGCCTCCCGAGTAGCTGGGACTACAGGTGCCCGCCACCTCGCCTGGCTAGTTTTTTGTATTTTTTAGTAGAGACGGGGTTTCACCATGTTAGCCAGGATGGTCTCGATCTCCTGACCTCGTGATCCGCCCGTCTCGGCCTCCCAAAGTGCTGGGATTACAGGCTTGAGCCACCGCGCCTGGCAATAATTTTTGTATTTTTAGTAGAGATGGGGTTTCACCATGTTGGCCAGGCTGGCCTCAAACTCCTGACTTCAAGTGAACCACCTGCCTTGGCCCCCCAAAGTGCTGGGATTACAGGGGTGAGCCACTGTACCTGGCTCATTTAGTCTTTTCATTCATTCTTTCCATATAGTCAGAGCTGACATCACAGAAAGAAACCAGATACGGCCTCCACCCAGAAGGAATTTGGTATGCAAAGAATAGCAATTACAATGCAAGTCCTGTAACTGAGGTATGCAGAGACAGACTCCTGGAAAGGCAGGAGGGACTGCAGGCAGAAAAGGACTCGAGGTATCAGGAGCTGAAGGGCAGAGTGAATGTCATTTTGACAGCAAATGGCATAGTAGTGAGGTAATGCAAATTAAATGACCAACACGAGCCACTTCATATATTATTCTTGTTTTAACAAAGGAAGGACTAACAGGCATTTGGAAATCTCTAATGGAGGTAGTCATAAGATTGAACCAACTTTTTTTTAAATCTTACTAGTCATTTCTGTTGTCGAAGAAAAACAGATCCCTGACCCTATAACTAAATTGGAATGAGAATAACTTTAGCATTTTAAGTCTCATTGGCAGAGGACTTTTCCCTGTAAGATATAGAAATGTCGCTGAAACACACTAAGCACACATTACAAGTTTCAAGTTTATATAAGAGAAAACAGGGTGATAGAAAAGTCTTCTTGGAAACATCACAATTCTTTGATCATGCAACAGTGAGATCACAGCCTCCAAAAGAGATAAACTAATTGATTTTGGCCAGGCTTGGTGATTTGTGCCTATAACCCCAGCACTTTGGGAGGCCAAGAGTTCAAGGCTAGCTTGGGCAACATAGCAAGATGTTTCTATAAAAAAAAAAAAAATTAAAAAATCAGTCAGTCATGGTGGTACGCGCCTCTAGTCCCAGCTACTCAAAAGGTTAAGGTGGTAAGACTGCTTGAGCCTGGGAGTTCAAACTCACTCTCTCTCTTTAGATAGGTATAAAACTATATATATAGATACAGAGTTATCTATCTATACAGGAAGATAGATATATCGAGAGAGAGAGAGAGAGAGAAACCAATTAGTTTTAAAGTGAGTATAGGCCAGGCATGGTGGCTCATGCCTGTAATCCCAGCATCTTGGGAGGCCGAGGCAGGCTGATCACCTGAGGTCAGGAGTTCCAAGACCAGCCTGGCCAACATGGCACAACCCCGTCTCTACTAAAAATTCAAAAATTAGCTGGGCATGGTACCGCATGCCTGTAGTCCCAGCTACTTAGGAGGCTGAGGAATGAGAATTGCTTGAACCTGGGAAGCAGAGGTTGCAACGAACCGAGATCATGCCACTGCACTCCAGCCTGGGTGACAGAGTGAGACCCTTTCTCAAAAAAAGAAAAGAGAGTATAAAAGTTTCCTTCTTGGCCTGGCACAATGACTCACGCCTGTAATCCCAAAACTTTGGGAGGCCAAGGTGGGCTGATCACCTGAGATCAG
This sequence comes from Piliocolobus tephrosceles, assembly GCF_002776525.5. NCBI lineage: Eukaryota > Metazoa > Chordata > Mammalia > Primates > Cercopithecidae > Piliocolobus > Piliocolobus tephrosceles. Next base: position 20,632,804 of record NC_045440.1, on the reverse strand, counting down.
AAGTTCGAGACCAGCCTGGACAACATGGTGAAACCCCATCTCTATTAAAAATACAAAATTTAGCCGGGAGTGGTGGCAGGCACCTGTAATCCTAGCTACTAGGGAGGCTGAGGCAGAAGAATTGCTTGAACCTGGGAGGCGGAGGTTGCAGTTAGCCGAGATCACACCACTGCACTCCAGCCTGGGTGACAAGAGCAAAACTCTGTCTCAAAAAAAAAACCCAAAAACCAAAAACCAAAAAACAGCTCCTTCTAAAATCCCAAATGACGAACCAGACCTGGTAAAAACAAAACTTTGTGAGACACCATCGCCACCTTGTGTTCAACAGCCTTCATTACATCCACATTTGTTGCAAATGATCACGCGTGGGATTCTCAACAATTACAGAATATAGCTTTATTTATAGAATCTTACAAATAAAACATTTACAGTCCACATAAGTTAATTTTCCTTTCTAATTTCTTCTCATAACACCTGAGTTATTTTAAAAAAATACTGTGATGGAATTGCAGACCTGTAAAGGGAAATATGAACAATAAAATCCTAACCTCTCTTGCAAAAATCAGACCTTTTTTTTGAAGCAGATGCCCAGCATATTGCCATCTCTTTGGAAGAGGACTTACTATAATCAGATCTTATGCTACCCAAACAGGGAAGCCACCTTTTTAAAACCCAAGGTTAAGGACCAGCGAAGAATCGCTCCCATTTGACACTAGACACAAAATACCTTTGGGGGCAAAGACAGGGGCAAGCTGCGCGCCAGTGATGAGGTGAGAAGGAGCAGAACCCCTGTCCCTGCCTCACTGTTCCTGCACGTGACATACACTTTCCTTGCTGATTTATTAATAGGAGCTGGTGCATCTGGAAAACAAGGTTGAAGCTGCTAATGCCAGGGGTGAAAAAGTCCTCTCACTGACTTGCTACTCCTTAGACTTCTAATATGTACAAATGCTTGAAACAGCAAATTCAACACCTAAAAATCGAAAGAAATTGCCAGTTTTTGACTCATGGGGCAAAGCTGTTGCCACAATCAGTGGCAACTCAAGTCAGACGACGTGAGTGTCTCCACCCCTCCCAAGCTCCGACTAGGACTGACCTCTGTGCCAATTACAGTTTAAAGAGGATTTCCCTTTGAGGCAGCTGTCTATGGAAGAAAATTCCTTAAGGTAATATAGGTGTGCACAAAAAGGGAAAAAAAACCCTATTTCATATTTCAATTTGTTAAACATTATAGTTTTGAGCTCCCCTCCTAAACTAGAAATCCACTAACTCTAACTTAATATTCTACTCCAAGACAAAGGGTAGTATGTTTAAGGAATGACAGGATCTATTGGGAATGCTAAAATTATAAATTTAATACATCAATGCAAGTTAGGTTAAAGCAAAATCTTCCAGAGTCTTCAACTCTGAGTTATTTTCTGCTAGCTCCTGAAAAGCAGCTTGAGAAAAATAAATCAGAAAAGACGAAGAACCATTTTAAAACAACAACAATAATGACAATATAAAAAGTTAGATTCCGACATTCAAGGAATTGGTTCTTTGGTAAAACTGGACCATAATCTTACCAGGAAATCAGTCCTGATATTTAATCTAGAATCTCCATCACTGAAATTCTCCCTCTTCAGCGTATTCTCAAATGTACCGAAGCCAACAGGCAAGATAAAAACAAAACTTAAAAAAAAGAATCACCAGCAGTTTTCCTGCTCATGTTCTTTTCAAGAATATTCCTGGTTTGAGAGATGTCTCCCAAGAAGAGAAAACAAAATGGATGCTGCTTGTGATTACTGAGAGTGGACAGTTTTTCTATGTAAGAGAAAAGCTCAGGCATTGCTAGTGAACCAGTACTCCTGTCAGCCATGCACATGAATCAGTTCGCAAACATGGCCCCTGGGCTCCAACTGTGGGCACCACTAAGAAAGGCTTCTGGAGAGACAGGCTCCCCAAAGTGGCTAAAGAATCTCACATTATCAATATGATAATAATAAATCAATTCACCTAGTGAACCTGGAGATGAGCCCCCCTTGAAGCCAGAGCTCGGAGGCAAGGGCTCCACAGTGCCTGAGGCTGGCCTACAGTTTTGCAGACAAGTATCTCCATCCATTTTCTGGAGAGAGTTAGAGCGATTCATATTCAATTCAATACAGGATTTGACTTTTTTGCAAGGAAGCAGTAACCTAGACGGGTCATTGAAAACCCATCTGCAGCAGAATCATTAGGCCCGCCATTCAGCAAACATCTGCGATGCCCTAAGTGAAGTTTGTGACCTTATGTTTCAGAGACCCCCCTGTTAGTCATGCTTTGATTTATGGAAGCAGTAAATCCTAAATTTTGCCTGCACTGATTCCATTTCTGATTATCCTTGTCTAAGTAGAGCATCAATGGCACCCCAGTTCTACAACTCCGCTTGCCACTCTGCAGACGTCTCAGCTGGCGGGGAGGATAGTTTGTGCAGTCTCCCCTCTATCTAACACACAGGTCTCAAATGTGCTCAGAATGTGCTTCTAGGGAGGCAGCTACAAAGTCTCTTAGAAGATGGCAGTGGGGAAGACGAGGTAAAAATCACAGCCAAACCAACTGTTTTCTTGCAGACAGCCCGAGCCTCCATTCTGTCAGTTGTTAACCTGAAAGAGGGGGTCCAGGCAGCCACACCGCCACGTCAGCTCACTTGGACAGCCATGAAACACCAGGTGCTGTTACAAAATCAATACCCAGCATCTCAGTAGGAACAAGTGAGCATCCTGACAAGACACACAACAGCGGTTCGACTTCCTCTCCCATTCAGGATGAACCTGGCCTCGCCTCTCACCCTGCTCCTGTGTTCTGACTTCAGGTTCTCTTTGAGAGAAGTAATAGGCAATTAAACAGACTTTGAAAAAATGGGAAGGCTTCCTGTCTCCTGTCTCTTCTGTTGGCCAGCTGGAGGTCCAAGGTGCCCAGTTAGAATCATGGGCCCTACACTATGGAATCAACTCTTGATATTTCTAGCCAAGTTCTAACCACTGGCTCTAGTTTTGCATTGGTGGGTAAAGGATTCAAAACCTGGCAGCACTGGTTCCAAGAGGAGGCCAAGGTAATCAGAGAAAAAAGTCAGGCTTGTCTTGTAAGCTGCATTCAGGTTCCAGAGTCACTGAGAGAAAAGGTGAGAAGAGGGCAAGAGGCACTAGCTAGAGACTGGTTACCAGAGCAGCTTATTCCTAGGATAGAGCATTTGACAAATGGCTGACATTTGAACGCAGGAATACAGTCTGTGTCAGTTTTTCATAGAACGGTCTCTTCCGTGGTGCATTGTGGATGGTGAGTCCTCGGGCTGGTGATCGGGTAGCCCAGGGCCCGACTTCCAGTCCCACAGGCTCTTGGCAGGGCCCTACCCAATCTGGATCTGTCCTGAATACATGGTGAGGACCACCATGATGGTGAATCCAGTCAGGAGGCCCAGGTTCTGGATGACAAATGGAATCAAGATGCTGCCCTTCCTTTCATCCTCTTGACAGACCTCATTCATCTCAGGGAACTGGGAAAGAAGCAAGAAACAACACAGCTGCAATTCCTTGCTTAATCTTGTAAGTCCAGGGCAATTCAGTGATGGAGATACAGATCAGGTTGGTTGACAAAGAGAATTAACAGGGCCGGGTGCAGTGATTCACCAGAGGTCAGGAGTTCGAGACCAGCCTCACCAACATGGTGAAACCCTGTCTCTACTAAAAATATAAAAATTAGCTGGGCGTAGTGGCGCAGGCCTGCAGTCCCAGCTACTTGGGAGGCTGAGGCAGGAGAATCGCTTGAACCCAGAAGACAGAGGCTGTAGTGAGTGGAGATCATGTGGAGGAATGCCACTGCATTCCTGCCTGGGCAACAGAGCGAGACTCCGTCTCAAAAACAAACAAAACAAAAAATTAACAATAGCAGGTACCATGTCTTTATAACTATCTAGGTAAAACAAAGTACTCAACGTATATGTGGCTCTGGATGTGTTGAGAGGCTGGCTAAAAATAAATATAAATATACTCTGATAAAATAAAATAAACTTTTTATTATAGACTTCCCCCCCTCCCCCCAACGTTTTTGAGACAGGGTCTTGCTCTGTTGCCCAGGCTCGAGTGCAGTGGTGCGATCATAGCTCCCTGTAGCCTCAAACTCCAGGGCTCGAGCAATTGTCCCACTTCAGCCTCCTGAGTAGCTCCACAGGGGCCTGCCACCATGCCTGGCCTTATTGTGGACTTTAAACACTTGAAGAGGTCTTTTTGTTACCAAGATGTTATTAACAGGCTAGACGCAGTGGCTCACACCTATAATCCCAGCACTTTAAAAGGCTGAGATGGGAGGATCCCTTGAGGCTAGAAGTTCAAGACCAGCCTAGGCAACACAGAGACCCCATTCTATAAAAGTTCAAAAAATTAGCTGGGCATGGTGGCTGGAGCCTGTAGTCCTAGCTGCTTGGGAGACGGAGGGAGGAGGATCACTTCAGCTCTGGAGTTCAAGGTTGCAGTGACCTATGGTCATGCGACTGCACTCCAGGCTGGGTGAGTGACGCTCTGTCTAAAAAAAAATTAGGCCGGGCGCAGTGGCTCACGCCTGTAATCCCAGGACTTTGGGAGGCCGAGGCGGGTGGATCACAAGGTCAGGAGATCGAGACCATCCTGGCTAACACAGTGAAACCCTGTCTCTACTAGAAAAAAAAAAATACAAAAAATCAGCTGGGCGTGGTGGCGGGCACCTGTAGTCCCAGCTACTTGGGAAGCTAAGTCTGGAGAATGGCGTGAACCTGGGAGGCGGAGCTTGCAGTGAGCCAAAATCGCGCCACTGCACTCCAGCCTGGGTGACAGAGCGTGACTCCGTCTCAAAAAAAAAAAAAAAAATTAAAGAAAAAGACATGTCCAATGCATTCAGATAAAAAAAGAAAGAAACCAAAGTATTGCCATTATTGTTTCAGGGGTAGTTTTCTTTCCTTCCTTCTGTCTCTTATCTATATACAGCTATTCCATAGTAAGTAATAGAGACCATAGACTGATTATCATCATTTTCTTTAATGACATATGCAAACAAAAACATAAACTTTTTCTCCTTTAAAATCTAATGCCCTCTTAAAAACCACTGAATGGCAGGTACACCTTAAACAGACAAACTCTGTGGTATGTGAAAGAAAGCTAAGAAAGCTGTTATTAAAAACTAACTATCGGCCGGGCGCGGTGGCTCAAGCCTGTAATCCCAGCACTTTGGGAGGCCGAGACGGGTGGATCACGAGGTCAGGAGATCAAGACCATCCTGGCTAACACGGTGAAACCCCGTCTCTACTAAAAAATACAAAAAAAAAAAAAAAAAAAAACTAACTATCAGCCGTGTGCAGTGGTTCATGCCCGTAATCCCAGCACTTTGGGAGGCCGAGGCGGGTGGATCACCTGAGGCTGGGAGTTCGAGACTAGCCTGGCCAATATGGTGAAACCCCATCTCTACTAAAAATACAACAATTAGCCAGGCATGGTGGTGCACGTCTATAATCCCAGATACTCAAGAGGCTGAGGCAGGCAAATCACTTGAACCCGGGAGGCAGAGGTTGCAGTGAGCTGAGATCACGCCACTGTACTCCAGCCTGGGAGACAGAGTGAGACTCCGTCTCAAAAAATAAAAATAAAAACTACCTACCTAACGCCCCCTTAGTTGCCCTCCCATCCAATGAACTGTGGAACACTTACCATATCAGCCAGAGAAATATACAAGAACATTCCTCCAGCCAGTGCAAAAATCCAGTTGGCAGAGAAGTGGCTGCCGGCCAGGATGCCAAAGGCCAGACCCAGGTAGCAGCAGCAGGCAGAAAGGAAGTTGAAGAAGAGAGCCTGTTGGATGCTCATCCCAGCGTTGAGCAGGATGACAAAGTCTCCTACAGCAGGGAGAACAAAAAGGGGAGGGACGATGAAAGAAGAGTCAGATGGACATGGTGACGCACACCTGTCATCCCAGCTACTCCGCAGGCTCAGGTGGGAGGATTGTTTGAGCTCAGGAGTTTGAATCCAGCCTGGCAACAGAGCGAGAGCCAGTCATACAAGGTCTTGGGAGACAACGTGCACTGATGACATCAGACTGCTACAAGTGTGGGTGAAAAAAATTAAGACAGCCCTAGACTCAAGACTGAAGGAACAAGACAGGCCCTTGAACTTCCTGTTCAAGACCTGTCTCCATTTGCCAAACTGGCCGTATACCCAGCCTAGAGGCTGAAAATCTTTCCCAGGATTTTAAAAATAGATGACCAGCTGGCACTGGCCTCCTCATTTCTCTCTGGATTCATGGTGAAACAGAAGGAACCCCCTTCCTCACGACTACCATGGAAACAAAATCAAGACTGCGAGAAGTGTTGAGACTGCGAGAAGTTAAGTGATTTGCCCAAAGTCACAAGTCAATATATGGCAAAGCCAGAACTTGATCCTAAGTTGTCCCTAAAGCCTCTGGAGTAATTACTGGCTTTTTACACTCTCCCTCTGATCAAACTAAGCCCCTCCTACCCCCTGGTTCATCCACCTGCCAGGCACCTGAGCTTCTGGAAGATTAACAGGCTAGAAGAGAGAGCCTTTACTGAGTGCTCAGAATAGCACCTGGCACATGGGAAGTCCCTCTCACCCTCCACTATCATTCTAAACCCGCCTCCCGTGTTCAATTCTTATTAACCCCACTGTATACATGAGAACTGAGCCACTGCATATGGGGCTAACAGGAAACAAACACCCCTGTAAAAACCCCATCATTTTAAATTATCTGTTTAATTGTTAAGAAATGGTGATTAGCCGGGCGCGGTGGCTCAAGCCTGTAATCCCAGCACTTTGGGAGGCCGAGACGGGCGGATCACGAGGTCAGGAGATCGAGACCATCCTGGCTAACACGGTGAAACCCCGTCTCTACTAAAAATACAAAAACTAGCCGGGCGAGGTGGCGGGCGCCTGTAGTCCCAGCTACTCCGGAGGCTGAGGCAGGAGAATGGCATAAACCGGGGAGGCAGAGCTTGCAGTGAGCTGAGATCCGGCCACTGCACTCCAGTCCGGGCGACAGAGCGAGACTCCGCCTCAAAAAAAAAAAAAAAAAAAAAA
>NC_045440.1:20577618-20625631 GCF_002776525.5 Piliocolobus tephrosceles | reverse complement strand
CCGCCTCAAAAAAAAAAAAAAAAAAAAAAAAAAAAAGAAATGGTGATTAGGCCAGGTGCGGTGGCTCATGCCTGTAATCCCAGCACTTTGGGAGGCTGAGGCGGGCGGATCACGAGGTCAGGAGCTCAAGACCAGCCTGGCCAACAGAGTGAAACCCCATCTCTACTAAAAACACACACACACACAAAAAAAAATTAGCTGGGCGTGGTGGCGGGCGCCTGTAATCCCAACTACTTGGGAGGCTGAGGCAGGAGAATCGCTTGAACCCGGGAGGCAGAGCTTGCAGTGAGCAGAGATTGCACCACTGCACTCCAGCCTGGGCGACAGCGCGAGACTCCATCTCCAAAAAAAAAAAAAGAAACGGTGATTGGGGTCCATGAAGCTTTGGGAGCGTGTTAATCAGCTACAATAAGCACTGTGAAGACAGGAGATGGGAGCAAGGAACTGGCCACAGGAAGGGGGCCTGCACCACCACCCGAGGGAGCACCAGTGGAACAGGGAACGCACTTACCCAGCTCATGTGGGAACTCCTCACAGAGGATGGCCACCGAGGTGCTGATGCCTTGGAAAACCGACACAGTGAAGGAAGCACCAATGGCCAGGCCGTCGATGAAATTGTGGAGGCCGTCGCTCAGAGTGATCATCCAGGCCAGAGTGCCGATGTCAGAGTAGCGGACCCCTTTCAGCCAGTAGCAAGCACTCTGGGAAGCCTGCAGGTCCTAGGAGAAAGCACACCCACGGGGCCTGCAGAGTCAAAGGCTGGACCGCGTGCCCTCAAGGTAAGCCTGAGTTGACCTCTTAGAGGCTCCACCAAGCAGCTGGTGGCCCACTGACCTGCACAGAGAGCGAGCCCACAATGACCTTCTCGTCCACCACGGGCGCCTTGCCGTCCAGCTCGCTGTTGCAGTGCTGAGGAATCATGTGGTCCAGGTCCCCGTTCTGCAGCTTCTCCATCACCCCCTCTTCCTGGTCCTTCTTGGAGGGAAGTGTCTCAGAGGCATAATGGCTGTGTCCGTGATGATGCTGGAGGGGTGACAGGGAGGGATCAGCATGACATTCACCAAAACCACAAACCTGACTAAGCACATGCTCCGAGGAAGCGCTTCACACACTGGAGGACCTCAGCCCTACCATCAAAGAGGACACAAGCAGGTCACGCGCCCAGAAACGTAGCAAAAGCTGTTATATAAAGCCATGGTCAGGCACGGTGGCTCACACCTGTAATCCCAGCACTGTGGGAGGCCGAGGTGGGAGGACTGCTTGAGCTGAGGAGTTTGACAGCAGCCTGGGCAACGAAGCGAGACCCTGTTTCTAGTATCTATATGTAAAGCTGCACCAAGTGCGAAGGACCTGGTGTCAGACAGATATCAAAGCTGTCTCCTTGGGGTACATGCTTATTCCAGCAAGGCAGCCACTGCTCAAATATTTAGAGCTCCTCTTTTGCAATGGCTAATCTCAACTCAATTCGGCAGCTATTTAGGGAATAACTGCGTGCCAGCCACTAAAGATATCTTTTTGAAACTGTACTATAATAGTCCTGTTTCTCTGCAGCCTCATACTTCATACTGAATGAATGCATGTTATCAAGCTCTTCTCCCCAACCTGTAAAGATACCAATATAGTAAGAAAATAATCTAGAACAAAACAAAGGCGATAAACTACTGCTTAGTAGAAGGCACCGTGGCCAGTTTCTGATCTAGTTTCTGGTCTGGCCTCACTTCTGGCCAGATATCCTCAGGAGGTGAAATGGGATTGTCTCCTCAAGAAATTCGAGTTTCCTGAAATTTGTGATATTGGGCTAAGACCGTCACCACCACCACCACAATACATCGACGTTTTTTGAGATGGGTGCTTTCCCTAGAAGAGCTTTCTTCAGCAACAGTTGAGCCTCACCTCATTTTTCTGCTTAAGAAGAATCTTCAAGATCTTCTCTGTGAAAAAGAAAAGATAAAAACCCCCAAACACCACCGCAGACTTGGAGACATAATAATCTTCCAGAGGGTTGAAACCAAAAGCCTGTGGACCCAGGAAAAGAAAATGAGTTTTAAAGAAAATAAAGCATCTTTACTGGTCCCCCTCTTTACTGGTCTTATCTCTTAACTACTTCCTTGACTCTGGGAAAGGAGAGAGGCATACTGGAGTAACTCTGTCATCTACCCATCCTCTTTCCAGCAAAAATCTAGTCCTTGGTGTTTCCCGGATGTGACGACACTAAACCTGCCAGGTTCTTCTCCAGCTTATTTCTGATGCAAAAGACTGATCATCTGTAGAATTTTAATCCCAGAAAGAGAAACCTCCAATATGGTTTTCCACTTTTGATTTCTCTGGGTGCTTGGCTATGAAGGCATTCACTGCCAGCAGATTTCATACTGAAGGAGCAGACACTTGTATTTATTTTCATCTTATCTAGTGTTCCTGGCTGACCTGCCTGTAAACACAAAAGGAGATGGCGTAATTATACTTTCTAAAACGGGAAACCCATTTCCCAGTTAAATAATAAGAACTGCAGCATCTTCCTGACCGCAGACTCCCCCATGACCACAGAACCAAGAAAGCGGACTGTGTTATTGCGAGTGTCAATTTTTGGGTTTTGTTTTGAGTCCTTTCTGAAATTGTCACTTATCAAAGAGGGAGGGGAGAATCCACTGGGAAGAGGACAGAAGGAGAAATCAAGAGAATTCTGTCCTAGGTTATGCTCCTGATTTATGGTGGGTTCTTGTGAATGTGTCTAATGACCTGTCCGGGCACAGTGGCTAATGCACTTTAGAGGACTGAGGTGGGTGGATCACTTGAGGCCAGGAGTTTTGAGGTCAGCCTGGCCAACATGGCGAAACCCCATCTCTACTAAAAAAAAAAATGCAAAAATTATCTGGGCCTGGTGGCGTACTTATAATCCCAGCTACTAGGGAGGCTGAGGCAGGAGAATGGCTTGAACCCAGAAAGCAGAGATCACAGTGAGCCAAGATCACACCACTGCACTCCAGCCTGGGTGACAGAGTGAGACTGTCTCAAAAACAAAAACAAAAAGTATGTAGGCCGGGCGCGGTGGCTCAAGCCTGTAATCCCAGCACTTTGGGAGGCCGAGACGGGCGGATCACGAGGTCAGGAGATCGAGACCATCCTGGCTAACATGGTGAAACCCCGTTTCTATTAAAAAATACAAAAAACTAGCCAGGCAAGGTGGCGGGCGCCTGTAGTCCCAGCTACTCGGGAGGCTGAGGCAGGAGAATGGCGTAAACCCGGGAGGCGGAGCTTGCAGTGAGCTGAGATCCGGCCACTGCGCTCTAGCCCGGGCGACAGAGCGAGACTCTGTCTCAAAAAAAAAAAAAAAAAAAAACAAAAAACAGTATGTAACGACTTGCTCCTATTTTATTTTTAAAAATTTTTGTGGGTACATGGGAGGTATATATATTTACAGTTGTTCCTCTGTTTTCTGATTGGAAACAGGCCTTGAATAAACTCCAGCCCTCTCATGAATTGGTCCAAAATAAAAGTTGATCCCAACTTCAAGGAACTCTGGGCTGTCTGTTGCCTTTCTGTTTTAAAGGGGCCAAATCCAATCATGACCCTCCAGGGAAACAACACTTTCGTGTTTACTTTCCAGGGGAGTCAAACCATCTTGGGGGAAAAGTGAAGTGAAAACAGGCAACTAACACCTCTCTGCAAAAAGCCACAAAGGATGGTGAATACAGAACCACAAGGTGAGCTTCAGAAATCCCAAAAGCTGGGTTCTCGGCTCAGGGATATGCACTCTGGTGCAGGTCAGATTCCAATGGGGTGAAACGTTACTTGTTTATCGATGCCGTGGATTTAATCTAAGGATCCACTAGGAGGGAGCCAACTGACATTTTACAAAACACCAAGTGCTGTAAGAGGCACATGCAGTCATCTCTGCTTCAACTGAGGCGCTGTCCAGGCTTGTGAGACCACCCACAAGGAGACGTCCTGTGCTTATTGTAATTAATGGGTCTGCTGAGGGGATTACACCAAATTAGATGAACCATCAGTGCCTTCTTCTTTTGTGGCAAGTTTTCTCATGAACTTATCAGACAAAGGTACCGTCAAGGTATATAAAACCAGACAGTGTTTGACTTGCATTGCCTTTGCCCCAAAACTCCCTATGGACAATCTTTTTACGGAGACCTATGGGTTCTGATGATTTAGGGGTCTGTTTGTTTTGAGACGGAGTCTTACTCTGTCACCCAGGCTGGAGTGCAGTGGTGTGATCTCGGGTCACTGCAACCTCCATCTCCTGGGTTCAAGTGATTCTTGTGCCTCCTGAATAGCTGGGATTACAGGCGTGCGCCACCATGCCTGGCTAATTTTTGTATTTTTAGTACAGACGGGGTTTCACCATGTTGGCCAGGCTGGTCTTGAACTCCTGACCTCAAATGATCCACCTGCCTCAGCCTATCAAAGTGCTGAGAAAATAGGCGTGAGACACTGCGCCCGGCTGATGATGTGTTTTAAACTTCTCTGTACCCAAAGCCTCAATCTGAGCCCCATAACTGAGTCAGAGTGAGCTCGCTACACTGTATCTTTTCACCCCGCATCAGACTGCACTTTTCAGCACCAGGCACTAAGTGCTGCCAAAAACACTCGTTCCACCCTCACAGCATCGTCCTGAGGCCAGTCTATTGCTCTCCCCATTTCACATCTGAAGAAACAGAGGCACTGTGAGGTCAGTGGCGTGTCTAGTTACAGAACCTACTGATAACAGAGCTGAGATTTGAACCCAGCTCTTCAGCCTATGCTAGGCTGCCTCTCCTAGCTCACGCCTAAGTTCTAGCTTCACTTTCCAAAAGGAAAGGGCCTCCAGGTGCCCTCTCTATGCCTTCTATCCAAACGGAGGTCCTCCCACTGTGCCCGCTGGCGTGCTCCGGGGTGAAGGCCCTGGCTTGCCATACCTCCGGGATGAGCTGGAAGAGGGCGTTGGAGTAGAGGGTTCCAATCGCCAGAGCTATGAAGTAGAGCAGCAGCCTCTTGTAAAAGGTCTTCTTCATGAAGGGCACCACGCTGGCCCCCAGGAGGGAGCAGAGGGAGATGACGGTCACACAGAGGAGACCATATCCCCACACTGCCATGCGGAGGGAGGGCCAGCCCCACCCAGGGCAGGGAGAGAAGGCACGCGCCCCATTGCACAGCAACCACCATTTAGGGGGAAGAAGGTGGAGCAGATAAGGAGATCGCAAGGAAAAGTTTGGTGGATATTAAAGGAACAAAAAAGAAAAATCAGAGAGAGACAAGTAGGGAGGGAGAGAGAAACAGAAAATTTGTTAGTGATTCAAATCTGATGAAATTTCCTCCAATGAGTTCAGAAGAAAGAGGAATTCAAGGTGGCCTTGGAATCCTGTGACTTCTGCCCCTGTGGCCACTGGTGGCCCAAATCATTCCTGCCAGTGGTGTGACTGGCAGGGCAGGGTGCTGCCTTGTCACACACCCGAGGTCTGCCCAGGCCTATCACAGAGGCTGTCCAGGACAGACTTTGGACTCGAGGGCTCTCTTTATAGGACACACAGGCAGGTGGAAAGAGGCTGATCACTCCGCTGCTGCGTTTGCTTTTGCATGTCCATTTCATATAGCACAGGGTCAGGTGACCACTTGGTTTGCTTTGTGCGAGATACAACCTAGCCAGATATGCAGGGCAGAAGGGATGGAGAACGATTAATGAATGCCCAATGCCCATAAAATTCAGTGTCTTAACCTATCAACTTTTTTGCTCATTTCCATGTGCTCTGAGAGGGGCTGAAACATAGAGAACAGAGTTCCAGGAACACCTTGTCACAAAAATATCTCCTTGAACATTTCCCAGTGTGACACTCCATCCAGGCCCAAAAGAGGGTAAGACAGAACCAGACCAGGATGAGACACTCCCTGGCAGGCCACAGGGGCGGAGCACACACAATTAACAGTATTTCCATTCCAGTAGGTCACGAGGCACTTCATTTCAAATCTTTAAAAAATTAACATATTCCATTGCTGGAGCTGAAAAAATAGCCCAAGTTGAGGCCTCCCCTGCAGAGTGTTGTCAGATCCATGCAGAATTTTGAGATGGCACTAAGATGGTTCACATTCAACCAGGAAGAACAGGCAAGGCATGGCATCCCATCTGCTGTCTTTTCTGGGTGAGTCTTTTGACTCAGAAAGCCTGGGAAGCGGCTGACATGGGATCTTTGTGAAGGACAGTGTCCACCACTCCCGAATGGGTTCAACCATGTGTCTGTGTATCCTCACCCCCGACAGCAGCACCCCTGCCTGAGCTACAAAAGTGGGCAGACTGTCAACTTGGGTCTTATTTTTATAGCTCCTCTGTGATAACAATTAAACAACAAAATTAACATCTCAAAACAGTCAAGTCAAGGTACCAGGAAGTCAGTCCTTTCAGGAAAAAGTCAAGATGCAAGGTACGAAGGACAGAGAGCCTCTTCCATTTATCTTGTCATTTTAATTTTGTTTGGTCTTAGTCTTTGTTCTGTTTGGCTCTCTGTGCTAAAAATGATGGCCTGCTCAAAATTAAAGAATACTCGCTTTTTAGGCCAACTCTACATATCAGTTGGTAACCTCTTTTCCTTCCATCTCATTCCAGATGGATAAGCTCTTAGTGCCCAGACCTGAGTCCTGCCAGGATTTCTCCTTAGAACAGAGCGAGTACTTAGCACCAAAGGCATGGATGGCAGCTGATAGCCGCAGCTTTCCTTTGATGCCCTATGTATGGGGCTTAGGAAGGGAGAGGAGACAGTCAGGTCCCCAGGAGGAGGGAAAATTGGAAGAACCTTGCATCTGACAGCACCTGCAGAGGCCAGAGGAGTGAGATGTGGGCCCTGAGATCCAGAGTTAGAAGTTGTTTGTGGCCTTGATACAAGGGACAGGTTCATTTCTCAGGTGGCAGTCACTGGGTGCCCTGGAGCCCAGGGTAGGGGAGGAATTGATTGGCTCAGCTGCACCGCCCCAGGGAAAGAGGACGCGCACGTTTCTGTTCTACTGCACCTCTGGGATGAGCTGGAATAGCGCATTAGACAGCAGCGTTCCAATGGACAGGGCGATGAAGTAAGTGAGCACACGGCTGAAAAACGCTTTCTCCGTGCAGGGCAGGACGAGGACTCCCAGGAGAGAGGCCAGGTTAATCAGTGAGACACTGAGAAAACCAAAGCCCCACACTGTGGAGGAACAAGAACAGACGAGGGCCTCTATTACTGCGGGTGAGGACATTCCTGCTGCCTAGGGCGGGCCTATTCTGAATTCAGGTGTGATGGGGGCAGATCGAGATCCACCAGCCCATCAGTAAACATTCGCTGAGTCCATCTCTCGCCAGATGCTGCGGAGAAGCCTATGGCAACTATCAAAATTGCTATCCAAAAGAAACACCTTTTCCATGGAGAGACAGGTGCAAACAGCATGGAAGCTTAAAAACCATACAAGTAGGCCAGGCACGGTGGCGCATGCCTGTAATCCCAGCACTTTGGGAGGCTGAGGCAGGTGGATCACCTGAGGTCAGGAGTTCGAGACCAGCCTGACTAATGTGGTGAAACCCCGTCTCTACTAAATACAAAAAAATTAGCCGGGCGTGGTGGCACATACCTGAAATCTCAGCTACTCAGGAGGCTGAGGCAGGATAATCACTTGAACCCAGGAGGCGGAGGTTGCAGTGAGCTGAGATTGCACCACTGCACTCCAGCCTGGGCAACAAGAACGAAAGTCCGTCTCAAAACAAACAAAAAACAAGAAAAAGCCATATAAGTAAATAATGACAGCAGAAAACAGCGACTTGTAGTAACACAGACAATATATTCCAGGTGCCAAGAGTCGGGCAGCACACACCGGCCCTATTGGGCTTAGGGCTATCAGGGTGTACATTCACAGCTCATGGCAATCCCACTGTGGCTGGATCAGGGATACCGGGATGGGGAGGGGAAGAAGGATTCAGGGGCCGAGAGCAGCCTCCAGGAGGTCTTAAAGGTAAAACTATAAAACCAAAGTAGGCCAAGTATGTGGCTCATGCCTGTGACCCGAGAACTTTGGGAGGCCGAGGCAGGAGGATCATTCGAGCCCAGGAGTTTGAGACCAGCCTGGGTAACACAGTGAGACCCCGTCTCTACAAAAAACTTAAAAATTAGCTGGCCATGGCAGTGCACATCTGTAGTCCCAGCTACTCAGGAGGCTGAGGCAGGAGGGTCGCTTTAGGCCAGAAGGTCGAGGCTGTAGTGAGCTATGATTGCACCACTGGACTCCAGCCTTGGAGACAGAGCGACATACTACCTCAAACAAACAAACAAACAAACAAAAAAAAAAGGTTAAAAAAACCAAAGGGTTGGGCCCCTATGGTTCAACATAAAACAAAAAGTGGACCAAAAAGGCATCCATAGGCTGCTCAAAAAGTCCAATGCTCTGAACGTTCGCCAGCTACAGCCCAGGAGTCTGACAACGTGCTAGGCCATCCTTGCAAATACAAAAATTATCCATCCAATCATCACTCCCCCTCCTGACACTGACAACCTCATCCTGGTCATCACTAGTGAGGCGTTCAGTGAGGAGCAGCAGCAGCTCAGCCCGGGAGTCCTCGCGAGCCCAGGGCGAGCTGGGAGATGGGCTCCTGCCTTCCCGGCCTGGCTCACCTTCGACAGCGCTCGGCCGCCCCTCCTCTGTCTGCTCATTCTCCTCGTTTTCCTGGTTCTCTGAGGTGCAAGCCCGGGAATCCAGCTGCTGGAGGATGGTGGGGCAGAACTCCTGGAGCTCGCTGCTCCCAATCCGCGACTGCTCACTGAAATTGTGGGCAGTGAAGAGGTCTCCAGAACTAAAGCACTGAAACACAGGAAGGGCAGGAAGACGCTTAGACCCCAAAGGTCAGGCCTTGCCCCGCTAAACAGCAACCTACTCAGCCTTCCCGGAGGAAACAAAGAAGACAGAAATGTCCAAATTTCAGGGAATCTGTAGATTCATCTAGTCTAGGGATGAGGGCAAGGTGTTCCCTTAACTTAAAAAACTAGTAACTAATCCTTATGGCTCAGCCAGCCAGGAAAGTTACACATCATAAGTACAACTATCGGTAAATGAGTGCCTGAGAAACTTTGGGAATGACAAGATTCTAATCATTGTCACCAAAGGGGCCGGGCATGGTGGCTAACACTGTAATCCCAGCACTTTGGAAGGCCAAGGCAGGAGGATCACTTGAGGACAGAAACTGGAGACCAGCCTGGGCAACATGAGACCCCTTCTTTACAAAAAGTTGAAAAATTAGCAAAGTGTGGCGGCACATACCTGTAGTCTCAACTACCAAGGAGGCTGAGGCAGGGGGACTGCTAGAGCTCAGGAGTTGGAGGCTACAGTGAATGAGCTATGATCATGCCACTGCACTCCAGCCTGGGTGACACAGCAACACCCTCCCTCTAAAAAAAACAAAAAACAAAAAACAAACAAACAAAAAAAACAAAAAACATTGTCACTAGAGTGGTATGGTTTCTAGAAAACACCATTCTGGGGCTGGGTGCAGTGGCTCTCGCCTGTAATCCCAGCACTTTGGGAGGCTGAGATGGGCAAATCACTTGAGGTCAGGAGTTCAAAACCAGCCTGGCCAACATGGTGAAGCCCCATCGCTACTAAAAATACAAAAATTAGCCGGACGTGGTAGCTCACGCCTGTAATCCCAGCTACTCAGGAGGCTGAGGCAGGAGAATCACTTGAACCCAGGAGGCGGAGGTTGCAGTGAGCCGAGATCACACCACTGCACTCCAGCCTGGGCAACAGAGCGAGACTCCATCGCTCACAAAAAAAAAAAAAAAAAAAAAGAAAACACCATTCTGTGCATGTGCCTGAAGATACAAGCTTCGTACCAAATCTGGCTGCACATCACAATAGCCCAGGGCGCTATTATGTTAAAATGCAGGTTCCAGCTACTTCTCTGAAGCTGAAATGTCTGAAGGTGGGGCTCTGCCAAAACTGTGGTGCTGCCCGATCAGCCCCACACATCCTCAACCATAGGACTGCCCTCAGCCTGAAAGACATATATGTTCACAGAGGTTAGGGGAGGAAAACCTGAAGATTCAAAGTGGGCCGTGGCCGGCCAGCAGCTGTTGCACGCAGTCACTTTGGGAGGTGGCAGGTAAGCGCTTCTAACGAACCGTTCCTGTGAAATCTGCAGCTCCACTTCTAATTATACTGTCTACACCGACCTGCCAGGCCTCTTCTGAGTTCAGTCTTACATGGGCATATCTCTGAGAGTCAGCCCTCTCGGTGTGCTGCCAAAATAAGTGCCTGGGCCTCTAAGGCTGAGGGCTGGACTCCCGCCACCCCGAGATGCTGCTGCTATCCTGGCGGGTCCTGAGGCTCATGCAGCTGTATCACCCCGGGGGGGCACGGGGGTGTGCTCCTCTCCAGCTCAGGCGTCTGCCGTGCTCAGGTCGTTCTGCATCCACACCACGTGGTTCCCCTGTCCCTTTTTTTAATTTTTTCTTTTTGAGATGGAGTCTTGCTCTGTCACTGGACTGGAGTGCAGTGGCATAATCGCGGCTCACTGCGACCTCTGTCTCCCGGGTTCAAGTGATTCTCCTGCCTCAGCCTCTCGAGTAGCTGGGATTACAGGTACCCGCCACCAAGCCCAGCTAATTTTTGTATTTTTAGCAGAGATGGAGTTTCACCATGTTGGCCAGGATGGTCTCGCTCTCTTGGCCTTGTGATCCACCTGCCTCAGCCTCCCAAAGTGCTGGGGTTATAGGCATGAGCCATAGCGCCCAGCCACCCTGGCCCGCCTCGCCTTTTTTTTTTTTTTTCTCGAGATGGAGTCTTGCTCTGTCACCCAGGCTGGAGTACAGTGGTGCGATCTTGGCTCACTGAGGCCTCCACCTCCTGGGTTCAAGTGATTCTCTCACCTCAGCCTCTGGAGTAGCTGGGATTACAGGCACCCACCACCACACCCGGCTAATTTTTGTATTTTTAGTAGAGACGGGGTTTCACCCTGTTGGCCAGGTTAGTCTCGAACTTCTGACCTCAAGTGATCTGCCTGCCTAGGCCTCCCAAAGTGCTGGGATTACAGGCGTGAGCCAGCGCGCCCAGCACCCCCATCCATTTTATCTCCACACTACACTCATCTTTCAAGTGGCAGCTGGAGGACATCCCATGCATGAGCCTTCCCTGATGACTGCAGCATACTCATCTCCCCCTCTCATTTCTGCATCCTACAATTACTGTCCAACCCACAAAATGCAACACTTCATTTCAGCGCCTGCTGACTTTGTCCTCTGTTGGTTGAACTCCCCATCATGATAGTCAACTCCCTAAATATGACTCATTTTTCTCTATTTCTCACAACACCAGCACAGGGAACAAAGTCGATATATAAAGATTTTGCTGGCTGACTTATATTTGGCTGCCACAAATAGCCCCAGAGTCTGATGAGCAGAGATGATATGGAAGAAAGAACACAGAATCCAAAGACCTGGCGTTCTAGCCCTGGTCTCTGCAGGGACTCACTGCGGGACCCTCGGTGTCCTCTCCTATAAAATGCAGATAACCTGACCCGCACCTGGAGGGACTGCGGGCTCACCCGGATGTAATGGGCTCTGTCAGTGGTAAACTCTATGAGAAATACTGTCCTAGGAGTCATGTTTTCTCAGCATTTCTAAGTCACTCAAGTGCGGTTCTGGGGAAGACTCTGGGGGCGCTGAGAACTGCACTTCCAGGCTGCCTTTTGTTTTGTTTTGAGACAGAGTCTCGCTCTGTTGCCCAGGCTGGAGTACAATGGCTCGATCTTGGCTCACTGCAACCTCTACCTCCTGGGTTCAAGCGATTCTCCTGCCTTAGCCTCCTGCATGGCTGGGATCACAGGCACCTGCCCCCATGCCCGGCTAATTCTTGTATTTCTAGTAGAGACAGGGTTTCACCATGTTGGCCAGGCTGGTCTCGAACCCCTGACCTCAGAAAATCCACCCGTCTTGGCCTTCCAAAGTGCTGGGCTTACAGGTGTGAGCCACCATGCCCAGCCCCAGGCTGCCTTTTGTTAAGGGCTTCAGAACACCTATGCAGGGGGTCAGAAGGTACTGCAGAAGACTCAGAATTTGCTGATTCAGACAATGGGGGAAAAAGAATCAGCCTGTCCACTCTATCAGAGACTTGCCTGCCTCATCTTACCTCTGCCACGCTGCCCTAGGCCCAACTAGACAGGGAACCCTGAGAGGCCAGAGACAGGGCTGAGCAGAGCTGCTGGCTTGCAGGGGAGCCTTACCGTAGAGAGGTTCCTGTGTCCCTGCACGTGCTGGGTGACATTACCCCGGCCCACTCCCACATCCAGGTGGTTGAGCAGGGCCTTCAGCTGCTGCAGAGTGAGGCTGTCACCCTCACCATAGCGATGCATTAAATCCTGCAGGAAGGAGGCAGCGCTGATAGCTGGCGCACCCGGGGACGAAGCGTGAGCCTCAGGGGTGGTTCTCCATAAGCCAAGCAGGGTCAGCAGGAGGCAGCTCTGGAAGGCCGGGTGCAGCAGCTTCATGGTGACTGAATAAGCCTGTGAGAGAAAAAGGCAGATGAAGCTGAGGCCTCTCCCTGTGTGCCGGCCACTGCGCCGGGCCTGTCTGCCACACACTAAACGCGGCGAGACTATTCCTCAGTCTCTGCCTCTCTGCTCCTTCTTGAATTAGCCTTTGAGAAAAACCCTTCTTTTGAAGGGACAGAATAAAAACGAATAAAAAGGACAAACTAAACAGGTTTGATTAGATTGAAAAAATTAAAAAAAAAAAAAAACAGCAATGTGGTTATGATTTTATTTATTTATTTATTTATTTATTTAGAGACAGGGTTTCACTCATTGCCCAGGCTGCAGTGCAGTGGCGCAATCTTAGCTCACTATAGCCTCCGCCTCCTGGGTTCAAGCGATTCTCAGGCCTCCCAACTAGCTGGGATTACAGGCGTCCACCACCACACTCGGCTAATTTTTTTGTATTTTTAGTAGAGACAGGATTTCATCATGTTGACCAGGTTGGTCTCAAACTCGTGACCTCAGGTGATCCACCCACTTTGGCCTCCCAAAATGCTGGAATTACAGGCGTGAGCCACTGTGCCCGGCCAGTTACGATTTTTTAGAAGTCCTTTTAGAGGTACTGAAATAACCATGAATTTAAACATCCTTATATCTGGGGTCTGCTTCAAAATAAAGGAGGGGGTATGAGCGTGGGGGTGTGGATGAGACATGATCAAGCATGAGCTGACATTCACTGGAACTACGAGACAGGTAGATGGGAATTCAGCAGACTCTCTGTCTAGTTTTTTGTTTTTGTTTTAGACAGTCTTTCTGTTTCCCAGGCTAAAGTACAGTGGTGCGATCTCCGCTCACTGCAACCTCTGCCTCCCAGGTTCAGGCAATTCTCCTGCCTCAGCCTTCTGAGGACCTGGGATTACAGGCGTGTGCCATCACGCCTAGCTAATTTTTGTATTTTTAGTAGAGATGGGGTTTCACCATGTTGGTCCACTGGTCTCGAACTCCTGGGCTCAAGTAATCCACCCACCTCCGCCTCCCAAAGTGCTGGGATTATAGGCGTGAGCCACTGTGCCCAGCCCTGTCTACTTTTATATATGTTTGAAATCCTCTGAAATAAAGCTATTAAAAAATAAACATCAGCTGGGCGCTGTGGCTCACACCTGTAATCCCAACACTTTGGGAGGCTGAGGTGGGTGGATCACAAGGTCAGGAGTTCAAGACCAGCTTAGCCAACATGGTGAAACCCCATCTCTACTAAAAATACAAAAAATTAGCCAGGCATGGTGGTGCACATCTGTAATCCCAGGAGGCTGAGGCAGGAGAATCACTTGAACCTGGGAGACTGAGGTTGCAGTGAGCCAAGATCGCACCATTACACTCTAGCCTGGGTGACACAGCGAGACTCTGTCTCAAAATAAATAAATAAACAAACAAACACCATAACTAAAAGACAACAATTACAGACTGGCAAAAATATATACCATTTGACATGACATAGTTTTATTTCTATACTGTATAAATTAGTAAACACATACAAAACACTCAGCCTCTCTATAGTATTGAGAATATAAATGTAAAACCTGGCTGCTTCCATTTTGCTACTTATTAAAATAGTAACATAGTGTTTTTTTTTTTTTTTTTTTTTTTTTTTGAGATGGAGTTTCACTCTTGTTGCCCAGGCTAGAGTGCAATGATGCCAACTCAGCTCACTGCAACCTCCGCCTCCCAGGTTCAAGCAATTCTCCTGCCTCAGCCTCCCGAGTAGCTGCGATTACAGGTGCCGGCCACCATACCCGGCTAATTTTGTATTTTTAGTAGAGACAGGGTTTTACCATATTGGTCAGGCTGGTCTCGAACTGCTGACCTCAGATGAGTCACTTGCCTCAGGCTCCCAAAGTGCTGGGATTACAAGCATAAACCACCACGCCCAGCCAGATTTTTTTAAGATAAAACATTTCATATCAATGAGGCTAAACAAAAGAATAAGATACCAGTGACTGGATAAACAACGGGACTCTTGAAAAGCTATGTGATAATGAAAATATATAAATCCCTCAATTAACAATTAAATAATTAATTTGCTCTAACAGACGTAATCCAAAAGTAAAAAGGCTATATGCAGAAAGATGTGTTATGGGTCAAGTAAATCATATCAGTTTCACGGAATATTACGCAGCTATAAATGAGTCATGGCATAACGGCAAGTTAAAAAGCAGAGCAATTATTTGGCAGAGTTTAGAACTGAGAAAGAACACAGACAAATGAGGCCGTGCACGGTGGCTCACACTTGTAATCCCAACACTTCAGAAGGCCGAGGCGGGTGGATCATTTGAGCTCGGGAGTTCGAGACCAGCCTGGCCAACATGGTGAAATCCCATCTGTAGTAAAAATATGAAAATCAGCCAGGCACACACAATCCCAGCTACTCGGGAGGGTGAGGCAGGAGAGTTGCTTGAACCCAGGAGGCGGAGGTTGCAGTGAGCCGAGATAGTGCCACCGCACTCTAGCCCGGGCGACAGAGCAAGACTCCATATCAAAAAAAAAACAAAAAAGAAAGAGAAAAAGAAAGAACAGACAAACGAAAGCTTAAAGTAAGATTGATGACGATTTTTCTTTGGTTAACCATCTCCCGTAGTATGGTTATAATTTCATTAGTGATCTAAACAAATTATCAAGAGGGGAAAATGAGTCTCCTTGCTCCAGACCAAGAAGCAGCCAATCACTGCAGCCATTTCTTCCCCAGGCACCCAGGGCTCAGGCACTAATCTCAGTACATCACACGCCCTGGGGCTTTGCTTATGACAGAGGAAGAGCAGCAGAGAGGCTGAGAGCAGGCTTGCCTGAATCCTGGCTCTGCCACTTACCAGCAGTGTGATCTTGGATAAATTATTTAACTCGAGTCAATATTCTAGAATCACTCAAAGCAGCAATGCAGCTTATCATGGCCTTCAGTGTCAGACAAACCTACCTTGAATTTCTACATAGTTGCTTATAAGTAACTACAGATAAGCAACCCCGTCTCCCTCTATCCTCAGTTTTTTCATCTATAAAATTGGTATCCACCTCATTAGATTACTTTGAGGATCTAACAGCATAAACTATGGCAAGTCCCTTGCCAAGCTTGCCTGAACCACATAGAAAGCACTCAATAAAATTTAGCTATAATAATGATAAGACTTATAATCAGCAGGGTTCCCAACTCTGACTCCCTCAGCCCAAACATTAGGCTGCTAATGGAACTGTCAGGAATATCCTGTGGCCAACTGAAGTATCTTAACCCCAGGCCCTGGGGCACACACATCACATAAGTCCCCTACTGTGATATTCCCAGGGACATTACATGCTTTAGGATCCACCTATGGGGCACGCACAGAATCTGGGGACATAAAATATCACTCTTCAGTGGAATATATACTTTGAGTCCACATGGATGGATTCAGCATCAGCCACAATGACGGTTTGTAAAAGTGCTACTTTGAGATTCACAACTCTCAAATCTCCACCAAGAGACAAATGTTAAATTTTGGCGAGCAGGGTGGATCTTAGGCAAAAATGACTAAAAACCTGTTGTACAAAGAAAGCAGTTATCTATCGGAGCAGACTGTGAACTGTCGATGGCATGAGTTGTGCTGTCAAAACAAGGGGGAGGTCTGCCTGCATTTAGAAAAGAAAAGGCAAAGAGATGATGGACAGCAGCTAGCATTTACCAAGCGCAGACCTTGCTAAGCACTTGGCATTCCCCAGTTCCTTTAACAGAAGCTGGGAAACTTACACCATGCAACAGACAAGGACACTGGGGTTCAGAGATTAGGAAACGTGACCCACAGAAGCAAGCAGCGAAGCCAGAAGTTGAATTGCTTTGTAAATTGAAGCCTGGTCTGAATGACGTTAAATTCAATGCTTTCTTAACCACCGTGCCCTCTGCACGAAGACATAAAAATACACATCCTGGAACCCATGGAGATCCACAAAGTCCTGCATATCTCTGTGCAGATCTTTCCCGATATCTAACAGCCCCAACAAGCATCCAGATCTTGGCTTACAACGCCCTGCAATGCTATGAAGGGACAGCCCCGGGTAGCCTTTGGAGGACAGACTGTGTCACAGTGCTCGTGCTCTGGGGCCACTTCAACAAGATAAACCAACAGATGGTCCCCCCCTCAGCTGCATTTCTCAAAATTATTTGCTGTAACTTCAAACCACTGAGCAAACAAACCCCAAAAGACTTCAGGTGTGGGAAACTCAGGGTGATTTTAGCAGCTTTACCTGGCTAGTATTCACCTAGAGGTGAGCATTTATGAAGCATTTACTTTTCCCAGACCCAGTGGCCCCTCGGCCCCTCAGGTGGCGGCTATGACAGCCTGGAGTGCTAGGGAAGAGGCACCTTCAGGTTGTACCATCAGAAGAATGAGCCCACAAGAGCACCTTCGCTTCTCCCACGTGACTTTTCTCCCCCGCAGCATAGCTGCTCTTTCCTCCAGGACATGTGATGCACTGGGCATTGACGCCCACGAGACAGCATCCGGGCTCAGGTCTAGACCTGTCTCCATGTGGTGTGCAGATTCACAAGCAGAGCCCTCCTGCCTGACCAGTGCTTGAGATATGCACTCACCCAGAAGGGCTGGGGAGGATCTAGGAGCTGCGAGTGACACTCAAGTCCACGTGACCCCGGCCTTTTGGCAGGCATGAAAGGGGAGTTTTCTGCTCCGGTGGAGTTTTGTTTTCTTCTTAACTACAAGTTATTCTTAGCAGGGAAAAGGTTTGTAAAAAGTACTAGAGAGGAAAGAAAGAAGAGGGAGCCACACACAGTGGTTGATGCTGCTGGGATGGGGAGGCCGGGCAGGGGTCCGCATGCATGGCCCCAGCTGCAGGAGGAAGCCCCATGCCAGGTTCCATTCCATATGTGGCCCCTGGAGAGCCACTCCAGTCCCCCCAGGGTGTTGGGTCAGCTGCCCTCAAGTAAGGATAGACACCTTTCAGGGGCAGAAAGACAAGTGGGAAGGAGACAAAATGAAGTGTGCTGTGTCCTGGGAACGCCTCCAGGCCAGCTCTTCCTGCTGGAGAGAGGCTGGAATCTCTCTGCCTGAGTGTGCACTTGCCTCGGGGTCAAAGAAGTAAAATTATTTTAGTGCCCTCCTTCTGTGTCTAAGGTGCCAGACCCAACCCTGGGGGAGGTGGGAGGGAGACACAGAAGAAAGCAAGAAACACCTGTTCTGGAACCCTCCATGGAAGCTCACAAGTTGCCTTACCATCTGGAGGCCCATAATTAGAATTCCACCCACCATCGCCCTTCACTTGGTCCAGAAGTAGCTCTGCCTAGAAGTGGCGCTTCTGTCCTGCACGGACGCACCTGTGATGTTCAGCTTGCTGCATTCTTTTCTAAGCCCACCTTCCCTCTCGAGAGAAGCAAACATTCGCTTCTGTGATGTTGGGTCTACAGGCTGGGCACAGATGTGAGAACAGGCAACAGAAACCAACAAGGCCTCGGAGCAGCCGGGCATCCACTTGTCCCCTCCCTTTCCTGATAACTAACCCCCCCGCACCCGTGTTCCGCTGGCCAGGGAGCTCATCACTCCTGCTCTCAGATTCTGGGTGAGAAACAAAACATGAAAACTAAGCTCAAATGCTCCAGAGACAAACGTGCCCAACTCAGACGATTTCCAAGGCTGAGAAGCTGTGTGTCTGCCCTCTGTCCCCTCGTGCCCACTGTGCCCCGCCAAGCACAGGCTGTGTGGGTGCACAGGACATCGCCAGAGTGGGGCTCTTACACAGGGTCAGAGTCAGCTGCAGGCTCTAGGGTGGCAGTTGGTTTGAAGGCAGTCTAAATTGGGGTTTTATGAAGCACTTCACTTAAAATTATGAGAAGGCTGATGGTCTACACAAAGAAAGACCACAGGGATGCAGGGGTGGGTGAGGGAGTGGAGGGGGCAGCCAAGTAGAAGCCAGGCTGATAGAAATTATGTTCCCCAGAGCTCTTGGTTCCACCACGGACTGGCCTCAGTGAATCATCCTAACACCTCCCCACAAACTGTCTTCTTAAAGGATGTAAAATGAGCCGTCTGGTTCTCACATACTCCTCAGGGACAGAGAAAGGGGTCTCTGAGGGACCCATGGTCCTGCCTGGCACATCACCCAGGCTTATGACCGTCCACAAGACAGTAACTACAAAGGCAGCTCCCACCACTCCCTTGGGGTTCTCTCCCAGGAAAACAGCTTATTTCTGCATGAGTCCTTCAAGCAGACTGTGCTTCCTCCACTCTCCCATCCCTGCGCCACTCTAGGACTGTGACCGCTGAGCCTGATAGGAATGTATCTCCAGCTAGCAGATACCCACTAGCAGATAACCATGGCTCAAGGCTAGCTCTCCGTGACTCACACAATAGCAATAGGCCCGGGGTGAGCCAAGAGCCATCTGGAGCCCAGGCATAAGGAAAAACCCTGACAAGCTGCAGACAAAGGACAAAGCCAGGCCTCAGGGTGGAAGGCCGAGGTCTTAAGGAATAAAAAAAAAAATCAAGGACTACTTGTCTTGAGGACTGCGGGTGCTAGTGGCCTGGGAAGCGCTGCCTGGCAATGGAAGGCCCACAGACGTGAATCTGAAGCCCAGTTTTCGGTGGGACTACAAGTGACATATTATTACAATGAACCCATATTCTTTTTTTTTTTTTTTGAGACGGAGTCTCGCTCTGTGCCCCAGGCTGGAGTGCAGTGGCGCAATCTCGGCTCACTGCAAGCTCCGCCTCCCAGGTTCACGCCATTCTCCTACCTCAGCCTCCTGAGTAGCTGGACTACAGGCGCCCGCCACCGCGCCCGGCTAATTTTTTGTATTTTTAGTAGAGACAGGGTTTCACCGTGTTAGCCAGGATGGTCTCGATCTCCTGACCTCGTGATCCGCCCGTCTCGGCCTCCCAAAGTGCTGGGATTACAGGCTTGAGCCACCGCGCCTGGCCAATGAACCCATATTCTTAGTTTGAAAAGAAGACAACAGGTTGGGCGCGGTGGCTCACGCCTATAATCCCAGCACTTTGGGAGGCCGAGGCGGGCAGATCACAAGGTCAGGAGATCGAGACCATCCTGGTGAACATTGTTAAACCCCGTCTGTACTAAAAATACAAAAAAATTAGCCAGGGGTGGTGGCGGACGCCTGTAGTCCCAGCTACACGGGAGGCTGAGCCAGGAGAATGGCAAGAACCCCGCGGGCGGAGCTTGCAGTGAGCCAAGATCGCGCCACTGCACTCCGGCCTGGGCAAAGCAACAGAGCAAGACTCCGTCTCAAAAAAAGAAAAAGAAAAAAGAAAAAAAAAGAAAAGAAGAGAATAAACTTGCAGAGTTGAATGAGTATATACAAGAAAGCATGTTGCAACACTAACTATTTAAGATGAAAACATGAAATGGGAGTGTAATTTTCCTACACCTGATAATTAACAAAATGAGTGAAACTTTTAAAAGAAAAAAAAAAATTCACCAATGCAACCAAACAAGAAAACAGATCTAATCAGAGATACATTAACTTCAAAACCAGAGACAAGGAAAAAATGAGGGAGGCACCATGCACGGCTCATGTTCTATTCCTGGCCCAACTCTGACAAACCAAATGAATGACAAGAGCAGATCCAGAATTCTCACTCACATCCCCAAGTGTGGCAAGAGGAAGTCTTTTTCCTCTTCAGTTGAGGAGTAGGAGGAAAAGCCACTGGGGAAGAGCAAAAAAAAAAAAAAAAAAAAAAACGGTGCACCTGGACCAAAAACAATGGGCCGACTCCCATGGAAGGAAATAAGGGCTCCCAGGCCACATTCTGAATTGAGGACATGATCCAATTCCAAATTCCAGTTAGTATTCCTTCTCTCTCTCTCTCTTTTTTTTTTTTGAGATGAGTCTTGCTCTGTTGCCCAGGCTGGAGTGCAATAGCACGATCTCGGCTCACTGCAACCTCCGCCTCCCAGATTCAAGTGATTTCTCCTGCCTCGGCCTCCTGAGTAGCTGGAATTACATGCATGCACCACCACACCCAGTTAATTTCTGTATTTTTAGTACAGACGGGGTTTCACCATGTTAGCTAAGCTGGTCTCAAACTCCTGACCTCAGGTGATCCACCTGTCTCGGCCTCCCAAAGTGCTGGGATTACAGGCATAAAACCACCATGCCCGGCCAAGTGTATCTTCTCTTCTAACAGAAAAGAATACCACTCTCAAGGAAGTGAGCTGAGCACACTGCAGGAACTACATCCCTGAATAGAGGACAGACCCACCTCACCACACAGTTAGCATTCCTTCAGGCTATAGAAAACAGGTCATAAATACCTAGCCCTTAGCACTCCTAGAGCTGAGAGGAGGGGACAAACCTGGAGAGGAAAGTTGCTTTCTTATTTTAGAGCCAACAGAACATGTGAGCAGAACTGCAGTCACATGAGGAAGAGGAAAAGAAACAGCAGGCAAAGCAAGCCACAGACAGGTAAACCACAACTCCAGAGAAAGCCGTTCCTCACCACTGCTCCACACCAAGGAATAACCTCATTAGAACATCAATTCCACGAGACAAGAGCTCAAAGATGAGATTATAATCAATATGAGACCAGAAGAGGATGCAGGCTTACTAAAAAAGAGGAATAAAACCTCACCGAAGAACTAATACATTATGACAAATACAGAACAAAATTCTGCCGGTCATTTAACCCATTTATGCCTGAGGTTGCAATTTTTTGAATTTTTGCAATCAAAACTTGGTGATGACCTTGAGCAGGATATAAATTAACTCCCATATGCTTGCTGTTCAAAAAATGGAACACTAGGCATAAATAGCTCAAGGAAAGTTTGAGATAATCACAGTAAATGCAGATGGACAAGACAAATTAAAGCAAAAACAGAAGACAAAGAGACTAACGAAAGGATAACTTGTGTTCCCAGAGAGGGGAACCCAAGAATGAAATGGAAGATGTGTTCTAAGATAAAACACAAGATTTTCCTGGTTGGGTGCAGTGGCTCACTTGAGGTCAGGAGTTCCAGACCAGCCTGGACAATATGGTGAAATTCCAACTCCACTAAAAATATAAAAATTAGTCAGGTGTGGTGGCTCACATCCGTAGTCTCAGCTATTTGGGAGGCTGAGGCAGAGAACTGCTTGAACCCAGGAGGCGAAGGTTGCAGTGAGCAGAGATTGTGCCACTGCACCCTAGCCTGGGCAACAGAGAAAGACTCCATCTCAAAACAACAACAACAAAACAAGATTTTCCTGAAATTAAAGGAAAAACAGAATCTGAAGACTGAAATAATGCACTGTATTCCGCCAATGTTCAATACTGAAACATTACAGTGTTTTTTAGGCATCTAGAAGAAACTCTTTTTCCCCCCAGAAGGGGTTACTATAAAAATTGAGGCCGGGCACAGTGGTTCACGCCTGTAATCCCCACATTTTGGGAGGCCGAGGGAAGTAGATAACATGGTCAGGAGATGGAGACCACCCTGGCCAACATGGTGAAACCCATCTCTATTTAAACAAAACAAAACAAAACAAAACAAAAAAACTAGCCGGGTGTGGTGGCGTACACCTGTAGTCCCAGCTACTCAGGAGGCTGAGGCAGGGGAATCACTTGAACCCGGGAGGCAAAGGTTGCAGTGAGCCAAGATCGCGCCACTGACTCCAGGCTGGCGACAGAGGGAAACTGTCTCAAAAAAAAAAAAAAAAAAGAAAGAAAGAAAAAAAAAAAAGAAAATTGAGAAACATACTAAAACGTCTTTTAAACAGGAAAAAATCCAACTGCCTTCTTCTTTCCCATAGCACCATTCATTCGGTGTCAGAAGAGAATGCAAGAATGCCAGAAAGTCTCCACAATTCGGAGTAAAAGAAACTATAAGCCAAGAATATTATCCCCAGCCAACACATCGCACAATTAGGTAAAGACAATAGGCAGAAATTCTTGGGCATAAAAGAACTCAGAAAATATAGTCCCCTTCCTGGGGGGAAATATGACTTAACAATGAAATGCATGTAATTAATACAGAAACAGAAATACGGAGAGCTCAGGAATGCAGAAAGCGTGGTAACAGGACTGATGGTGAGCATTAATACCCTTCCGATAAGAAACAATAAAATATCATTACAGGGCTGGGCGCAGTGGTTCATGCCTGTAATCCCAGCACTTTGGGAGGCTGAGGCGGGTGGATTACGAGGTCAAGAGATAGAGACAATCCTGACCAACATGATGAAACCCCGTTTCTACTAAAAATACAAAAATTAGCTGGGCACAGTGGTGCACGCCTGTAGTCCCAGCTGCTCGGGAGGCTGAGGCAGGAGAATCGCTTGAACCCGGGAGATGCAGGTTGCAGTGAGCTGAGATCGTGCCACTACACTTCAGCCTGGCGACAGAGCGAGACTCTGTCTCAAAAAACAAACAAACAAACAAACAAAAACCCTTCGGGTAAGAAATAAAAAATCATTACAGGGCTGGGGGTGGCGGCCCACATTTGTAACCCCAGCACTACGGGAGGCCAAGGCAGGTGGACTGCTTGAGCTCAGGAGTTCAAGACCTGCCTAGGCAACATGGTGAAACCCTGTCTCTACAAAAAATGCAAAAATTAGCCAGGTGTGGTGATGCATGCCTGTAATCCCAGCTACTAAGGAGGCCTGAGGTGGGAGGTCTGCTTGAGCCCAGGAGTTTAAGGCTGCAATGAGCTACTGTGCCACTCCACTCTAGCCTGGGCGACAGAGAAAAGATCTTGTCTCAAAATAACATAAATCAATTAAAAAAAACACATTTGGCTACAGAAACTGCCAAATGTTTTACAAATGCTTGATTAATACACTCTGGGTATTCATGGTCAAACTAACAACGATAGAGTCATCTGTGTAAGTCCCAGTTTACGAAATCAGAAAACCAATCATCTGCCAGCTTGACCATCAAGTGAATACTGCCCTACAGGCTTCTCTGGGGGTAGAAAGAGCTTTGAGAAAAACCATCCAGCCCATGGCCCTCTCCATTCACCCAAGGAACATCATGTGAGAAGCCACTCTCCCCTCAGACAAGCTGACCTAGGCTGACACCTTCACTCAAGCAAACAGCAAATCTCACAGTTGAAAAACCAACCCTGGCTTGGCCCTGCCCAGGGGGTAATTGGCCCATTCTCCCCCTGCTTCCTCTTGCCCTCCCACCTACTACTCTCCTCCATACCCTAAAAGGATGCATTCTCCTCTTCCAGCTCCTGCTCCCAGGACCTTCGCCTCAAGCCTTGGCACAGTCGAAGCCCACCCAGGGTGGGAAATTTCCAGACAGTGCAGGAGGGCAGCCAGCAGAGCCCACTCACTCTCCTTGTGAAACCTCGCGCTGCTGGGAGGGGCAGGATGGGAAAACTAAGAAAAATAATAATAAAAACTCTGGTGACCCAGAAGCAGGGAACAAAATTAGAACCTTGAGCCTGCTGTTCACCAACTAATATTTACTGAGCCCCCATTGTGTGTGCCAGCGCCTGTAGGAGGAGGTTATGAGGCAGAGACGGGTGGTCAGGGCCCCAGGCAGCCGGCACAGACAAACAGGGAATGGCTTATTTAGCCCCACGCTGAGCACGGAGTGAGTGTAATGACAGCCAGGCCCAGGCGCTGGAGCCAGGAGGAGGGAGGGAGGGAGGGAGCACATTTGCCAGGCTTGCTCCAGCCCAGCTGGAGCTGGAGCAAAGGGGACTTCCCAAAGCAACTGAGTCAGATGGGCAGGGACCTGGGAAGAGCCCACAGTGGCCAGCCGGTGTTTTCTCCACCCAAGGTCAGGGTCAGAGTCACCTCACTTCTCATCATTCACCCAACACTTCCCAGACAGTTGCAAAATTCTCCCTGTCGTCCAAGTTCACTCCCGTTTGTCAGACCATGGGGCCAGGCATGTGGCTTAGGAAACGGGGTACTCACATCCATCACTTATGTCACCCCCATGAAGCAGAACTTCCTGGCTTGTTATTCAGGATCAGATAAATAAATAGAAAGTATGATCTAGTGGCCAAATCACTGGACGACAAGACGTGCCACACGCCCTGGGTTCAACTTTGGGACCTGCCAGGAACTTGCCAAGTGTGTCCGGCACAATTAAACTGTGAAAGCACCGAGCTCACAGGGGCACTCTGATCAAGACAGAGCTTAAAGGCTGCTTGGCACAGCACTGAGGCCAGCGCCTTCCTAGTTCCCTATCTTCTGGGTTCTTAGGACAACCCCTTTACTTAGTCCTGAATTCTGCTTCTGTTCGATTACCTCCCCATCAAGGAAGTCGTCTTGGATCACTTTTCCAGCACTTTTCTCTGGCTATTACGGACTCCTCATGACCTTGTCTCCCAGGGAGCCTCCCCAGCTAGATTTGTATTCCTTGAGGATAACTTCCTGAAACGTATCCTTCCCTCCTGTTTCTTCTGTGTCCTCCTCTCCTTCCTACATGCAGCATAGTGCCTGGGACAGTGCTGGGCACATAATGGGCTAGAGGCAGAGAAGTTTTGCCTCCCTTCTAACTGCAGTCTGCCTGCATCGACCCTGCAGCCTGATAAAGAATAGGGAGCTCTGGCCGGGCGTGGTGGCTCACACCTGTAATCCCAGCACTTTGGGAGGTCGAGGCAGGCGGATCACGAGGTCAGGAGTTCAAGACTACCCTGGCCAAAATGGTGAAACCCCATCTCTAGTAAAAATACAAAAATTAGCAGGGCATGGTGGCGGGTACCTTTAATCCCAGCTACTCGGGAGGCTGAAGCAGAGAATTGCTTGAACCCAGGAGGCGGAAGTTGCAGTGAGCCAAGATCGCGCCACTGCACTCCACCCTGGGCAACAAAGCAAGACTCTATCTCAGAAAAAAAAAAAAAAACAACAACAGGGAGCTCAGAACCATTTTCCAAAGACATTCTATCCTCCTGGGCCCACAGACCAACTTCAACCCAGATTATCTGAGGTCAGGTGTCAGGACCACCTGACCTCAGATTAAAAAAAAAAAAGTATACTAGTGTCAAAAAGGAAGGAAACATGGAGTTGTTCCTTTAACCACATACATGGGAATCTACAAGGTGATACTGTAGACATTAGACCTCAAGGGAATGGGTACTGTTCAAAAAAGGAATAACCCACAAATGTTACCATGGCAAAACCGGAGGCATCTGCAGTGTTCCCTACCATGCTGTCGGCATTGCCGTAAACAAACAAGGGCAAGATTCTGGCCAAGAGAATGAATGTGTGTATTGAGCACAGTGAGCGCTCTAAGAGCCAAGACTGCTTCCTGGAACGCGTGCAGGAAAATGACCAGAAACACAAGGAAGCCCAAGAGAAAAGTACCTGGGTTCAACTGAAGGGCCAGCCTGCTCCACCTGGAGAAGGACACTGTGAAGACCAAGGGTAGAGGCCTGAGCTGCTGGAACCTCTTCCCTGTGAATTCACGGCATTACAGGTGTAAAAACCAAAAGACCTCTGGACTGTAAAAAGAAAGCAAAGTAGTAAAATAAATACTAACAAATGCTAACTCCAACTCTCTGGCAGCAAAACACTGGGCAAAACGTGCCTCCAAGGGCCTCTCACAAGAAGCCTGTGTACGCCCTACCTCTCAAAATGGGTGAAGTCCCCCTGAGCCCCTCACCTCACCACTCCGGGGAGGGGAGGTGGGCCCTTGGCAGACCTTTAGCCTTTGTGTTCTGCTCACATCTATCCGCTGGCCCATGACAAGCACCTGTGCAGCAGTAGTGAGGCATGCTTGGATGGACAGCAAGTGTCCCCAGAAGCCAAGCTCAGTGGCGACCCGACTGCTGGGCCTGCAGCCAAGACCACCTGCCCCCAGCCTACCCCACCTCCCTCGGGTCCTCCTGTACCACCACCTCCCCCTGACGACCTCCTAGCCCTCAAGCCCACTCAAGCCCAACTCCTCCTCAAAGACCCCGCCCATGCCAGTCTGCAACTGAGATGCAGAGTCATGTGTGGTAATTTCTGCAGGAAAGGGGTTCTCAAAGTGTGGTTGCTGGAACAGCAGCATCACTAACACCTGGGAACTTGCTGGAAGTGTAAACTCTTAGCACTCCCGCCACAACCCACTAAATCACTCTGGGGTTGGACCAGCAACTTGGGTTTGACTAAGTGCTCAGGTGATCACGATGCACACTGAAGTCGGAGGGCCACCAGTCTCAGAGGCAGAGCCAGAGCTTTTTCATTCCATCTCCAGATCTCTTAACCAAAGCAGGTAAGAAGGGCCGCTGCTCAGCGCTGGCCCTTTCCCGCCCAGCCCCTGCGTCGTCACTGCTCAAGAGGGCACGACCAGGGCGCCAGCAGGAAAGGCAGGGGCTGCATCTTGGACTTCTGATTTCTCAGTAACTATAAATACTTACCAACAGATTAATAAAAAAGCCTTATTCTCATGAGAAAGAGGGTTACTGAAAGAAAGGAAAAGCCCATATTTCCAAATTGGGTGAGAAAGGTAGACGAGTGAATCATAATTCCTCCATTTTCCCTCGGGCTGTCCAAACCTCCCACACAGCACATTCTTCTGGCTCAAGGTCACTGGCAGCCACCAACCCATTACTGAAGTTAAGGCCTTCCCACATCCTCTGCTTTCTCCCTGTGGGGCTCACCACGAACCCAGAGCATCTCCCTTAGATTCCAGGCTCCTGAAGAGAAAGAAACACTCCAGCCCCTGCTGTTCCCTCCTGGCCACACAGTCCCTCCCCTCCAGAACCTCCTGCCCCTACTTCATCACTGCCCCTCCCCACCCAAAGCACAACCTCCCAATACTCCCCTCCCTCCAGCAAGGTACTATAGCCCTTTTGCCTGGGAGTCAGGGGTCTCTCCAACTGGGGTCCTGCCCACTGTCACCCTCACCTGCCACTGCTCTCTTGCCTGGGCCCTAGGCTGCATCTGAAATGTTCTACCCCTCCATCCCTGCATGTTTCTATCTCCACACCCCTCCCAGCCACAGGACTAGGAAGTCCCATTCATGTCAGTGGTTTGCACGCGCCCCAGGCACTCTCTCCACGAGGTGTGAAGGGCCTGGAGGTGTGAAGGGCCTGGACAAAGAAAACAAGGCATACTGCAGGACAGAGCACCACCTCAGATCCACCCCAATCCTCCAGCACCAGTCCCATCCCCCAGCACCAGTTCCATCCCCATCCAGGAAACATTCTCACCTCCTGCTTAGTTTCGAGGTCATAGGGTTCTAGAAGGACAGGCCTTATATTTTAGGTTGTTTCCTAAGAGTCCTGCGGGATTGGTAGGACCTTAATAAGCATCTGCTGCTTAAATGTGTACATGCACACACTCACCGTGCAAACGCATACATAAACAGAGAGACACATCCTCAGCCCCGCGCCCAGACATGACACAACGGCTAAGATAAGGACTTCAATGCAGATGCATTATTTCCAGTCCAGAAGTCAAGGGCAGGAGCCTACAGGTGTCTTCCTCTTCTTCTTCTTCTTTATTTTTTTGAGAAGGAGTTTTGCTGTAGTGGTTCAGGCTGAAGTGCAATGGCATGATCTCAGCTCACTGCAACCTCCACCTCCCAGGTTCAAGTGATTCTCCTGCCTCAGCCTCCCAAGTAGCTGGGATTACAGGTATACGCCACCACACCCGGCTACATTTTTTATTTTTAGTAGAGATGGTGTTTCTCCATGTTGGTCAAGTTGGTCTCTAACTCCTGACCTCAGGTGATCCGCCCACCTCGGCCTCCCAAAGTGCTGGGATTACAGGCGTGAGCCAAGGCGCATGGCTACAGGTGTCTTCTTAAAGCTCCCTGTCAGAGATGCAAAGGAAGCAGGAGGAGACTCGCCCAGGACTCTGTAGAGAGGCTGCCTAGAGCACACGCACAGATGGGTTCCAGGACAGAGGCTTCTGGCTCATATCACACCCAGCTCTCACTTAGGGCCAGACGATCCAACACCCGCTCACACAAGGCCTCCTATCCTCAGGTTTAAAAACCTCAAGACCGGGCGCGGTGGCTCACACCTGTAATCCCAGCATTTTGGGAGGCCGAGACGGGCGGATCACAAGGTCAGGAGATTGAGACTATGGTGAAACCCCATCTCTACTAAAAATACAAAAAATTAGCCGGGCGTGGTGGCGGGCACCTGTAGTCCCCGCTACTCAGGAGGCTGAGGCAGGAGAATGGTGTGAACCCGGGAGGTGGAGCTTGCAGTAAGCCGAGATCGCGCCACTGCACTCCAGCCTGGGCGACTGAGCGAGACTCCGTCTCAAAAAATAAAATAAAATAAAAATAAAAACCTCAAGGCAGTGGGGATGGTGGCACTTTCCAGATAATATGGCACAAAAGAAGTGACTTCCCTGACAACATAACCACTTATGTACTTCCACTTGCCCTTTTGCTCCTCCACGTCCTGCAAACTGCCTGCCTGCCTATTAACAAGGGATCAAAATTCTAACCAGACTTAAAGGCTTACCCTTTCCAGCTAACACCAACCCCAGGGAGCAATTGGATCACCACCAAGAAAGGGTTTCTGCTTTTAGCTTGCAACTCAGACAGGCTCCTGTCTGGGTGACTTTCAACCCTGAGGACGTCTTATGGCAGCCACTATTCGCAGTAACAAAAAACCAGGGCCGACCCAAGAGCCCTGGTCTCCACTCAGCAACAGAGTGGAGGAGTGAACTGCAATATGACTTTAACACCAACTGGACATGCCAAGTTTTTAGTAACTACTGGCTTTTTTTTTTTTTTTTTTTTTTTTTAAGACAAGGTCTCACTCTGTTACCTAAGCTGGAGTGCAGTGGCATGATCACAGCTCACTGCAGCCTTGACCTTCCGGACCCAAGTGATCCTCCCACCTCAGCCTCACGAGCAGCTAGGACCAGACGTTCACACCACCATGCCTGGCTAATTTTTTTATCATTTTGTAGAGACAGGGTCTCACTCACCCTGTTGCCCAGCCTGGTCTTGAACTCCCTGGCTCAGAGATCCTCCCGCCCCAGCCTCCCAACGTGCTGGGATCACAAAAGTGAGCCACCACAATCGGCCAACAATAGCCTTTTGAATGCTGCTCATTCTTCAAGGCTCCCTCCAGGAAAATCTTGAAGGACTCTCTGCATCTGAAGACACTGCACTGTAAACTCCCTGAGGACAAGAGCTCATGCAAGTCTTCCTTGTAAAGTGGATGGAGTACAAGGAATTTGAGTGGAGGAAATATTGAAATAAAATAAAATATCTTACCTGGGCTTCCAGCTTCCTCTCAGCACCTAGCTCTGTTCTGTCAGAGTCTCCCACTCCCCTCTTTTAAGTTTAACATATGCACATATCAAGTGCCCAAATCGTAAATTTACAGCTTAATCAAAGATTCATCTGGGCTGGGCACGGTGGCTCACGCCTGTAATCCCAGCACTTTAGGAGGCCGAGGCCGGTGGATCACCTGAGGTGAGACCAGCCTAGATACATGGCAAAACCCCGTCTCTACTAAAAATACAAAAATTAGCCGAGTGTGGTGGCACATGCCTGTAATCCCAGCTACTTGGGAGGCTGAGGCAGGAGAATCCCTTGAACCCGGGAGGCGGAGGTTGCAGTGAGCCGACATCGTGCCATTGCACTCCAGCCTAGGCAACAGAGCAAAACTCCATTTCAAAAAAAAAAAAAAAAGTCATCCTTCTAAAGTACAAATTGGTCAGGTGGGGTAGCTCACGCCTGTAATCCCAGCACTTTGGGAGGCTGAGGCAGGCAGATCACCTGAGGTCAGGAGTTCGGGACAAGCCTGGCCAACATATAGTGAAACCCCATCTCTACCAAAAAAATACAAAAAATTAGCCGGGCGTAGTGACGCACACCTTAGTTCCAGCTACTTGGGAAGCTAAGGCAGGAGAATCGCATTAATCCAGGAGACAGAGGTTGCAGTCAGCCGAGATTGAGCCACTGCACTCCAGCCTAGGTGAGAATGAGACTGCCTCTCAAAAAAATAAAATAGGCCGGGCATGGTGGCTCAAGCCCGTAATCCCAGCACTTTGGGAGGCCGAGACGGGCGGATCACGAGGTCAGGAGATTGAGACCATCCTGGCTAACACGGTGAAACCCCGTCTCTACTAAAAATAACAAAAAACAAACAAACAAACAAAAAAACTGGCCGGGCAAGGTGGCGGGCACCTGTAGTCCCAGCTACTCGGGAGGCTGAGGGGGGAGAATGGCGTGAACCCGGGAGGCGGAGCTTGCAGTGAGCTGAGATCCTGGGCGACAGAGCGAGACTCTGTCTCAAAAAAATAAAATAAAATAAAGTACAAATTGATCACATCACTTTCCTTGCTTCAATCCCTCCAATGTCTTCCCAGTATCTGAAGAACAAACTCTTTTTTATTCTAATTTCTTTTTTAACTTTTTTCAAGACGGGGGTCTCACTATGTTGCCCAGGCTGCTCTTGAACTCCTGGCCTCAAACAATCCCCCTACCTCATCCTCCCAAAGTGCTAGGATTATGGGTGTGAGCCACCACACCCAGCCCACATGGAATAAAATCTAAACATCTCTTCCTGGTCTATAAACCACTGTGTCAACTGGCCTTTGCCCATCCTGCTGACCATATTTTTTTTTTTTTTTTTTTTTTTTTTTTTGAGACGGAGTCTCGCTCTGTCGCCCAGGCTGGAGTGCAGTGGCCAGATCTCAGCTCACTGCAAGCTCCGCCTCCCAGGTTCATGCCATTTCCTGCCTCAGCCTCCCGAGTAGCTGGGACTACAGGCACCCGCCACCTTGGCTGGCTAGTTTTTTGTATTTTTTAGTAGAGACGGGGTTTCACCGTGTTAGCCAGGATGGTCTTGGTCTCGATCTCCTGACCTTGTGATCCACTCGTCTCGGCCTCCCAAAGTGCTGGGATTACAGGCTTGAGCCACCGCGCCCGGCCTGCTGACCATATAACTGGCTCATCTCACTCACTGGGCTCCAGTCACCCAAGCTCTTTTTCCCGTCCCTTTAACATATGAAGCTCATTCTGACCTCAGAGCCTTTGCACCTGCTGTTCCCTCTGCCTAGAATGCTCTTCCCCTAGATCTTCCTAACAGGTCTCAGTTCAAGTGTCACCTCTTCAATGTGGACAAAAAAGCCCACTCCCAGGCATTGAGAACCCTAATGCCCTATTAGTCTTTTTTCATTATCCATCTCCTCCTAACCAAACTGTCAGCTCCAGGAGGGTAGAGACTGGAGGGCCGGGTAGTACCTGGTGTCCATCCCCAAACAACACCCATTGAAAGCATGTTATTTTCCCACTGCCCATTCATGAAGCGCCACACATTTCAGTTTTACTGTTCTTTGGTCTTTATGCTTGGGTGAACTACAGGCAACCTTGGGGAGAGGGCAGGGACACCCCCCACCGTCTCCTGCAGTTGTTTCGGTAGAACAGAACTGAAGACCCTGGAGAGCCAGAGAAGCTGGCCTGGAATAGAGACGTAAAACATAAGGTGGAGTTTTTTTTTTGGAGACAAGAGTCTCACTCTGTTGCCCAGGCTAGAATGCAGTGGCACGATCTTGGCTCACTGCAATCTCCGCCTCCTGGGTTCAAGCAATTCTACTGCTCAGCCTCCCGAATAGCTGGGACTACAGACACCTGCTACCACACTGGGCTAATTTTTGTATTTTTAGTAGAGAGGGGGTTTCACCTTGTTGGTGAGGCTGGTCTCAAACTCCTGACCTCAGGTGATCCACCCGCCTCGGCCTCCCAAAGTGCTGGGATTACAGGTGTGAGCCACCACGCCTGACCAAGATTTTTTTTTTTTTTTTTTTTTGAGACAGTCTCACTCTGTTGCCCAGGCTAGAGTGCAGTGGTACAATCTCGGCTCACTGCAACCTCTGCCTCCCAGGTTCAAGAGATCCTTCCACCTCAGCCTGCCGAGTAGCTGAATTACAAGCGCCCACCACCACACCTGGCTAATTTTTGTATTTTTTGTAGAGACAGGGTTTAGCCATGTTGGTCAGGCTGGTCTCGAACTCCTGACCTCAAGTGATCTGTCGACCTTGGCCTCTCAAAGTGCTGGGGTTACAGGCATCAGCCACTGCGCCTGCCAGTGTTTTTTTTTTTTTTTTTTTTTTAAACATAAAGTGAGGTGGGGCAGGAGACACAAAGGCAGGCAATGGGAGAGAGGCCCGGGCAGGCAGCCTCCCTTTCCACATCCCTGAGAAGGTCAACCAGCTGATAATTCCACCAAAAATAACATTCTCACTCTTCCCTATGGCAGGGGAAGAAAAAGGAAAGTCCACAAGTACAGGCTGTTTCTGGAATTTCTCACTGGCTCATGGAAATTTTGAGTTTCCCTGCCATCACACACATCCTGAAACGCTGGGAGAGGGGGCCAGTGCTGTCAAGAGGGAGTGATGCCAGAGTCACCATGGCCACAGCCGGGAGCTGGCCAGCAGAGCCACAGCACACACCAGTTTACCCACGGCCAAGGCTTCTGCCGTGGGAGGCACCACAGAGCGTCCTGAGGAGCCGGGAACAGGAACTGAGACGTGGAATTTCTGTTCTGAGACCTGGCACTTGGTCAGCAGCCTGGGCCTGAGGGAGTGGGTGACTTTGTACTTTTTGCACCTTTCTGGGAAGGGAGATGGGAACAGCGTGGCTTGCTGCCCTTGGAAACCACCCAGGGACCTGGTATCCTGAGAACTTGCCCAGCCTATCAGATGGAAAATAGCCAGCCCTTGAGAAACGGTCAGCATTGGAATTGGAATATAGATACGCCAATCGGAGTCACATGGGCCTGGGATGACAGGGCACAGGATGTGCCCTCAGTGAGCAGGAGGATAGAAGGGCGGAGGCAGGGAGGAATTCCAGGGCTCAAAGCCTTGTCCTCTCTGTTTCCTGGTAGGGAAAGCAGGGCCAGGCTCCCTGCAGGCCAGCACGGCGAAATCTGGCCCCAGACCTCAAGCACGCTGTGCTCTAAGAAAACGAGCGCCCAGTCCCTGGGGCCTGGCCGGGGCCCTCTGCTTCCAGGAAAGGACAGAGAGTGCAGACTGTTCAATCTTACAGGGCTCTCTCAAATAACAAGATACACACCCATATATCCCACCCCGCTTGCTCCCACGCAAATACAACTTTTAGGGCTTCCAGTAAAATAAGTGAAACAATATAGCTGGTCCAGGTCTGCCCCCGCTCCTGGTCCCTCCAGGACAGCAGCCCAGTAATCCCCGTGCGGGTGTGCGAGTCACTTCTGGTGAGCTGGCTGCCTCCGCCTCTGCTCGCTCCTTGTTCCCCAGCAGGGAGCAAAGAAAAGGATCAGAAGGGATCTTCCAAGAATGAAAGGAATTCTGAGATGCAGGGACAAAATTGCCTGGGAGGCAGTCCCTGGCCTCAGGGGTTGCAGTCAACAAATATTTATTAGGAACTTACTATATGATGTGCTGAAGCTACCATCCTGAGCAGAGGCAGTGGTCCTTTCTGGCTTACACCACAGCCAGCTTTCCACCAAAGCCAGCAGAAGACCTGCATGGACAAGGATCCCTATCCTCAGGCTAAAAGAAAAACACCACTGGCTGCGGTGGCCCACGCCTGTAATCCCAACACTTTGGGAAGTTGACACGGGTGGATGGCTTGAGCCCAGGAGTTTGAGACTAGCCTGGCCAACAAAGTGAAACCCCGTCTCTGCAAAAAAAAAAAAAAAAAAAAAAAAAATTGCCAGGCATGGTAGCATGCCTCTGTGGTTCCAACTACTGAGGAGGCTGAGGCAGGAGGATCGCTTCAGCCTGGCAGGCAGAGGCTATGGTGAGGTGAGATCACGACACTGCACTCTAACATTGGTGGCAGAGTAAGACTCTGTCTCAAAAAGGAACAAAACAAAAGCCTCAAGGTTGTAAGTTTTATTCTTTTTTTTTTTTAAACAGAGTCAGGGTCTCATTTCTGTGGCACAGGCTGGAGTGCAGTACCCTCATCACAGCTCCCTGCAGCCTTCAACTCCTGGGCTCAAGGGATCCTCCCACCTCACAGGTAGCTAGGACTATAGGCACATGCCACCAAGCCTGGTGGGCTAATTTTTAACCTTTTTTTCTAGAGATGGGTCTTGCTGCATTGCCCGAGCTAGTCTCTAACTCCAAAACTCAAGCAATCCTCCCCAGTCTCATCTGTCCAAGTAGCTGGGACTACAGGCACATACCACTGTCCTTGATCAAGATTTAACTAGTTCCATACTCCCACTACCTGTGTATGAGTGCCTGTTTCACAGGATTCTCACCAACACTGAGTATTACATTATTCCATCTTTACAATTTGATAGGTTAAAAATTACTTAATTCTTTTAATCTGCATGTCTTTGATTATCAAGGTTGACTTTTATATTTCTACTCCTTTTACAAATTGCCTGTTACTCTTCTTTGCCCGTTTTTTTTGTTGTTGTTTTTGAGACAGAGTCTCACTCTGTTGACCAGGATGGAGTGCAGTGGCATGATCTTGGCTTACTGCAACCTCCCCACCCGGGTTCATGCAATTCTCCTGCCTCAGCCTCCCAAGTAGCTGGGATCACAGGCCCATGCCACCATATCCGGCTAATTTTTGTATTTGTAATAGAGTCGGGGTTTCACCATGTTGGCCAGGCTGGTCTCAAACTCCTGACCTCAGGTGATCCACCCACTTCCACCTCCCAAAGTGCTGGGATTACAGACATAAGCCACTGCGCCCAGCCTTCTTTGCCCATTTTTGCTGATACATTCATTTTTTTATTGGTTTATTATATGGCAAAATATTAATCTTTTGTCACATGTTACAAATATTCTTCCTAATTAGTTGTTTGCCTTTTAATTTTGTTAACCGGTATTATTGACATAATTTTTAAAGAGGTAAAGGCAAATATATCATACTTCTCCTTTTTAAAGTTTCTGCTTTTAGTAACATGCTTGGAAAATCCTCTCCTGCCCTGAAAGTATAGGCAATACATCTGTATTTTCTTGCATTTAAAAAATTTAGGGGTCGGGCGCTGTGGCTCACGCCTGTAATCCCAGCACTTCGGGAGGCCAAGGTCAGGAGATTGAGACCATTCTGGCGAACTCGGTGAAACCCCGTCTCTACTAAAAATACAAAACATTAGCTGGGTGTGGTGGTGGGCGCCTATAGTCTCAGCTACTCGGGAGGCTGACGCAGGAGAATGGCGTGAACCTGGGAGGCAGGAGCCCCACTGCACTCCAGCCTGGGGGACAGAGCGAGACTCTGTATAAAAAAAAAAATTTAGAGAGGCCGGGCATGGTGGCTCACTCCTGTAATTCCAGCACTTTGGGAGGCTAAAGGGGGTGGATTGTGTGAGCCCAGGAGTTTGAGACTAGTGTGGGAAACATGGCAAAACCCTATCTCTACTAAAAATACAATAATTATCTGGGCATGGTGGTACATGCCTGTAGTCCCAGCTACTTGGAAGACTGAAGTGGAAGGATCACTTGAGCCCGGGAAGTCAAGGCCACAGTGAGCCATTATGGAGCCACTGCACTCCAGCCTGGGCGACAGAGTGGGACCCTGTCTCAGGGGGTAAAAAAAGAAACAAACAAACTGGGAATGGAAAGGTTTACTGATAAGTTGGGCGGGTGGGAGGGTGCTCGGTGGCTGGACGGGGTGGGGTGGGGGGTGCTTTTTGCTCCCTTCTTGAAGCTCTTCACTTGGAGGTATTCAACAGATTCCAGTCTTGGACTGCAGCTGTGCGTGGGTCCCTAACCCAGTGGCACTACTGAGGCCTCATCTTGGTCCTGAATCAGAACTTTCTAGGTGAGGCCCAGGCCACCTCGGGCTAGAGGGGTGCTGATGGATCAGCCTCTCTCTAGCCCCAGGAACTGGCCTGACACTTCAAGACTGCTGGACCAAACACTGCTGTCCCTTCTAAGTATGACACTCTGCAATTACTTCAGCTCTCTGACCTCAGTTTTCCCTCTTTGCCACAGGAGTACCACAATCTGTCCCCTGCCCATCCTACAGCGACAGTGTCACACTCAACCAGAGCTCTCTGTACAGAGGCAAGTTGCTGGTACAGTTATCCCTTGGCATCGGCAGGGGACTGGTTCCAAGACACCCCCTCCGCCTCCAGGATACCAAAATCTACAATTGCTCAAGTCCCTGATATAAAATAGCACAGTATTTGCATATAACCTACGCACTTCCTCCCTACAGACTTTAAACCATCTCTAGGTTACTTACAGTATCGAATACAATGTAAATGGCATGTAATAATTTTTATACTTTTTTTATTTGTACTCTTTTTAATCA
Organism: Piliocolobus tephrosceles; assembly: GCF_002776525.5. Taxonomy (NCBI): domain Eukaryota; kingdom Metazoa; phylum Chordata; class Mammalia; order Primates; family Cercopithecidae; genus Piliocolobus; species Piliocolobus tephrosceles. Next base: position 20,589,031 of record NC_045440.1, on the reverse strand, counting down.
TTACATTGTCAGTTTTGTTTCTTTTCTTTTTTTTTTTTTGAGATGCAGTCTCGCTCTGTCATCAGGCTGGAGTGCAGTGGCACAACCTTGGCTCACTGCAACCTCTACCTCCCAGGTTCAAGCGATTCTCCTGCCTCAGCCTCCTGAGTAGCTGAGATTATAGACGCACGTCACCACACCCAGCTGATTTTTGTATTTTCAGTAGAGACAGGGTTTCACCATGTTGGCCGGGATGGTCTCAATCTCTTGACCTTGTGATCCGCCCGCCTCAGCCTCCCAAAGTGCTGGGATTACAGGAGTAAGCCACCACGCCTGGCCAGTTTTGTTTCTTTTCTCAAATACTTTCCATCAGTGGTTGAATCCACGGAGACAGAGACTGCGAGCTGACTATACTGCAAAGTGTCTGGATCTTAAGGACACAGGGCCTCTAGGCCAGCCTTCTACCCACCTGGTTTTCAGATCTGTGTCACCATGAGGGGAGCAGATGGCCTGAGGATGGGCCCCAGCCTCCACACAGCCAAGCCTGCCTTCTCTCCTAGGTCTAAAAAGAAATCTCTTTTCTTTGGCAGCTCTGTGAACCAGAGTTTAGTAAGCAACTCTTCCCACAACCCTGAATCTAGTGGGTTGAATACTATCCCCTCAAATAGCTGTCTACCTGAAATCTCAGAAAGTGACTTTATTTGGAAATACAGATTTTGCAGATAAAATCAGTTAAGGATGTCAAGATGAAATTGTCCTGGATTTAGGATGGGCCCTAAATTCAATGACGTATGTCTTTATAAAAAAAGGAGAGGGAGATTTGGACATGTAGACACACACCAACAGGAGAAGGTCATGTGAAGACAGAGGCAGAGAAGGGAGTGGTGCAGCCACAAGCCAAGGAACACCAGGAGCCACCAAAAGCTGGGAAAAGAAGGAAGCATTCTCCCCTAGAGCTGTCAGGAGGAGTGTGGTCCTGGTGATACCTGCATTTCACACTGCTGGCCTCCAGACCTGTGAGAATACATGTCTGTCGTTTTTAAGCCACCAAGTTTCTGGTAACTTGTCAGGGGAACCATGGGACACAGATCCACAGGTAAATACTTTGGTGCCAGAATTAAGACCTGATCATGTTGAGCTGCAGCTGGCAGAACGCTAAGATACCTCCAGTGACCCTCACTGCTGTGTGTGGGTGGAACCCATCAATATGAGACATCACTCCTGGGATCATGGCACACTGTGTAGCAAAAGCGAGTCTGCAGGTATTTGCCGACCACATTAGTTGACGTGAGACAGGGAAATTACCCTGAGTGGGCCAGAACGAAGCTGGTGAGCCCTTACAAGCATGGCTCCTCTTGGCAAAAAGAACTGAAGCGTGAGCAGGACTCCATGTGGGAGAAAGGCTGTGTCACCGGCGATGGAGGGGACCACATGGAAAGGAAATGCGGGGGCCTCTAGGAACTGAGAGTGGCCCCTGACTGGCAGCCAGCAATGGAAAATAGGGGTGAGGGGGCAGGGCACCTCAGTCCTATAGCCACAAGGAGCTGAATTTTCCACAACCATATGAGCCTGGCAGAGGCCCTGAAACCCCAGCTGACGCTCTAAGTTTAGTGTTCTAGGACCCCCAGCAAAGGAGCCAGTCATGCAATGCTCGGCCTTCTGGCCTACAGAATTGTGAAATGATAAATGGGTGTTGTTTTAAACCACTAAGTTTGTCATACTAATACGCTTGCCTGCTCTGATAGACCTCCACTCTCCAGAGCAGTGAAGTGATAAGTTCTGGTCACAGGTGGCAGGGCCAGGCAGTATGGGTCTCTGCACTCCGTCCTATTCCAGTTTACTTCCAATTAATCCATTCTATTGACACATGCCTACCAAGAGCGGGTGGTAGGTAAACGAGTGGTAGTGGTTTCTGATCTTGGACCGGGCAGGCTTTATAGCTTCTAACATTAGGCTACAGTTCTCATCTCACAAAGAATTCTAAAGCTAGGAACTGGACAGGAGTATTGTTTAAGACAAATACAATTGGCAAGAGAGTTGTGAACTGTAGAGAGGGACAGTGTAGCCGAGTAGGCACAGGTCCAAACGGGGTATTCAGCAGGTAAGAAAGACACTGATCAAGCATTCAGTACATCCTAGTGCAGCTCTGCGTGCAGAATCACAGAGTATTTAAAATCAGAAACACTCAGCCAGGTGCGGTGGTTCACGCCTGTAATCCCAGCACTTCGGGAGGCCGAGGCGGCGGATCACTTGAGGTCGGGAGTTGGAGACCAGCCTGATCAACATGGAGAAACCCCGTGTCTACTAAAAAATATAAAATTAGCCGGGCGTAGTGGTGCATGCCTCTAATCCCAGCCACTCGGGAGGCTGAGGCAGGAGAATCACTTGAACCTGGGAGGCGGAGGTTGCGGTGAGCCGAGATTGCACCATTGAACTCCAGCCTGGGCAACAAAGAGTGAAACGTGAAACTCCGTCTCAAAAAATAAATAAATACATACATAAAATAACATAAAATCACAAACACTCACCTCTGCCTCCAGATGTTACTATCTGAAAGGTGAGTTGAGTCAAATACTCTACAGTCCACACCTGCAAATGTGTGTTCATCAGGGCCACGACAATAGGAGCAAAACCAGTGGAAAATAACCTTCATCCCAGCTAAGAAAATGACTGAAAGCGTTTTTCACTGTTGGAGAAAGAAGTCATAATGAAAAGGGAAAGACTAACATAAAATGAAATTTGTAAGGTTAGATCAGAATAAGAGGTATCAGTACAAACTTGCATTTTTTAGCATACATGTATACAGATAGGTGCTGAATAATCTGTTTCCTAGCTTTGTCTGCTAAGAGGACCCAGAAGCAATGATAACTCCTGTAGCAATGAACACACCTAGCAACCAGATCTTGGTTTCTAAACAGCATTCTCCAATAAAGGAAACCAGACTCCGTGGACAAGTGCCTGACTCTAGGGCTGGGGCAGCAAAGTTACAAGACGAGCCTGGACTATTTTATAGTAAAGGAAATTAAGGAAACACTGAAAAGAAAACAAAGACAGGGGCTTACCAGAAGAACACAGGAGACAACCGGAAGGAGCTCCTAAAACGGTCAAAGCGAGAACAATTTGAGCCGCAAAAAATATTATTCAATTTTCACCCATAGAACAAAATCTGATTATGAATAATCAAATGCATAAATAAATGGGGAAGCAGGGCCAGCTCTTGCTTACAAAGAATTCCAAAAAATAAATGTACAAGAGGGAAATAGAGAATCATCAGGCAAACATCACAGTAATCATTGTTGCAAGCAGGGTCCACAGATGGATGCTAAAATTAGGGGATGAAAGTACAAGGAGAAACAGGATTTGCATAGTCTCAAAGTATCTCCTGAAACTACAAAGGGAATGAAAGATAACTTTTTCAGTTTACCCATTCGGGTTATTTTTTTTTTTTTTTTTTTTTTTTTTTTTGAGACATTGTCTCACTCTGTTGCCCAGGCTGGAGTGCAGTGGCTCCATCTCAGCTCACTGCAACCTCCGCCTCCCGGGTTCAAGCGATTCTCCTGTCTCAGCCTCCCGAGTAGCTGCAATTACAGGTGCATTGACGTCACCATGCATGACTAATTTTTATATTTTTAGTAGAGACTGAGTTTCACCATGTTGGCTAGGCTGGTCTTGAACTCCCGACCTCAGCCTTTGCCCGCCTCAGCCTCCCAAAATGCTAGGATTACAGGTGTGAGCCACCGTGTCTGGCCCCATTCAGTTTTTGTAAAACAACAACAAAAAACCCACCTTTTTTCAGTGTGGAAATCAAGCAGATACCAACCAAGTAATCCAGATAAATATCACCAGTAAAAAAATACTCCGACATGGCCGGGTGCAGTGGCTTATGCCTATAACCCCAGCACTTTGGGAGGCTGAGGTGGGTGGATCATTTGGGCTCAGGAGTTCAAGACCAGCCTGGACAACATGGTGAAACCCGGTCTCTACTGGAAAAAAAAAAAAAAAAAGTCAGGTGTGGTGGCTCATGCCTGTAATCCCAGCAACTTGGGAGGCTGAGGCAGGAGAATCACTTAAACCTGGGAAGTGGAGGCTGCAGTGAGCCGAGATCGTGCCACTGCACTACAGCCTAGGCACAGAGTGAGACCCTGTCTCAAAATTAAAAAAAAAGAAAAAAAAAACCCATGACATTATGAATACCTTGAAAGGATGCAACATCACTTTGTGTTCCAACATTCTAGCAAGAAAAGAGGGAGAGTTGCCACGGACTGCAGCAGACTAAGGAGAAATAACTAAACAGTGTGGGATTCCAGATCAGATCCTAGAAACAGCAAAAGGATATTAGTGAAAATATTGGTGACATTTAAATAAGGCCTGCAGTTTAGTTAACAGTGTTATGCCAATGTTGATTTCCTGCTCCTGATTATATAATTATACTCTGGGGTAAGGAATATAAAGGAATTCTGCTATATTTTTGCAACTCTTCTGCACATCTAAAATTAGTTCAAAATAAAAGTTTAAAATAAAAGGAAATGGTTAAGCAAACTAAGATACAGCTATGGCTGGGCATGGTGGCTCACTCCTGTAATCCCAAAACTTTGGGAAGCCAAGGCGGGTAGATCACTTGAGGTGGAGTTTGAGACCAGTTTGGCCAACATGGCGAAACCCCGCCTCTACTAAAAATACAAAATTTAGCTGGGCATGGTAGCGCATGCCTGTAATCCCAGCTACTAGGGGGCACTGAGGCAGGAGAATTGCTTGAACCTGGGAGGCAGAGGTTGCAGTGAGCCAAGATCAGCCATTGCATTCTAGCCTGGGCAACAGAGTGACACTCCGTCTCGGAAAAAAAAAAAGATACAGTCATAAGACAGACTAAACAGGAAGAAATTTTGATGTCAAGGTAAGATGGGGGTAGACAGCCAATTGTATTATTCCCTCACCTTCCGCAAAAAACAAAAAACAAAAAACAACTGTAAGAAAACATGCCAATATGAAAACAGAGACTGGAGCAGGATTATCGACTTTCCCCAAAAATTTTTTTTTGCACTTTACAATATGCATGCATTACTTCCGATAATCAGAAGAAAATAAAGTTGACAAAAATACCAAACAATTGTTTGGGGGAATTCTGTGTATAGTTAGTCACATCTACTACAGTTTCTGGGAGAAACTTTTAAGGGCTGTGTTCAGACTGGAGGCTGCTCCGTGCTTCTGAGGGCTGAGGAAGATGGCAGGAGGCTGGAGGAAGTGGACCGGTACAGAGGACAGGGACGTGGGGCCATGGAGTTGCTCCAGATAAGATCAGGCTGGCCGGGTGCAGTGGCTCATGCCTGTAATCCCAGCACTCTGGGAGGCCAAGGCAGGTGGATCACTTGAGGTCCGGAGTTCGAGACCAGCCTGGCCAACATGGTGAAACCCCATCTCTATTAAAAATACAAAAATTAGCCAGGCATGGTGGTGTGCACCTGGAGTCCCAGCTACCTGGGAGGCTGAGGTGGGAGAATTGCTTGAGCTCAGGAGGGGAGGTTTCAGGGAGCTGAGATCGTACCACTGCACTCCAGCCTGGGCAACAGAGTGAGACCCTGTCTCAAAAAAAAAAAAAAAAAAAAAAGCAGACTGCACTCCAAGACAGAGGGCTGCTGGCAAGTCTCTGACATGGAAACAGCTCTGAGTTCCACGAGAACACTCGTACCTTAGACCCCTGAGCCATTCAAGACTCCTAGACCCAATGTACATTTCCAGCCACCTCACCGGCTGCTCCCTCTTATCAGCAACTCTGGGCCACGTGCACCATCCCACCGGCATTCAGGCATTCAGGCATTCACATGGCTCTCCTTACCAGGATCCTGCTCTCTCTCTCCCTTCCTAGCTTTCAAGATGTGGCTCCATCCCTCCCCAGGAAGCCTTGTCTGTCAGCTCCTGCCACTCCCTCCTCTGGCCTCACCAAGTACCTCTTCTCTGTTCCACTTGCTGCAGCTTCAGGAAGGCCATCCTGCATCTGACTTTCCACACGTTCACAGCTCCTCACACATTTCACAAGCATCTCGGGAATGGAGATGGTACTTAGCAGCTCTCTTAGCTGACCGCCACTGGACTGCTCAAGGCCCCCAGGTCTCCAGTCCCTCCCTGCAGCCAACAGGCCCCTCACCGGGTGGCCAACCTCCCCTCCTACCCCACCACCTGCTATCACCATTGAAGGTTTCCATGCCAACAGCCAGCTGTGCGTATTCCCAAACATCTTTACGCAGGTTCTATTTATTTAAATGGTTATGATTTATTTAAATAACAACTGAGGGCTGGGCCCGGTGGCTCATGCCTTTAATCCCAGCACTTCGGGAAGGCAAGACCGGCGGATCATTTGAGCTCAGGAGTTCGAGACCAGCCTGGCCACCGTGGCAAAACCCCATCTCTACCAAAAATACAAAAAATTAGCTGGGCGTGGTGGTGCATGCCTGTAATCCCAGCTACTTGAGAGGCTGAGGCAGGAGAATCACTTGAACCTGGGAGGTAGCAGGTGCAGTGAGATTGCACCACTGCACTCCAGCCTGGGTGACAGAGAGAGACTCCGCCTCGGAAAAAAAAAAAACAGAAAACAAAAACAAAACAAAAAACCCCATAAAATAAATACAAAGAAAAATGTCTGATATCTGAGAAAATTAAGCTAAGTGATCTAGAACAGTATTTCTGAAATTACTGTCTTATATTTTGACACCTGGGGTCCCTGAGGTAAAAGACTATTTTTATTTATTTATTTTTTTGAGACGGAGTCTCACTCTGTAGCCCAGGCTGGAGTGCAATGGCGAGATCTCTGCTCACTGCAAGCTCCGCCTCCCAGGTTCACGCCATTCTCCTGCCTCAGCCTCCCGAGTAGCTGGGGCTACAGGCCCCAGCCACCACGCCCGGCTAATTTTTTGTGTTTTTAGTAGAGATGGGGTTTCACCGTGTCAGCCAGGATGGTCTCAATCTCCTGACCTTGTGATCCGCCCGCCTCAGCCTCCCAAAGTGCTGGGATTACAGGCATGAGCCACCACGACCGGCCAAAAGACTATTTTTATTCTAATATACAGAAATTAAAAGCTTTTCACTCTCACTTTTCAGAAGCCACATGAAATGTGACATGTACCTGTGTCATCTTGAGTTTTTGAGAAATTTCGAAGGTAGAAGTTTAGGGTATAATATGATATATAGGTGTTCTCAGAGATTAGCTTGATTTGTTCTCAGAACTTTTAACCGACTTCTTAACAGCAAATTTAAGTTACACCTATTATCTGAATGAATGAAATGATGTTATTTCATTATCATCCAATAATAATTATTTTAAAATCCTGAAATTTCTAAAAATATGCTAACAAGGCCATTCTTTTGACTACTTTATTTTGGAAAATATAGTTATTTTTCATGAAACTTTTTTTTTTTGTTTTGTTTTGTTTTTGAGATGGAGTCTCGCTCTGTCACCCAGGCTGGAGTGCTGTGGCCGGATCTCAGCTCACTGCAAGCTCCGCCTCCCGGGTTCACACCATTCTCCTGCCTCAGCCTCCTGGGTAGCTGGGACTATGGGCTCGCCACCTCACCCGGCTAGTTTTTTGTATTTTTAGTAGAGACGGGGTTTCACCATGTTAGCCAGGATGGTCTCGATCTCCTGACCTCGTGATCCGCCCGTCTCAGCCTCCCAAAGTGCTGGGATTACAGGCTTGAGCCACCGCGCCCGGCCAAAACTTTTTTTTTTTTTGAGACAGAGTCTTGCTGTCACCAGGCTGGAGTGCAGTGGCACGATCTTGGCTCACTGCAACTTCTGCCTCCCTGGTTCAAGCGATTCTCCTGCCTCGGCCTCCAGAGTAGCTGGGACTACAGGCATGCGCTACCACAACCAGCTAATTTTTTGTATTTTTAGTAGAGACGGGGTTTCACCATGTTGACCAGGATGGTCGCGATCTCTTGACCTTGTGATCTGCCCACCTCGGCCTTCCAAAGTGCTGGGATTACAGGTGTGAGCCACCAGGCCCGTTTGAAACTTTTTTTTTTTAATGTTAACGTGTAATAGCCTTATTTTTGCTTTTTTAAATGAATAAATAACTATTTTAAAATTTCTCAGTTTTGAGGCTGAGGCAGAAGGATCGCTTGAAGCCAGAGTTTAAGACTAGCTTGGGTAACATAGTAAGACCATGTCTCAAAAAAAATTTTTTTTTCTTAGTTTTAATTTTTAATATACTATCAATACAGATAGCCACATACACAAAAGACAATGTAAGGGGTCCTAGCATCAAAAAGTTTGAGAATTACTAATCTAGAAAGACTTGTTGCAAATGAAAAATAATAAAAAGCTGAAATTAAATTAGGTAGGTACATAAAAGCAGTAACTGGATTCCGAACATGGCTGTTTTGCAAATATCTCCTGTCTTCGCTTTATTTCTTTATTTAGTGAAAGTTAATTAACAGATTTAACCTTTTACCTAGCGATCCCATTTCACAGATGTATTCTGCAAACATTAAGTGCAGACAGGGTGATATGTGTGTTGGTTAAAAAAAGATGATACTTCCATACTATGTAATACTACACAGCTATGACAGAGAATGCTATGTGCTGATATGGAAAAAAATATTAATATAGTTGCTAGGTGAAAAAAGCAAGGTGCCGAATGATGTTTAAAATGCTACCTTGGAGCATTTATTGAAAAGCTGGGGGGAAGACAAGGTTTTACTATTTTTCACCGTTTTGATTCTTCAACTATGTGAATACGGAGCCTAGTAGGAAAAAAATTTAACAAAAGGAAGGAAATGGGAAATTACAGGTAATACATTTAAGTATGATTTTTATATACCAACAATTTCTAAGTAGTCTAAATAAGGGATCTAAAGACTCAAAAGAAAGGATTTGGCCCTAAATCAAAGTTTTGGTGAATAAAAATACATACATGTTTTAAAGATAAAATAAAGGTGCCGGGTGCAAGTGGCTCACGCCTGTAATCCCAGCACTTTGGGAGGCTGAGACGGGCAGATCACAAAGTCAGGAGTTCGAGACTAGCCTGGCCAACATGGTGAAACCCTGTTTCTACTAAAAATACAAAAATTAGCCGGGTGTGGTGGTGGGCACCTGTAATCCTGGCTACTAGGGAGGCTGAGGCAGGAGAATCACTTGAACCCGGGAGGCGGAGGTTGCAGTAGGCCAAGATCATGCCACTGCACTCCAGCCTGGGCGACAGAGCAAGGTTCCGTCTCAAAAAAAAAAAGATAAAATATATGATTTGGCGGGGCACAGTGGCTCATGCCTGTTAATCCCAGCACTTTGGGAGGCCGAGGTAGGTGGATCACGAGGTCAGGAGTTCAAGACCAGCCTGGCCAACATGGTGAAACCCTGTCTCTACTAAAAATACAAAAATTAGCCAGGCCTGGTGGCAGGTGCCTGTGATCCCAGCTACTCGGGAGGCTGGGGCAGAGAATTGCTTGAACCCAGGAGGTGGAGGTTGCAGTGAGTCGATCGCACCACTGTACCCCAGCCTGGGCGACAGAGTGAGACTCCGTCTCTAAAATAAAATAAAATAAAATAAATTTAAAAAATGATTTAAGACATGTATTTTTTTTTAGATTCCCAACTTTTACCTGATTTTTTTATTAACTACTAATACTGAGTGCACTGCCTAAGAGGGCCACTAGGAACTTGGTGGTAATAAATGTAGGACAGTCACCGTCTCATTCCACCAAGCTCCAGGATTCTCCGGGGCCTGCCCTTTGAGGGAGGTTAGGAGTTCTAACAACAGCCCGATCTCCAGTTGCCAAGGTGGGGAATTCAGTTTCCCATGGTTGGGCACTCTTTGCTCCCTTGGGCAGGCCAATTCTGTGGCTTCCCCAGCCTCTTCTCCTTGTGCAGGTCAGAGCGCCCAGCCTCTGCATCTCTGCCTCTGCCAGGCCCAACCAGGGGCCGCCTCTGAGAGGTTTAATGCCCATGGTAAGGGGGTGGGGGAACAAGACAGTGGGGCTTCATGATCCTGTGTCCTAGGGGCTGTCCTCCTGTCCCCGAGGTGGGCATGAGGCCCTGGCTGGCCACAGTCGAGGGGACGGACTCTGGACTCCTTATCTCCTGGCATTCCACCAGTCAGCCAGCCGGGAGGTCAGAGAAGCCCCACTGCAGACACGCGGTGAGTCCCGGCTGGGCTGAGCAGCAGGCCCCCTTCCCTGCTCACTCCCCAGCCTCCCATGTCTCCAGGGAGTCTGGAAAGACAGACACTCCTCCAGAAGAAACTAACACCCCCTCCCTCAATAAGCGCAGGGACACATGGCCCCTTCCTCTTGTAGTTTCCAAGTAAAGACTGGAGGTGTCAGCAATTTCATAATCACATTTAGGATCAAAAATAGAACCCTTCTTTGGTCTTCTCCATCAAATCTCTTGGCCACTGGCAACCATGTGACTCAGGTACACCAATTCACCTCCCTGGATCCCATTTCTTTCACTGTAAAACAAAGGGGCTGGACTCCAAGATCACCAAAGCTCCCTGGTCAACATTCCATGGTTCTGAGGCTCAACAACATGGCGGAGCATTACCTTCGCCAAATCAGGTGCGGGCAGGCTATTATCCTGACATAGTGGGGACAGGGAGGTCCTGGTTCCCAGGCACACACAATCTATTCACAACACTACTGTGTAAACCCCACGATTCTGCAAATATTAAACAGGGATTGAGGTTCCTCTTGGAACAGTGCAGGGTGTGAGCAGGTAAGGAAGGAGGAAGAAGGTAAGCAGGGTTTAAAAACAGAACCAGTCTTGTGAGTGATACATACCCTACACACACACACATGTGCACACACATGCACACACACACACAAGCACACACGCACCACCCAGGCACACGAAGGCGTTGTTACTCCTTCCTGGCCACCATGAGTCTAGAGAAGGAGCATTTCTTCTCTGAAGAAATCAGAGTAGCCCCCAGAAATAAAGGTAGAAAAAAGTTTGTTTTCCGTAAGATTGCCCAATTGATCTGTGGGACAATCCCAGCAGGCCACAGAAAAGCGGCCTTCCCAGAAGGGCAGGGAAATTGCATCCATGTTGCCAAGGAAGAGATGAATCAAGCCCAGCCTATGCCTGGGCTCACACCATTCCTACAACCCAACCCAACTACCAGCTTCTGGCACCGCTAAATAACCCACTCCACCCCACAAAAATTACGACGATGAGAATGATGACAAGCCCTCTACTATGTTCCAGGCAAAATCACCACATCCTGCAAGCCAGTGAGAACAGAAGTTAAGAAATTTCTCACTGCTGGAGAGTGACGGGCCAGGATTTTAACAGAGACCCACCTATCTGAAAAGGCTGGAATTCTTCCGCCACCAGCACAACCGTGTCTAGCACAGCGCTCACTCTCTGAACTGAATTGTGCACAGCACGGAAGCTTCTCTTGTGGTGTTATGTTGTTCTTCATCCATGGATGCTGTTTCTCCCCAG
>NC_045440.1:20550250-20577608 GCF_002776525.5 Piliocolobus tephrosceles | reverse complement strand
TTGTGGTGTTATGTTGTTCTTCATCCATGGATGCTGTTTCTCCCCAGAGTCTGCATTGGAAGGGTGGGGGCCAGGCCGTCTGCATGCACCCGCCACGGTGGCCACTGCTGAGCCCAAAACAGACCAGGCACTGTATATCTACAGGCTGAGTCCCAGAGCTCAAAATTCTCACTCTGGCCTAAATTACAAGGCCAATGATGCAGCTGCCCCAGCCTCCAAGTTCTCAGGTCAGCCTCTGCACTGGCTGGCCAGCTGTCAGTCAACACCTGGATCGTATCGCCCCCTCAGCACTGCCCTCTCTCAAGGCCCCAGAGGCCAGGTGAGTAAAAAATGATAAATTAAGCAAGAACTTGCTTTGGACTGGCCCTTTGGGAAGACGGTATCCAGAGGATCTCCTTCCACTGTCTGGTGCCCTCTAGTCTTACCTGCAAACCTACCGCAGCAGGAGGACCACGAGCCTATCTCCTGGCTACCACACAGGTGATGGGAAACTCACCTCTCTCAGCTTCCACCAGGAAAAGGAACATGTGGCTTTTAATTCCAGCTGTTAAGTTATGATTCTGGACATCCCTTCTGCAGCTTTAGCAAGGATGCAAGTTCTTGTCCATATTTAGGGCTTGTGTTTTAAGAGGTAAGGATAGGCCCAGTGTGGTGGCTCAGGCACACCTGTAATCCCAGCACTTTGGGAGGCTGAGGCGGGCGAATCACCTGAGGTCAGGAGATCAAGACCATCCTGGCTAACACGGTGAAACACCATCTCTACTAAAAATACAAAAAATTAGCCGGGTGTGTTGGCAGGCGCCTGTAGTCCCAGCTGCTCAGGAGGCTGAGGCAGGAGAATGGTGTGAACCTGGGAAGCGGAGGTTGCAGTGAGCCCGGATTGCGCCACTGCACTCTAGCCTGGGCGACAGAGCGAGCTTCTGCCTCCAAAAAAAAAAAAAAAAAGGGTAAGGGTTACGGAATTGTATATGCTGTGGATAAGCTGATCTAGTCTGACCGTGTTACTGACCTGACCCTCCCAAGGTCACAGGGCCGGTTAAGTGCAGAGCAGGGACAGAGGCCAGGGCTAACTCCCAGGCCACTCCTCGGCAGGAGCACAGCCGTCCCAATGGCCTGGGGCTCCTAGGGGAGGGCCACTAAAGACATAAACCCAAACCAGGCTTGCTCCAGGAAGAAGGGTCAGGTCAAAGCTGCTCCTATCCCCATGCTTCTACTATTCGGGCCACAGGAGAGCACTTGGCCACTCCCCAAATCGTGTCCGGAGTCCCCCTCCAAAGCCGAGCCCTTTAACTGTTTAGAGAAGCCTCTCTTTGGAGCCCAGGCCCTGGCAAGCACCAGATCCTCAAAAGTGAACCCCCAGTCTAGAGCTGAGGAAATCTTCCCGGCTCAACTGGACCTCAGGATCAGATGACGAAACTGCTCGGATGGCGACATTGTCCCACTGCCCTCACCCACCAAGAGGGGGCAGCCTGAACCCGACCACCTAACTTGGTCATTAAGGACCAAAAATAGCCAGAAAGCCATCCTCGCGGGCAAGCCAGATTGGAGATTCGCTCAGGCGGAAGATTGAGTACATGTATCTTCGGGCGGGGGCGGGGGGGTGGACCGGCGGGGGCCCGGGGACGCAGCTCCTGAAAAGCAAAGTCCAGATCCCAGAGCTCCATGGAGCCGCCCCTCGGATTGGCCACCTACTGTCTGCGTTCTGCGTCCGTGTCCGCGCGGGGGCTCCGGGAGCCGGGCTCAGCCTTCTGCGCGGCGACCCACGCTCTGAGTACCCTTCTGTGGCTCCAGCATCCTGCACCCTCCAGGCGGACGGGCCGCGCCTTGACCTCTCCCCTCGCCAGCGCGGCACCAGAGCCAGGTGTAGCCTCCACCCAGCAGTCCGGGCGTGCGCCGGTGCCCCGGAGCGGTGCCCTGTCCTCGGCGCAGCGCTGTCCCCGCCCCCACCCGCTGCCCCAGCCTGGGGCGCGCGGCTCCTCCGCCGCTGCCCATCACGCGGCCCCTCGCGTCCACGCCCTCACCTGGCGCTCGTAGGCGGCCCCGGCCCCACGCAGCCTCACCGCAAGGTCCCAGGCGGCCAGCGGCGGCTGGAGAAGCAGCTCAGCCCGTGCGTCCGCGTAGACACGCGCACCGACCCCCCCTCGCTGCGTCCGGGCCGCAGCACCGCGCGCATGCCCGACTATATACCCGGCGCGTCAGCGACCGGACCCGCCCCCGACCCGCCCCCGACCCGCCCCGCTCGCCCCGGGGCTGCCACGTGGGGCCGGCAGACCCGGGACCTGGCCAGCCTGCGCCCTCCTGCGCCTCGCGGCCCTGGCTGTGGTCGGCGCCCGCTCCCACCCTCCATCCGGCCGTGACTCCCGAGTACCTCTGACTCCTCCTGCCTCCGGAAACCTCCCGTGAAGACCTGCTCCCCGGGCGCGGGAAGCTCTCACCGCCTAGCCTCCACCCCGCTCCCCCAGGAGGAGAGTCCTTACCCACTCGATTTGAATGTGCATTTTACCACTTTTGGTTCATCCGAAAAGCTTTTCTCTTCCCTCCCCAGTTCGGAAAGGTACTCCAGAAGGGGACGCGCCCTTAGACGATGGTTCTTCTGCATATTTCCACCAGCCAAAAGAACCAAAATTTCCTGGTCGAGTTCCAAATAAACCATATTATATTCACTTTTCAGACTTGATGCCGCACCGCTTCCCACAATGATCAGACGCCTAAAGAATCCTACTAACCCAAAGTTGGGAGAAATGTTAATTGGGTGAAGAATGTCCGAGGAGACTCTTCCGCTGTGGGACATCCCATTGAGATGTATATCAGGCCTGGGAAATGCAGATTTCTTGAGAAAATAAACCACTCTTTCGATTCCCATTGTTTCTGTTCTGCAGGACATCAGGACTATTTCCTCTATGAGCTAAGCCAGCTGCCACCTGGGCCTTTCGGGGCTCGGAGGAAGGGCTTTCTAGCCCAACTGTCGCGGCTTAGTACTCGATCTGCTCCTAGCACAGTGACTGATCCCCAGACGGCACTAGCTCTCTCTGAATTTGCGCAGGGAAGGGGGCCACATCCCACTCTCTGCAGGTCTTGCGGGGAGGACCCCCGTGATGGCGGCGCTAAGGAGGAAAGGAAAGCAGACAGTCGCTGGAGCCGGTGGCAAGAACTCAGCAGCTTGCTCTTCGCCAGGCCAGAGGGGGTCAGATTCTTCATGTTACTTTTGAAGAGTCTAGCTGGGCCCCGGGCGTTTCTAAAATTCAATTATCCTCACCCCGTAATTACAGTGCTGCAGTGGGTATGGGGGCAGCGGTGATATTCCTCTCATTTATTTTCCAAGTGATTTCAAAGTAATGATATCTCTTGCAGAATTTTCCTCAGAGCCCCTTCATCTTTGTAATAACCGTATTTCTCTCTTGATTAAACTTGGTGCATTCCGGACATTATGTCATCCGTTTGGGAGTCTCATCCCACTGTAGTGGGCCGTCAGAAAGGGGCCGATCCCCACCACACCTTTTGTTGAAGCACTGGAAAAGGAGTGAGAAGTCCACCCAGAGATAAAGTGAAATAAGCATGCTTCCAACACACAGAGCTCTGAAGGGTATGAAGCCCATAAACACGTATCCTAAAGGACTGTTAATCTCTTAAAACCAAAGTTGGAGAGCAATCCCATGGCTTTTCCAGGCTAGTTGTCAATACTGTCCACAGGAGAACTAGGCACCCTTCAAGGAGACTGCTGGGCAGAGAGGGGGCAGGACCAGACACCCCACCACCGGGCCTATCATGGCGTTCTCACTTGTTTTCAACCACACTAAAGGTGGAGCTGTCAAAGTCCACATAGGCAAGCAGAGCTGATAAGCTATCAGTAATCCATTAGGGAATACAATTAATTATTAACAAAAGGTCTTATTCTCCATATCTTTCCACCCACAAAATTCTTTAGGTATCCCCTAAATCCTTCCTTGTTGCTGGGTAGTTCTCAGTTTCTCATTCCTGGTGCCAGGCTTGGAGACCCACTTCTCTCTGCTCTCCACTTTATTATTATTATTATTATTATTATTATTATTATTATTATTATTATTATTTCGAGACAGAGTCTCACTCTGTAGCCCAGGCCGGAGTGCAGTGGCGCAATCTCAGCTTACTGTAACCACCCACTCCCAGGTTCAAGTGGTTCTCCTGCCACAGCCTCCTGCGTAGCTGGGATTACAGGCACCCACCACCCTGCCTGGCTAATATTTGTATTTTTACTAGAGACACGGTTTCACCATGTTGGCCAGGCTGATCCCGTACTCCAAGCTCAAATGATCTGCCCACCTCGGCCTCCCAAAGTGCTGGGATTACAGGCGTGAGCCACTGCACCCAGCCTCTGCTCTCCACTTTTTCCTCTCATTACCCATTTTCACTTGTCAAAATTCTAACTCCCCAAAGTCACCTCTCATCTGCAAACTTCTGGATTTTTCTGAATCCAGAAGTTTGAATTACCCTTTCATATTTTTTGACTGTAACCCACATTAAAAACATTTAACACTGCAACTCCAATATAAATAACAATATAAGCAAACAAAAATTTCACAAAATAGGCCTGACCGCCGCCATCATGGGTCGCATGCATGCTCCCGGGAAGGGCCTGTCCCAGTCGGCTTTGCCCTATCAACGCAGCCTCCCCACTTGGTTGAAGTTGATATCTGATGTGAAGGAGCAGATTTACAAACTGGCCAAGAAGGGCCTGACTCCTTCACAAATTGGTGTGATCCTGAGAGATTCACATGGTGTTGCACAAGTACGTTTTGTGACAGGCAATAAAATCTTAAGAATTCTTAAGTCTAAGGGACTTGCTCCTGATCTTCCTGAAGATCTCTACCATTTAATTAAGAAAGCAGTTGCTGTTCGAAAGCATCTTGAGAGGAACAGAAAGGATAAGGGTGCTAAATTCCATCTGATTCTGATAGAGAGCTGGATTCACCGTTTGGCTTGATATTATAAGACCCAGCGAGTCCTCCCTCCCAATTGGAAATATGAATCATCTACAGCCTCTGCCCTGGTCGCATAAATTTGTCTGTGTACTCAAGCAATAAAATGATTGTTTAACTAAAAAAAAAAAAAATTCACAAAATATCCTTAAAGAAATGCATTGCAATGATATTTTGTTATAGATCAATTTAAAAAAAAAAATGGTAACAAACCCACTAAGTTGACTTCATGACCATTATTAGGTTGTAATCCACAGAATTAAAACTTTATATGGTTGATGGTATTTATATTTTTTCCCTTAAAATTATTTCACTTTGCCGGGCACAGTGGCTCACGCCTGTAATCTCAGCACTTCGGGAGGTTGAGGCAGGCGGATGACCTGAGGTTGGGAGTTAGAGACCACCCTGACCAACATGGAGAAACCCCGTCTCTACTAAAAATACAAAATTATCCAGGTGTGGTGGCACATGCCTGTAATCCCAGCTGCTTAGGAGGCTGAGGCGGGAGAATTGCTTGAACCCAGGAGGCGGAGGTTGCGATGAGCTGGAGATCACACCATTGCACTCCAGCCTGGGCAACAAAAGCGAAACTCCGTCTCAAAACAAAAAAATTATTTCACTTTAATGTCCAACTAGACCTTAATCTGCCTTGATTACATGAGATTTCCCTATATACCTGTATCTCCTAATGTAACATCTTGCACATAACAGAGTCTCAATAAATATTTGCTGGATGAATGAACGGGCTGGCTCACTAAAAGTTTGGTATTGGGCAGTATTTAAGGGAACCCAGCGCAAAAATCTGACATTTTCATTGCTACTGTTTCGCTTCTGACAAGACACCACAGCTACCTGCCAAAAGATACACAGCCGGATTTCCCGTAGCTGAGGTGAACAGAACAGCCTTGGGAAATAAGCCAGAGAAATGAGATTCCAGCCCTGATTGTGCGGAGAGCGGGCTGGGGACTCCAGATGAAAGCCCTCTGTGCGGTTTGTGGTGACAAGGTAAGCAACTTGATCAGGTGGATGGGGCAAAATCCCTCTGCACCCCAGGTCTTAGGCCAGCTTTTCTTTTTTCTTTCTTTTTTTTTGAGATGGAGTTTCACTCTTATTGCCCAGGCTGGAGTGCAATGGCATGATCTCTGCTTACTGCAACTCCACCTCCGGGTTCAAATGATTCTCCTGCTTCAACCTCCCGAGTAGCTGTGATTACAGGTGCATGCAACCACGCCTGCCTAATTTTTGTATTTTTAGTAGAGATGGATTTTTGCCATGTTGACCAGGCTGGTCTCAAACTCCAGGCCTCAGGCAATCCGCCCGCCCTGGCCTCCCAAAATGCTGGAATTATAGGCGTGAGCCACCGTGCTGGCCTTAGGCCCGCTTTTCTTAGTCTGTCTGGAGGTCAGTGACCAGATTTCTCTGGTACTTTCTCAGGGGAAAATGAATTTTCTGTTTTGGGATGACTTAACAAATTTAAGAGGATTGAAAGGAATGTGAAGGTTCTATTCAACCCCAAATCATGTCAGAGGACTCAAGTACTAGCTCCCTGCATTGTCAGCTGAAAGAGAACAGCTTTAGAGGCCTCAATTGTTCATTTCTGTTGTCATCTGATGGTTTTGACACACAAAAAAAGATAACTTGGAAAGGTACTTGGTTTAGTAAGCTATAGAAATCTGTGCATTTTAGCTAAGTTGTCTAATTTTTTGGTAAACAACTGTTCATAGTATTCCCTTATAGTATATATATTTTTTATTCCCTATAAGTTTGGTAGCAATATGCCCTCTTTCATTCCTGATTTTGGTAATTTGAGTCTTTTTTCTCTGTCATTCTAGCTAAAGGTTTGCCCAATTTGCTAATATTTTCAAAGAACCAACTTGTTTTGTTGATTTTCTCTATCGGTTTTGTTCTTCATTTCATTAATTTCTGTCCTGATCTTTATTTTTAAAATATTATTTTTGTCCTCACCTGTGAATGAATGTTTAGTTGGGAATACAATTCCAAGTTTACAGTTGCAATTTTTTTTTTTTTTTTTTTTGAGATGGAGTCTTGCTCTGTTATCCAGGAGTGCAGTGGCACAATCTCGGCTCACTGCAACCTCTGCCTCCTGGGTTCAAGTGATTCTTCTGCCTCAGCCTCCTGAATAGCTGGGATCACAGGTGCACGCCAACACACCCGGCTAATTTTTGTATTTTCAGTAGAGACTGTGTTTCACCATGTTGGCCAGGCTGGTCTTGAACTC
This sequence comes from Piliocolobus tephrosceles, assembly GCF_002776525.5. Classification (NCBI taxonomy): domain Eukaryota; kingdom Metazoa; phylum Chordata; class Mammalia; order Primates; family Cercopithecidae; genus Piliocolobus; species Piliocolobus tephrosceles. The sequence goes on along the minus strand of NC_045440.1, from coordinate 20,570,414 downwards.
CTGCCCACCTTGGCCTCCCAAAGTGCTGGGATTACAGGCATGTGCCACTGCGCCCGGCCTACAGTTGCATTTTAAAATTTCTATTCCTCTTGTCTTAAGGCATCTACTGTGGTTTAGGAAGTGTATGCTGGTGGTTTGACTTTCTTTGTAAGCAATCTCTCTAACTTCTGGTTGGTTTTGTCTAACTGACAAATAATAATTGTACATATTTTTGGGGTACAATGTGATGTCTGGATACCTGTATACATTGTGGAATCATCAGATCTGGGTACTTAGCATATCTATCATCTCAAATATATATATATTATATATATTATATGTACATATTCTTTTTTGCCTTGTCTTTGTCAGGCTATTCCTTTAAAAAAATTCATTCCTTTGTAGTGGGAACATTTAAAATTATTTTCACTATTTTAAAATACACAGTATTAGGTGGGGCGTGGTGGCTCACGCCTGTAATCCCAGCATTTTGGGAGGCCAAGGTGGGTGGATCACCTGAGGTCGGGAGTTCAAGACGAGACTGATCAACATGGAGAAACTCCATCTCTACTAAAAATACAAAATTAGCCAGGTATGGTGGCGCATGCCTGTAATCCCAGCTACTCAGGAGGCTGAGGCAGGAGAATTGCTTGAACCCGGGAGGCGGAGGTTGCAGTGAGTCAAGATCGCGCCATTGCACTCCAGCCTGGGCAAAAAGAGTGAAACTCCATCTCAAAAAACAAACAAAATATACAGTATTAACTATAGTTACTGTGCTGTGCAATGGAACACTAGCACTTATTCTTCCTAACTGTAACTTTATACCCATTGACCAACGTCTCCCCTTTTCCCCGTCAACCTCCCTCTACCCCCACCCAGTATCTGGTAACTCCCTTTCTACTCTCTACTTCTGTAAGTTTGACTTTTTTAGATTCCACATACAAGTGAGATCATATGGTATTTGTCTCTCTGTGCCTGGCTTATTTCACTTAACATAATGTCCTCTAAGTTCATTCAGGTTGTCACGAGTGACCGAATGTCCTGTTTTTTATTTAAGGCAGAATAGTATTCCATTGTGTAAATGTGCCACATTTTAAAAATCCATTCATCTGTTGATGGACACTTAGGTTGTTTCCGTATCTTGGCTATTGGTGAGTGCTGCAATGAACATGGGAGTGCACATATCTCTTCGGCATACTGATTTCTTTCTTCTTTTTGGAGACAGAGACTCGCTCTGTCACCCGGGCTGAAGTGCAGTGACACCATCTTGGCTCTTGGCTCACTACAACCTCTGCCTCCAGGGTTCAAGTGATTCTCATGCCTCAGCCACCTGAGTAGCCGTGATTACAGGCGTGCAACACCACACCCAGCTAATTTTTGTATTTTTAGTAGAGACGGGTTTTCAACAGGTTGGCCAGGCTGGTCTGGAACTCCTGGCCTCCAGTGATCCACCCTCCTCGGCCTCCCAAAGTGCTGGGATTGCAGGTGTGAGTCACCACGCCCCACCCAGCATACTGATTTCAATTCCTTTGGGTATATACCCAATAGTGGAATTGCTGGATCATATCTGGCTGTTTTGTTTTCATGATTCTCAGTTTCTATAGTTTCATGTTCTATAGTTTCATGTTCTATAGTTTCACTATAGTTTATCTAGCAATGGATATGCTTTTTTTTTATTTATTTTTTTGAGACGGAGTTTCACTCTTGTTGCCCAGGCTGGAGTGCAATGGCGCAATCTCAGCTCGCCAAAACCTCCACCTCCCCGGTTCAAGCGATTCTCCTGCCTCAGCCTCCCGAGTAGCTGGGATTACAGGCATGCACCACCACGTCTGGCTAATTTTGTATTTTTAGTAGATACGGGGTTTCTCCAGGAGGCTGGTCTCGAACTCCTGACCTCATGTGATCTGCCTGCCTCAGCCTCCCAAAGTGCTGGGATTACAGGTGTGAGCCACAGCGCCCAGCCATATATGCTTTTCTTTATCTCCAGTACGTTTCTTCAGTTGGATGATTTTTTTTTTTTTTTTTTGAGATAAGATCTCACTCTGTCACCCAGGCTGGAGTGCAGTGGTGCGATCACAGCTCACTGCATCCTTAACCTCCTGGACTCAAATGATCCTCCCACCTCAGCCTCTTGAGTACCTGGGACTACAGGCATGTGCTACCATGCCTGGCTAATTTCTTATTTCTTTTGTAGAGACAGGGTTTCACCATGTTGCCCATGCTGGTCTAAAACTCCTGAGCTCAAGAGATCCACCCACCTTGGCCTCCCAAAGTGCTGGGATTACAGGTATAAGCCACCACACTGGCACATATCTTTCATTCTGGAAAATTCTCAGCCTCTGCATCTTCCATACTGTGTGCCACCTATTCTTTCTATTTTAACCTGCAGGAACTTCTCAGACACATGTTGGACCTGCTCATTCTCTCTGCTCTCTTCTCTTCCATAGGTCCTATTTATACCTCTTTGTGGGACGATCTAATGGACCGCATGGGTGTCCACCAGGCTCTGGAGCTTTCACAAGTCTGGGCCAATCTTTATGCTAATTTTTCAGCTTGTGGCCCTTCAGCATGCTGGTAACAAAAATTCAGGCTACACAGCCCAGGCTTGGGGATTTTTCATGGATGTCTTTTTCACCCTATCCATTTCCCTGGTCAAACACCACATTTCCCTGTGGCTGCCCCAGCATGATTGGCATGGGGTTCTCTGGTCCCCTTCCAGCTTCCTGCTCTCTTCATGCAGGAGACTCAGCTGTAGCAATCCTGCACTTCGCAGGGGCTCAGGCTGTTATGTCCTGGCCCTACCTGGATGAAACCAGAATCCTGGGAGCTGTGCTAGTACCCACTCGGCTTCCCTTTCCTTCTTGTAACAAATATTAACCTTCCTCCCTCCCCCACTCCCTTCTCCTTTCTTCTCTGGTAAGTTGGCTATCGCTGATAAACCTACACTGACATGCTACCCAGAGTCCATAGTTTACATCAGGGTTCACTCTTGGTGTACATTCCATGGGATCAGACAGATTCATAATGACATGTACTCACCATTACAGCATCACAGTGAATAGTTCCACTGCCCTAAAAATCCTTTGTTTCTGCCCATTCATCTTTCTCTCCACAATTGCTGATCCTTTTTTTTGAGACAGAGTTTTGCTCTTATCACCCAGGCTGGAGTGCAATGGCGTGATCTCAGCTCACTGCAACCTCCGCCTCCAGCCTCAAGCAATTCTCCTCCCCCAGCCTCCCGAGTAGCTGGAATTACAGGTGCCTGCCACCACACCCAGCTAATTTTTGTTGTACTTTTAGTAGAGACGGGGTTTCACCATGTTGGCCAGGCTGGCCTCGAACTCCTGACTCATGATTTGCTCACCTCAGCCTCCCAAAGTGCTGGGATTGCAGGTGTGAGCCACTGCACCTGGCCAAACTGCTGATCCTTTTACTATCTACACAGTTTTGCCTTTTCCACAATGTCATGTGTTGCAGTCATACATAGCCTTTCCAGATTGGCTTTTTCCAATTTAGTAATATACATTTAAGTTCCTCTGTGTCTTTCCATGACTTGATAGCTCCTTTCCTTTTAGTGCTGAATAATATTCCACTGTCGTGGTGCAGTTTATCCATTCACCTACTGAAGTACATCTTGGATGCTTCCAAGTTTTGGAAACGATGAATACAGCTGCTATGAATGTCCGTGTGCAGGCTTTCGTGTGGACATGAGTTTTCATCCCCTTTGGGTAAATAAACACCAAGGAGTATGAATGCTGCACCATGTGATAAGATTATGTATGTTGTTTTGTAATCCTGTTTACTTTTATTGAAAACTCTCTTCTCAAGTAGCTGTATCAGTTCCTGTGGCTCTGCAACCTCACCAGCATGTGGCGTTGTTAGTGTTTTGGATTTTGGCTATTCTACCAGGTATGGAATGGGTTTTAATTTGTTTTAAACCTTGTTTTAATTTGCAGTTCCCTAAGGATATATGATGTGGAGCATCTTTTCATACGCTTATTTACCATCTGTGCATCTTTGGTGATGTCTGTACAGGTCTACTGCCGATTTAAAAAAAAAATTGACTAGTTTCCTTATTAAGTTTAAAGAGTTCTTTGTATATTTTGGATAACAATCCTTGATCAGATGTGTATTCTGCAAATATTTTCTTTCAGTCTGTGGCTTTTCTTCTCATGCTCTTGATGTTCCTCATTTTTTGAAAAAAAGAAAACTCTAGGCAGGAAAAGTTACTAAGTAACTCAGCTAGCCACAGAGCCAGAAAGAAAAAACGGTCTTCTCTAATAATCCCAAGTCTCTAGAAAAATTAATTTCAGGCCCAAATTTTAAGGTTTTAAAATATACAGTCATTTCTAAAATTCCTTCTTTTCACACCATTCAACAAAATGCTGCCCAAGTAAAAAGGACCCTGTCACACCGTACAGCAGTCCCTCCTTACCATGGTTTCATTTTCTGAGGTTTCAGTTGCCCTTGGTCAGCCAAAGTCCAAAACTATTAAATGGAAAACTCCAGAAATTCATGTTATAAATTGCAAACTGTTCTGAGCAGTGTGATGAAACTTCACGTTGTCCCACTCCATCCCCCGGGAACATGAATCATGTCTGTCCAGAATATCCGCACCAGTGATGCTACACATTAGTCACTTAATAGACATCCTGAGTTTCAGATTCAAATAACATAGTACCGTATATATAGGATTCAGTACTATCTGAGGTTTCAGGCAACCGCTGGGGGTATTCAAATGTATTTTCCATGGGTAAGAGACTACTGCACAGAAATGAGGTTCTTTCTAGAATGAGTTCAGGAAGCACAGAGTTTCTAAATAAATAGGAAAACTGTAGTATTCTAAAGATATGTAGTGCTTAAGTGAGCAGCTAGGTGCTTTGGGAAGGTACTTGAAACTTTTAATTTTTTTGGATACATAGTAGTGGTACGTATTTATGGCATACATGTGATATTCTGATACAAGCATATGATGTGTAAGAATCAAATCAGGGTAACTGACTATCACTTCAAACATTTATCTTTTTTCTTTTTTTTTTTTTTTTGAGACAGAATCTTGCTCTGTCACCCAGGCTGGAGGGTGGTGGCACAATCTTGACTCACCACAACCTCTGCCTCCTAGGTTCAAGCAATCCTCCTGCTTTAGTCTCCTGAGTAGCTGGGACTATAGGCACATACCACCAAGCCTGGTCAAGTTTTGTATGTTTTGTAGAGTCAGGGTCTTGCTATGTTGCCCAGGCTGGTCTTGAAGTCCTGAGGTCAAATGATTCACCCACCTCAGCCTCCCAAAGTGCTGGGATTACAGGCATGAGCCATGGCACCTGGCTCATTTATCATTTCTTTGTATTAGGAACATTCCAATTCCACTCCTGTATTTCGAAATGTACAATAAATTTTTGTTAACTATAGTTGCTCTACTGTGCCACTGAACACCAGATTTTATTCTTTCTAACAGGATTTTTGTACCCAGGGAAGGTATTTCAATGGTGACAGACACACAGTGAGGTATATGTAAAGAAGGGCAAGCGTTAAAAGAGTGGAGCGGTGAGGAGGCTGCCCTTGCAAGTGGACGCACTCTGGCTCTCACTAGGGTAACAGAAATTGTCTGATGGGAAAAAGAGAGCTAAAAACCACACACACACACACACACACACACACACACACACACACACACACAGAGTAAAAGTGCCTCATCTGTCCGAGAAGTGAGGCGGCTACTGTCTTTTTCAATAAGTCTTCTTATCCAGCTCATGATGAAATTACCTGACTACTAACACTGGAGTTGCATCTTAAAGCAGAGTAATGAGTGTTTCTAGGAAGTGCTGCAGCTCTCTGAAGAAAATTACATCAATATAATAATAAATAAATGACACTATTTCAAACGCAACGACACACTGTCATACAAAGTTGTTTTTATTTCCCACCCCATGACCCAATCATTTGGCATTAAAACAGAAAAACAAGGCAAGAAAACCAAGAATAAAAAGTGAAGAAATTTTTGTATTATAATGTATTCAACCATTTGTTCTGATTATCTAAGAGAAAAAGACTATTAGGAAATCTAACTTCAACAGAAAAATTCAAAATGCTTCCAAAGAAAATCAGAAAACTGATCTGTTTAGCCAGAGACCAGTGGTTCACAGTGTTTGATTCCGCGGTTTTTAAATTCCAGGTCCTTGTCTCACCCTAATGTCCCACACTCCAAATGAAACCAGAAGTGCACCAACAACACCCATCCCTCCTCAACCTCTGCTGAGCACCGCAACAAACTAAAAACATTCTTGGTTTTCTTCTATTAAGGAAATATTTTTTCTTTTTTTCTATATGCTAATCTTCTTTATATCATTTCAATTTTAGTATATGTGCTGCTGAAGTGAGCATATTTTAAGGATTTTTAAGCTAAAGTGTCTTTTCTCACACACAGTCATATAAAAGGGGTATTTCTGCTTTGTCCCCTCCCTGCCATCATACCAAAAAATAAATAAGTACATAAATACAAATTAGAAAAGGTTAAATAAGACTGGCTTTTAAAACCCAATAAAGCAAGACGAGACAGAACTAGGCCCGAAGGGACTGGGAGAAGATTCTAAAATGGAAAGGGGGAAAAAAAAACAGAAAAAAACGGCTTTCCAAAAACACTGAAACCCATGGTATGTGACAACTTTCTAAACCGTCTGGACTTTGGTAGGAGTGTCACGTTTTCCAAAGCTGACTTCTGGAAATCTCAACCTGGATTCACAAAAATTCCAGCAAAGTGAGCCAACAGCCAGGAAGAGATTATTTTGCAAGAGAAAGGGGGTCATTCCATTTACAAACATATATAAATAGAAATAAAGGCCACACACCTGGGAGAAAAGCTCACTAAAAACTCCCACACCAACCTGAACTTCCCTAGCTGCTAGATTTTTTCCACCTGTTAAAAAACTAAAAATTACTGAAGACCAGGCACAAAGCGCAAAAGAGCATGTGTATATTTGGGGGAGGAAGAAATCGACATGGTATGCTGGAAAGTTACCCAAAGCCACGGAAAAAGCTTCATCTGCACTCTTTCAAGAGGCCAAGGGAAGCCATTTTCAAATCCAACTCAAGTCACAGGACATCATCAATCCAATCCCCAGAGAGGACTCAGTCAGCAAGGGCCTACCTATGCCACAAACTGATTTTACCACACGCCTTGCACACCTGCCAGTAACAGCAGTATCTACTTGAAAACTTTGCTTCACAGACCTTCCACCTTTCCCAGTTGCCTGAGTTATTCTCTTTAGGAAACATGCAATGACTTCATTAATTATCATCTCTGGCTCCAGAAATGGGAACCACTTAGTGGGCACAGCTTCGAAGTATAATGGCTGCTTCTGCAGGTTTCTGCAGCTCATGTTGGCCTTTTTTTTTTTTTTTTTTTTTTGAGACAGAGTCTTGCTCTGTCACCAGGCTGGAGTGCAGTGGTGCAATCTCGGCTCACTGAAACCTCCACCTCCCGGGTTCAAGCGACTCCCCTGCCTCAGCCTCCCGAGTAGCTGGGACTACAGGCGTGCACCACCACGCCCGGCTAATTTTTTTGTATTTTAGTGGAGATGGGGTTTCACCACGTTGGCCAGGATGGTCTTGATCTCCTGACCTCATGATCCACCCACCTCGGCCTCCCAAAGTGCTTGGACTACAGGCATGAACCACCGTGCCTGGCCTGGAGGCTCTTAATGGTCCCCCAGAGTCACCTGCTCCACCTGCAGAGCGGCAGTATTACCGTAACTTGCTCTACATAGACAACAAGGCCATTTTCAGCTGTTACTTAGAAACTTACTTCTTGGCAATATTAGCTTTAAAAGATAAAAAAGAAATCTTATTCTACAGGGTTGGAGAAAGGGAAAATAACACAAAAGCCCACTTCAGTCTCTGTTGATTCTGCAATAGTCACAGCTGAGTTCAGAGGCTGCCTTTCTTCTCACCAGCCCATCTCCAAGCTGTGCAGTCACAGGAAGAACAGGTTCTCACACAGCTGGATGGCTGGTTCATGATGCAGGATGTGTCCTGACAGGAAAGCTAGCTTGTGGGCATATTTGCAAGGAGCTGGAACTCTGATGGTGCCAGGCCAATTCCAGTACATGTGGCACAGTTTGAAAGTCAGCCTGTAGGCCAAGAAGAAAATATAATTCTCATCACCCTCCACCTTCAATTTGTGGCATGCAATACAATACAATACCCATAGGGATATGACACAGAGCACACCTTCCTGAAAACTGGGGAGCAGAGGAATACATGATGCAGCTTTTTAGAATCATTATTTTTAAGTGGACTTGTTTCTATTCCCACTATTCATAAGTCAGACGACATGGGTAAATCTTCTCAATGTAGGCATTTCCCAGTTTTTTTTTTTTTTTTTTTTAAGATGGAGTCTTGCTCTGTTGCCCAGGCTGGAGTGCAATGGCTCAATCTCGGCTCACTGCAACCTCCTCCTCCCGGGTTCAAGCGATTCTCCCATCTCAGCCTCCCGAGTAGCTGGGATTACAGGCATGCACCACCACACCCGGCTAATTTTTCTATTTTTAGTAGAGATGGGGGTGAGGGGTTTGCCATGTTGGTCAGGCTGGTCTGAAACTCCTGGCCTCAGGTGATCCGCCCGCCTCAACCTCCCAAAGTGCTGGGATTACAGGCAAGAGCCACTGCACCCGGCCTCCTGTTTTTATAGGAAAACAAAGAGAAAATATTTCTTGTTTACAAGAAAAGGCTGGAGAAAGGTAAGTACTCTAATGGAGTAATTATATAATCTGAACTTAATGACGTTGGGTCTCAAGTCTGGCTGTATATCATAATCACCTGGAACAGATTTAAAAAATACAGATGCCTTAGAATATTTGGGGGGAAGCCTGGCATCAATATTTTTTAAAGCTCTTTAAGTAAAAGTAATTTTAATATAAAACCAGGATTTCTAATCACTCCTCAAAAAGACACCAGTATTGTTACAGATATGAAGAAGAAAGTCAAGAGGTAAATATATTTGGGGGTGAACAGTGAACCCATCTTGGCTAGCACACTGGAATTATTTAAGAAAGAGAAAGAGTAAGTTACTGACGGGCCCACCTCTGCATATGATCAGGGCTCAGGTTTGCGGTATTGAGAACACAGACATAATGCGTAGGAATGCCACAGCCCTGTCGTACATGATGGGCAAGAAGGTAGAAATCCACCCTAGGAAGGAAAAACCACAAATCAGTGATATGGTCGGATTCGGCCAGACAGAGCTGGCAAAGATCCTGGAGATCATTCTAGTTCCTTCAATTAAGGCTCAGAGAGGTCAAATGATTGGACCAAGGACACAGAGGCCAGGCCAGTATTAGAACCCAGGTCTCCTGACTCAAGAGGCTACTGAAGAATGGTGGTGGTGGTAGCAGGCTGGGTGCAGTGACTCACGCCTGTAATCCTAGCACTTTGGAAGGCTGAGGCAGGCAGATTGCTTGAGCCCGGGAGTTCAAGACCAGTCTGGGCAACATGGCAAGACCCTACCTCTACAAAAAATGTAAAAATTAGTTGGGCATACGCCTATTGTCCCAGCTACTCAGGAGGCTGAGGTGGAAGGATCACCTGGGCCTAAGGAGGTTGAGGCTGCAGTAAGCTGAGATCACATCATTGCACTCCAGCCTGGACAACAAAGCGAGACCCTGCCTCAAAAAGGAAAAAAAAAAAAAAATGGTGGTAGAAACTCCCTTATCTACCTTTAGAAGTTAAGCATACACCATCTTAGCAAAACAATGCATGTTCAACTTTACACTTAAGAGGTAAAAGCTTTCTTGTTTTTACATCTTTTTTTTGTTTGAAACAAGTCTCTCTCTGTTGCCCAGGCTGGATTACAATAGCCTGATCTGAGCTTACTGCAACCTCTGCCTCCTGGGTTCTCTTGTCTCAATCTCCCGAGTAGCTGGGATTATAGGCATACACCATCACACCTGGTTAATTTTTGTATTTTCAGTGGACAGGGTTTTGCCATGTTGGCCAGGCTGGTCTTGAACTCCTGATCTCAGGTGATCTACCTGCCTCGGCCTCCCAAAGTGTTGGGATTACAGGTGTGAGCCACCGTGCCAGGCCCTTAAATATTTTTTAAAGCTTCATTCTTTTAATGGTAGCATCTCTGAGATTCTAGTCCACACCTCTCCAGGAAACCTCCCCATTCCAATACTCAGGAAAGCGATAACATCTCCACCTTATTCTTCCTCCAATACTACATATTTTACTCACTTACCACTCACAGCTTGTTATTGTATGATCTACCACAGTTCCAGGAGTAGGAGTCACAAAGTGGTGAGGAGCAGCCAGATATAGATTAGTACTGATTTTCTTCTGAACTACAAACACCACCATCTTGGGCTGATAATTCTCAAAAGCCTCAAAACACTTCTGTAGTTGAGGAATCTCATAGTTGGCAACTGTCTTCAGTTGGCCATCAGACACTCCATCACGGTATACCACAATCTTCTCTGGTAGACGGTGGTTCACCTGAAATGACAGCCAGGATGTGGTGACTCACAGGGCCCTCAGGCTACAGACCACAGTCAGTGACAGGCCCACTCACATTGTGCAACCTGGAATCAGGGCAGATCCTTTTGCAGTTAGTCTCAAAACTACTGTGCCTAGAGGGCAGGGAAAAAAAGCTTCTGATCATTTTTAGACTTCCTTGGGGTAGTAAAACATGTCTGGTGCAGCAAAGGTGTTATAAAACATGAAAGCAAAACAAGCAAGTTATGAGTCACATGCATAAGGCTTATCCACAAAGAATGCAAACAAGTTCAAAGGAATGGTGGGAAAACTACAGGCTGAATCAATTTTGCTTCTACTTGGATTTAACACTAATAACTGTCTGGGCAAAGAATAAGGTAAAGTGTTACAGAAATTCTAACATAAGACCACATATGCCACAGATCCGCCGCCATCAGATTTTTACCTATTGGCAACATCTCAAGTTGCCAATAGGTAAAAGGACCCTTAAGTATTATCCTACAATCTGGTATGCTGTGAAACATTTTTACTGGAACTAAGTAATGAGCAAACAGCTAGATATGTGAATTGTCTATGGGTCCAAATTAAATTAAATGCTTGCTTGAATCAATTTGAAGAATACTTTTTTTCCCCATTTAGGGAATATAATTGTGTTCTAGTTGTGTTCAACTTCTTTTTTCTTTTTTTTGAGACGGAGTCTGGCTCTGTCGCCCAGGCTGGAGTGCAGTGGCGTGATCTCGGCTCACTGCAAGCTCCGCCTCCCGGGTTTACGCCATTCTCCTGCCTCAGCCTCCAGAGTAGCTGGGACTACAGGCACCCACCACTATGCCTGGCTAATTTTTTGAAATCCCGTAGAGACAGGATTTCACTGTGTTAGCCAGGATGGTCTCGATCTCCTGACCTCATGATCCACCAGCCTTGGCCTCCCAAAGTGCTGGGATTACAGGCGTAAGCCACTGCGCCTGGCAGGTGTTCAACTTCAATAATTCAAGAAGGGCCAGGCACGGTGGCTCACGCCTGTAATCCCACCACATTGGGAGGCCAAGGTGGGTGGATTACCTGAGGTCAGGAGTTCAAGACCAGCCTGGCCAACGTGCTAAAATCCCGTCTCTACTAAAAATACAAAAAGTAGGCGGGCATGGTGGCAAGCACCGTAATCCCAGCTACTTGGGAGGCTGAGGCAGGAGAATCACTTGAACCCAGGAGGCAGAGGTTGCAGCAAGCTGAGATTGTAACGAGCGAAACTCCATCTCGGAAAAAAAATAAAATAAATTCAAGAGGATAAGTTCAGTTCAACTTAAAATGGAAGTTCTCTTTAAAAGTGCCTTAATTTAATTTGGTTTTGATTCTAGTGGAGTGTGGTTCATTCTAAGTTTGTGTTCACGCTTACCCTCAAAAACCTAAATTATGGGCTGGGCATGAGTGGCTCACGCCTGTAATCCCAGCACTCTGGGAGACCAAGGTGGGTGGATCACCTGAGGTCAGGAGTTCAAGACCACCCTGGCCAACATGGTGAAACTCTCGTCTCTACTAAAAATACAAAAATTAGCCAGGTGTGGTGGTGCGCACCTATAGTCCCAGCTACTCAGGGGGCTGAGGCAGGAGAATTGCTTGAACCTGGGAGGTGGAGGGTACAGTGAGCCGAGATTGCACCACTGCACTTCAGCCTGGGTGACACAGCAAGATTCTGTCTCAAAAAATACAAAAACAAAAACAAACAGAAAAAACCACCCAAAAACCTAAATTATGAATTAGGTTTAGATATAAATTACATATATGTATGCACCGTTCCTTACAGGTTACACTACATGAAAATGCGATTTCCAAGAATACTTTTAAAACATAAGCACTTAGAATCCCTTTAAAAAGTTCTGAGTTTCAATTTTTTCTTGTTTTTTTTTTTTTAAATAATTGAGGTCTCACTCTGTTGCTCAGGTTAGACTGCAGTGGTGCAATGATAGCCACTGCAGCTTCAAACTCCTAAGCTCAAAAGATTCTCCTGCCTCAGCCTTTCAAGTAGTTGGAACTACAGGTGCTTGTCACTATGCCAGTTAATTAAATCAATTAATTTTTTTTGAAACAGAGTCTCGCTCTGTTGCCCAGGCTGGAGTGCAGTGATGCAATCTTGACTTATTGAAATCTCTGCCTCCCAGGTTCATGCAATTCTTGGTCCTCAGCCTCTCAAGCAGCCGGGACTAGCTGGGACTACAGGTGTGCACCACCGTGCCTGGCTAATTTTTGTTTTCTTAGCAGAGACGGGGTTTTGCCATGTTGGGCAGGCTGGTCTCAAACTCCTGACCTCAGGTCATCTGCTTACCTTGGCCTCCCAAAGTGCTGGGATTACAAGCGTGAGCTACTGTGCCCAACCTAATTTCATTTTAAAACATTTAGAACTTTGGGAGGCCGAGACGGGCGGATCACGAGGTCAGGAGATCGAGACCATCCTGGCTAACACACAGTGAAGCCCCGCCTCTACTAAAAATATGAAAAAATTAGCCTGGCATGGTGGCTGGTGCCTGTAGTCCCAGCTACTTGGGAGGCTGAGGTGGCAGAATGGCGTGAACCCAGGAGGTGGAGCTTGCAGTCAGCCAAGATTGCACCACTGCACTCCAGCCTGGGCGACAGAGCGAGACTCCGTCTCAAACAACAACAACAACAACAAAAACATTTGGAGATAGGGTCTCACTATGTTGCCCAGGCTGGTCTCAAACTCCTGGCCTCAGGTGATCCTCCTCCCTCAGCCTCCCAAAGTGCTGAGATTACAGGAATGAGCCACCACTTCTGGCCCAGAATTTCAAATATTTTATTAATGACCCCCTTTCCTAAGAAGCCTCAAGCACTACATTTACAAGTATGTAATTCATCCTCACAGTCTCAGATTGTCCCAGTTTATGATACCTTTATTTTTTTTGAGATGGGGTGTCGCTGTCTTGCCCAGGCTGGAGTGCAGTGGCACCATCTCTGCTCACTGCAACCTCCACCTCCTGGGCTCAAGCCATCCCTCCTGCCTCAGCCTCCTGAGTAGCTGGGACTGTAAGTGTGTGCCACCATGCCTAGCTAACTTTTGTATTTTTTGTAGAGACAGAGGTTTCACCATGTTGCCCAGGCTAGTCTCGAACTCCTGGACTCAGTGATATGCCTGCCTTGGCCTCCCAAAGTGCTCAGATTACAGGTGTGAGATACCACACCTGGCCTGTAGTACCTTTAAAAATTTTTTTTGGCTTTCCAGCATCTACTCCATCTTTTCTCGGTAATAGCACTTGAGTTTCCTCCTGTCTGGTGGGACTATTAGTCAACGTGCCCTAACCCAAACCAAGGCTTCCCAACCTGTCAGCACTACTGACATTTGTGGGCGGATAATTCTTCATCCTAGAGGGCTGTCCTGTGCACTGCAGAATCCACATTTAACATCATCCCTGGCCTCTATCCACTAAATGCCAGGAGCAATCTCTCACCCTTCTAACTAAAAATGCCTTTATATATCACCCGCTGAGAGGACAAAATTGCTCCCAGTTGAGAACCACTTCACTAACCAAAGGATGTGTAGATGACTCAAGCCACACCAACAGACTGCTCCTCCCTTGCTCTCCATCTTGAGTAGGGAATGAAAAACACTGGAGTTTGGCCCTTCAGTGGCAGTGCCCCTTCAGGCCCCTGCTTCTGAAACCCCAGGAGTTAGCCTGAATCATGCCCATTTTCCAGCCTGGGGCTCCACCTTCTCACCAATCCTCTGAGACTCTGCAGGATCTTGCCAATTTCTATTCTGCTCAAGTTACCAGTTCCTGTTAATTCCCAAAGACTCCTAACTGACTTGCTGTGTTAAAAGGTAGATAACCCAGGAGCTCAGATCTGGAAGAAACCCCTCATTTGACAGACAAGGAAACAGTACGCTGGATTTGGGATCAGGAGACCTTGGGACTGAGTCTGACTCTGCTGCTCCTTTAGCTATGACCTTCAGGACTCAGTTCAGTTGAAAAGTGAAGAAAAATGATCACCTCACCTTCTTCTCAGGGTTGTTAAAAGGGATAAAGTAAAATCTTAATATATATATATACATATATATATTATATATACTGTACACAAAAGTTGAGACTGAGCTAGATCAAGGATATATAAATAGTCCAAAGCACAAAGAAGGGACTTAATAAATCAACAGAGTGAGAAATAGAGGGCCAGGCACAGTGGCTAACGCCTGTAATCCCAGCACTTTGGGAGGCTAAGGCAGGCGGATCACTTGAGGTCAGGAGTTTGAGACCAGCCTGGACAACATGGTGAAACCCTGTCTCTACTAAAAATACAAAAATAACCCAGGCATGGTGGCGTGCACCTATATAATCCCAGCTACTTGGGTGGCTGAGGCAGAAGAATCGCTTGAACCCAGAGGGCAGAGGTTGCAGTGAGTGGAGTTTGTGCCTCTGCACTCCAGCCTGGGTGACAGAGTGAGATTCCATCTCAAAAAAAAAAAAAAAAAAAGAAATCAAATTTGACTTTGGTAATTACTGACATCACCTCCTTCTTTAACATTTGCCAACCAACCACTGAGTTCAAGGCACCACACTCAGCCCTATGTAGGCCTCCAACAGAACTGAAAGGAATCAAGGAGCTGAAAAATCTAAAAATAATCAACAATGTTAAGCTGTCTAGGTCATCCAGTTTATTTTCTTCATTTTATAAGTTATAAAACTATGGTTGAGGGAGGAGTCAGAATATAAGACAAATTACAAAGCTGAAACATAACTCCTAAACGTGTTTTTTTTTCTTTTTTCTTTTTTTGAGACAGGGTCTTGCTGTATCACTCAACCTCCCAGGCTCAAGCGATCCTCCTGACTCAGCCTCCTGAGCAGCTGGGACTATAAGCATAGCTGGGACTACAGGAATGTGCCATCAAGCCCAGCTAATTTTTTTATTTATAGTAGAGACAAAGTCTCAATATGTTGTCCAGGTTGGAACTCCTAAATGTATGTTATAAAAACCACTTCAGTACTCAGTAGACACACGAAACAGTAAGTATTGAATGCTCTTGAAAACAAGACTGTGCTTATTAATCTTGGTAACCCTTGGGCAAGGGTTAGTTAGGCAAAAAATATCTGCTGAGTATTTGAGATGTGAATGTATTGATTCATACATAAATTTATCTCAAGGGACACGCGGGGTGTCCTTCTGTCGCCCAGGCTGGAGTGCAGGGGCCGGATCTCAGCTCACTGCAAGCTCCGTCTCCCGGGTTCACGCCATTCTCCTGCCTCAGCCTCCCGAGTAGCTGGGACTGCAGGCGCCCGCCATCTCGCCCGGCTAGTTTTTTGTATTTTTAGTAGAGACGGGGTTTCACCGTGTTAGCCAGGATGGTCTCGATCTCCTGACCTCGTGATCCGCCCGTCTCGGCCTCCCAAAGTGCTGGGATTACAGGCTTGAGCCACCGCGCCCGGCCCTTGAGATGTTTTTATGTGTGGCTCCATTCATTCACGGAACAAATACTTCATGTCCACTAGATATGAGCCACTGCATTTATCTCAGAAAATTAAAACATTATTATTTTCGAGATGGAGTCTTGCTCAGTCACCCAGGCTAGAATGCAATGGCATGATCTAGGCTCAATGCAACCTCCGCCTCCCAGGTTCAAGTGATTCTCCCGCTCCAGCCCCCCGAGTAGCTGGGATTACAGACACCCGCCATCACGCTTGGCTAATTTTTGTATTTTTAGTAGAAATGGGGTTTCGCCATGTTGCCCAGGCTGGTCTCGAACTCCTGACCTCAAGTGATGTGCCTCACTGTCTCAGCCTCCAAAAGTGGGTTTTGGGATTATTACAGGCATGAGCCACCGCGCTCAGCTAAAACATTATTTTAATACAATCTAGATCCTCACGGAACTCAAAAAGGGGAGGCAGGGAGGCAGACACATAAAGTAAATGCCCTCAATATATTATAAATAACATAATAAAGATAAAAATAAAATGCTTTGGCAACAGAGGAGTGTAAGAGATTTGCCTCCTAGAGGGAGAAATGTGTCAGGAAAAGGTATAAAGAATGAGTTGGCCGGGCACAGTGGTTCACGCCTGTAATCCCAGCACTCTGGGAGGCTGAGGTGGGTGGATCACCTGAGGTCAGGAGTTCGAGACCAGCCTGGCCAACACGGTGAAACCCCATCTTTACTAAAAATACAAAAATTAGCCAGGCGTGGTGGCGAGTGCCTGTAATACCAGCTACTCGGGAGGCTGAGGTAGGAGAATCACTTGAACCCGAGAGGTGGAGAGTGCAGTGAGCCAAGATCACACCACTGCTCTCCAGCCTGGGCAACAGAGCACGACTCCGTCTCAAAAAAAAAAAAAAAAAAAAAAGGCTGGCAGCAGTGGCTCACGCCTGTAATCCCAGCACTTTGGGAGGCCAAGGTGGGTGGATCACGAGGTCAGGAGACAGAGACCATCCTGGCTAACATGGTGATACTAAATCATGTAAATTTAGTAGAGATACCCCATCTTTACTAAAAAAAAAAATACTAGCCGGCCACGGTGGCAAGTGCCTATAGTCCCAGCTACTCGGGAGGCTGAGGCAGGTGAATGGTGTGAACCCGGGAAGCAGAGCTTGCAGTGAGCCGAGAGCGCACCACTGCACTCCAGCCTGGGTGACAGAGTGAGTCTCCGTCTCAAACAAACAAACAAAAATCTGTTTCTGTTAACATGCTGAATTGATTGATTGACTGACTGATTGAGACAAGGTCTTGCTCTGTTGCTCAGGCTGGAGTAAAATGGTGTGATGATGGCTCACGCAGTCTTAACGTCCTGAACTCAAGCAATCCTCCAACCTCAGCTTCCTGAGTAGCTGAGACTACAGGGATATACTACCATGACCAGCTAACCTAAACAATTTTTATACATATGAAGTCTCACTATGTTGTTCAGGCTGGTCTTGAACTCCTGGGCTCAAGTGCTCCTCCTACCTCAGCCTCCCAATGTGTTGGGATTACAGCCACGAGCCACTCTGCCCAACTAAAAATTTTCCTTAGAGATGGGTCTTGCTATGTTGCCCAAGCTGGTTTCAAACCCCTGAACTCAAAAGATCCTGCCACCTCAGCCTCCTGAGTAGCTGGAACTACAGGCATGCACCACTATGCTTGGCTTATTGTGATTTCTTTTTTTTTTTTTTTTTTTGAGACGGAGTCTCGCTCTGTCGCCCGGGCTGGAGTGCAGTGGCCGGATCTCAGCTCACTGCAAGCTCCGCCCCCCAGGTTCCCGCCATTCTCCTGCCTCAGCCTCCCCAGTAGCTGGGACTACAAACGCCCGCCACCTCGTCCGGCTAGTTTTTTGTATTTTTTAGTAGAGACAGGGTTTCACCGTGTTAGCCAGGGTGGTCTCGCTCTCCTGACCTCGTGATCCGCCCGTCTCGGCCTCCCAAAGTGCTGGGATTACAGGCTTGAGCCACCGCGCCCGGCCGTGATTTCTAAGTAAGTTAATAAACATTGAAAATTTTACCTTCTAATATGCTAATTATTGACAGATATGTATCCATATAAATAAAAACTCTTTGGGGGCCTTCAGTAATATTTAAGAATATAAAGGGGCCCGAATATCAAAAACTTTGAGAACTCCTGAACTAGAGATACAAATCTAAATACAGATATTAAATTAAATAAATCACATGTGAGTTTAAGATTATCTGGGGGGCTTCAGGTGGTGAACCACGAATTCTGAGAAGCCCCACAACTCAGGACATCTGGAAAAGCTGGGCAAAATATGAAAACATGTAGTTTGTGAAGGCCCTAGATGCAGCCTAGCATCAGAGGAGGAAGGACAGGGCCCAGGCGAAATCAGTCAAGCATGCAAAGGCATGCTTCCCTGGCAGGGCTGCTGATTCCACCATGGGAACTAAAAAGCTGTCAGGTGGAGGAGTGCTTTTCATTTTGAACAGCTTTACTGAAATGTAGTTTGATATACCATAAAACTCATCCTTTTATTTACTATTATTATTTTTAGAGACAAGTTCTCACTCTGTCACCCAGGCCTGAGTACAGTGGTGTGATCATAGCTCACTACAGCTTTCAACTCCTGGCCTCAAGCAATACTCACACTTTGGCCTCCCAAAGCTCTGGGATTACAGATGTGAGCCAGCACACCTGGCCAAACTCACCCACTTAAACTATACAATTCAAAGATTTTTCATACTTTCAGAATTTTGAAACCATCACCACTATCTTATTTTAGAACATATTCATCACCCCGGCTGGGCATAGTGGCTCACACCTGTAATTCCAGTACTTTGGGAGGCCGAGGTGGGCAGATCACCAGGTCAGGAGATCAAGACCATCCTGACTAACACGGTGAAACCCCGTCTCTACTAATAAAAAAAATACAAAAAATTAGCCGGGCATGGTGATAGGGGCCTGTAGTCCCAGCTACTCAGGAGGCTGAGGCAGGAGAATGGCGTGAACCCAGGAGGCGGAGCTTGCAGTGAGCCGAGATCGAGCCACTGCACTCCAGCCTAGGGGACAGACTGAGACTCCATCTCAAAAAAAAAAAAAAACACAAACATATTCATCACCCCAAAAGGTAATCCCATATCCACTGGCAGTCACTCCCCCAGTGCCTCCTTCCTTTGACTCCTGGAACCTACTAATGTGTTTTGTCTTCATGGGTTAGACTACATCACACAAATAAAATCATAAACGGTTTATGTTTAAATAATTTGACTGAACATAATGTTTTCACAGTTCATCCATGTTGCAGTATGTCTGTCCTTCATTCCTTATTACAGAAAAATATTCCATTGTGTGCATATGTCACATTTTGTTTTGTCCATTCATCAGTCTGTGGACATTTGTGGATTTTTAAAATTTCATTTTATTTTTGAGACAGAGTCTTGCTCTGTCGCCCAGGCTGGAGTGCAGTGGTGTGATCTCAGCTCACTGCAACCTCTGCCTTCCAGGTTCAAGCGATTCTCTTGCCTCAGCCTCCCTAGTAGCTGAGATTACGGATGCACACCACCACGCCTAGCTGATAGTTTTTGTATATTTAGTAGAGATGCGGCTTCGCCATGTTGCCCAGGTTGGTCTCGAACCCCTGGCCTCAAGTGATCCGCCTGCCTCAGCCTCCCAAAGTCCTGGGATTATAGGTGTGAGTCACTGCACCTGGCCCATTTGTATTATTTCAATTTCTGGTTATTATGAATAATGTTGCTACGAACATCTGTGTATAAGTTTTTGTGTGGACTTATGTTTTCAATTTTCTTGGGTACATACCTAGGACTAGAATTCTTGGGTCATGTGGTAAATCTGTTTAACTTTGATTTTTATTTTATTTTACGTATGGAGTCTATGTTGCCCTGGTTGGAGTACTGTGGCTATTTACAGGTGTGATCATCACACACTACAGCCTTGGTTCAAGTGACCCTCCCACCTTATCTTTAAGAGTAGCTGGGACCACAGGCTTGCACCTCCAGGCCCAGCATGTTTAACTTTTTAAGGAACTGCCCAACTGTTTTCCAAAGTGGTTGCACTATTTTACAATCCCATTACCAATCTATGAAGTTTCCAATTTCTCAATGTCCTGTACAACACTTTTATTACTTGTCTTTTAAATTTTATCCTCTGCCCCTCCAGGTTTTTAAGCAATTCTCTGCCTCAGCCTCTGGAGTAACTGGGATTACAGGCGCGTGCCACCATGTCTGGCTAATTTTTTTTTTTTTTTTTTTTTTTTTTTTGAGACGGAGT
>NC_045440.1:20492191-20550150 GCF_002776525.5 Piliocolobus tephrosceles | reverse complement strand
TTTTTTTTTTTTTTTTTGAGACGGAGTCTTGCTCTGTCGCCCAGGCTAGAGTGCAGTGGCCGGATCTCAGCTCACCGCAACCTCTGCCTCCTGGGTTCACGCCATTCTCCTGCCTCAGCCTCCCGAGTGGCTGGGACCACAGGCGCCCACCACCTCGCCCGGCTAATTTTTTGTATTTTTAGTAGAGACGGGGTTTCACCGTGTTAGCCAGGAGGGTCTCGATCTCCTGACCTCGTGATCCGCCCGTCTCGGCCTCCCAAAGTGCTGGGATTACAGGCTTGAGCCACCGCGCCCGGCCTTCTGGCTAATTTTTTTGTATTTTTAGTAGAGACAGGGTTTCACCATCTTGGCCAGGCTGGTCTTGAACTCCTGACCTCGTGATCCACCCACCTCGGCCTCCCAAAGTGCTGGGATTACAGGCGTGAGCCACCGCGCCCAGCTACTTAATTTTTTCTTTTAAAAGATCTTACTCTGTCACCAAGGCTGGAGTGCAGTGGCACAATCGCAGCTCACTGCAGCCTTGACCTCCCGGGCTCAAGCCATCTTCCCACTTCAGCCTTCTGAGTAGCTGGGTCCACAGATGTGCACCATCATGCCCAGGTAATTTATTTTCATTATTTATTTATTTATTTATTTAATTTTTTTGAAACGGAGTCTCGCTCTGTTACCCAGGCTGGAGCGCAATGGTGCGATCTCCGCTCACTGCAAGCTCTGCCTCCCGAGTTCATGCCATTCTCCTGCCTCAGCCTCCCGAGTAGCTGGGACTACAGATGTCCACCACCACGCCCAGCTACTTTTTGTATTTTCAGTAGAGACGGGGTTTCACCATGTTGGCCAGGATGGTCTCCATCTCTTGACCTCGTGATCCACCTGCTTCGGACTCCCAAAGTGCTGGGATTACAGGCATGAGCCACCGCGCCCAGCCATTTATTATTTTTGTAGAGATAGGGGTCTATCTATGTGGCCCAGGCAGTCTCAAACTCCTGGGCACAAGCAATCCTCCCACCTTGACCTCACAAAGAGCTGGGATTACAGGCATGAGCCATCATGCCTGGCCTCTTTTAAATTTTAGACATCCTCATGCATATGATGTGGTACCTCATTGTGTGTCTGTGCATTTTTAAATTAAGAGACTATTTTTTAGAGGAATTTTCAAGTTTACAAGAAAACCTGAGGCAATAGTACAGAGTTCCCATATGCCCTCCCACCTCCTATGCCCATCCATAAACAGTTTTCCCTTTTGTTACCATACTGCATTACAGTACATTTGCTACAACTGATTACTAAATGTTGACACATTATCTATAGTCCAGTTTACATGTGTTGTACAGTTCTATGAGTTTTGACAAATACATAATATTAGCTAGTTTCACTGCCCTAAAAATCCTGTGTGCCACCTATTCCTTTCTTCCCCTCCCAAACCATTGACAGTCACTTTTTACTGTCTCCACATTTGTGCCTTTTATAGAATGCCATTTATCATATGGCTGGAATCATATATAGCCTTTTCAGATTACCATCTTTCACTGAGCAGTATGTATTTAAGATTCCTCCGTGTCTTTTCATGGCTCAATGGCTTATTTCTTTTAACACAATTAATATTCCTTTGTCTGGATGCATGACAGTTTATCCACTCACCTACTGAAGGACATCTCTGTTTCCAAGTTCTGGCAATAATGAATAAAGTTGCTATAAACATTCACGTGCAAGTTTTTGTGTGGGCATTAAGTTTTCAACTTATTTGGGAAAATATCAAGGAGCGTGACTGCTGGTATGTGTATGTAAGCACATATTTAGTTTAGTAATTAGCTGCCAAACTGTTTTCCAAAGTGGTTGTACCACTTTTATTCTCACCAGCAGTGAATGAGCGTTCCTGTGGCTCCACACCCTCACCAGTATTCGGCATTACCAGTTTTTGAATTCTGGTCATTTACAGGTGTGTAGTGGTATCTCATTGTTTTAATTTGCAGTTCCCTAAGGGCATGTGATATTGCACATCTTCTTGTAAGCTAATTTGCCATCTATCTATTTTTGAGATGGAGTCTCGCTCTATCACCCAGCTTGGAGTGCAGCAGTGCCATCTCGGCTCACTGCAACCTCTGTCTCCTTGGTTCAAGCGATTCTCCTGCCCCAGCCTCCTGAGTAGCTGGGATTGATTATAGGCATGTGCCACCATGCATGGCTTTTTTTTTTTTTTAGAGATGGAGTTTCACTCTTGTTGCCCAGGCTGGAGTGCAACGGTACGATCTTGGCTCACCACAGCCTCTGCCTCTCAGGTTCAAGCGATTCTCCTGCCTCAGCCTTCCCGAGTAGCTGCGATTACAGGTATGTGCCACCATGCCCAGCTAATTTTGTATTTTTAGTAGAGATGGGGTTTCTCCATGTTGGTCAGGTTGGTCTTGAACTCCCTACCTCAGGTGATCAGCCCACCTCGGCCCTTCCCAAAGTGCTGGGATTGCAGATGTGAGCCACCGTGCCTAGTCTAATTTTTGTATTTTTAGTAGAGATGGGGTTTCACCACGTTGCTCAGGCTGGCCTCAAACTCCTGGCCTCGTGATCTGCCTGCCTCATCCTCCCAAAGTGCTGGGATTACAGACACGAACCACCACACCTGTCCTTACCTATCTATACACTTTGGTGAGATGTCTGTTCAGGTCTTTTGTTCATTTTCTAATTGGGTTGTTCATTTTCTTACTGTTGAGTTTTAAGAGTTCTTTGTATACTTTATAACAGTTCTTCATCAGATACGTGTTTTGCAAATGTTTCCTCCTAACCATGGCTTGTCATTTCATTACCAGTGTTTCCCAGCAGTTTTTAATCTTGATGAATTTTCGATGAAAATTTATCAATTTTTCCTTTCACGGGCCTTTGACGTATCTAAAAAGTAATCACCAAACTCAAAGTCACCTAGATTTTCTGTTATCTTCTATAAGTTTTATAGTTTTGCATTTTAAACATATGTCTATAATTTTAGTTTTTGCAAAAGGTGTATGGTCTGTGCATGGAGTTTTTTGCATGTAGGTGGCTACTTGTTCCAGCACCATTTTTTGAAAAGACCACTGTTTTTCCACTGACTTGCCTTTGTTCCTTTATCAAAAATCACTTGACTATATTTGTGTGGGTCTATTTCTGGGCTTTCTATGCTGTTCCACTTAGCTGTCTGTCTTTTCATCATACCACACAATCTTGATTACCGTCGTTTTTACAGTAAGTCTTTTGAGTGGGCAGTACCAGACCTCTGCAGTACTGTGTTGGCTATCCTGTGTCTTTACCTCTCCATATAAATCTTAGAATCAAGTTTGTTGATATCCACAAAATCACTTGCTGGGATTTTGAGTAAGATTGCATTCAATCTAGCAATCAAAGTTGGGAAGAATTGACATCCTAATGATATTGAGTCTTCCTATCAATGCATACAGAATCTCTCTCCATTCTTTAGATATTCTTTGATTTTTTTCATCAGTTTTGTAGTTTTCCATGTGTACATCTTGTATGTAATTTGTTAGGCTGAAACCAAAGTACTCCATTTTCTTCTGCTAATACAAACATTTATCGGCTAAAATTTCAAATTCTGATTGTTCATTGTTGGTACACAAAAATGAAATTGACTTTTTTTTTTTTTTAAGCAATTTAGCCTTTTGTATAACTGCATCCTACAACCTTGCAATTCTCACTTACTAATTCTAGCAGGGTTTTTTTGTTGTTGGTTTCTTGGGGTTTTCTACATAGACAATCAGGCTATCTGCAAAGACAGTTTTATTTTCTCCTTTCCCATCTGCAAGGCTTTAATTTCCTTTTCTTACTGCATTAGCTAGGACTTCCAGCATGAAGTTGATTAAAAGTAGTGATAAAGACTATAGCATCTACCTTAGGGGGAAAGCATCTAGATTTTCACAATTAAGTATGATATTAGCTGTAGGTTTTTTGTAGATTTTTAAATCAATTGATGAAGTTCCCCTCTATTCCTAATTTGCTGGGAATCCGTTTTTGTTTTTGTTTTTTTTTTGAGATGGAGTTTCACTCTTGTTGCCTAGGCTGGAGCGCAATGGCACAATCTCGGATCACCGCAACCTCTGCCTCCCAGGTTTAAGTGATTCTCTTGCCTCAGCCTCCTGAGTAGCTGGGATTACAGGCATGCACCACCATGCCCAGCTAATTTTGTATTTTTAGTAGAGACTAAACATAGTAGTTTAGTAGGGTTTCCATGTTGGTCAGGATGGTCTCCAACTCGTGACCTCAGGTGATCCGCCCACCTCAGCCTCCCAAAGTTCTGGGATTACAGGCGTGAGCCACCGCACCTGGCCTTTTTTTTTTTTTTTTTTTTTTAAATCATGAATGAGTGTCAAATGATTTTTCTTCATCTACTGAAGTGGTCATACGATTTTTCTTCTTTAGTTTGTTGATGGATGGATTGCATTAACTGATTTTTGACTGTTGAACCAGCCTTGCATAACTGGAATAAAACCCACTTGGTGATTTTACTAGTTTCCTAGGGCTGCTGTAACAAAGTATCACGAACTGGGTGGCTCTAAACAGCAAAGATTTATTCTCTGATGGTTCCCAAGGTATCAGCAGAGCCATGCTTCCCCCAAAGGCTCTATGAACAAATTTTTGCTAGGCTGCAGTGGTTCATGCCTATAACCCCAGCACTTTGGGAGGGCAAGGTGGGAGAACTGCTTGAATCCAGGAGTTACAGACCAGCTTGAGCAACACTGTGAGACCCTGTCTTTGCAAAAAAATTAAAAAATTAGCCAGAAATGGTGGCACATTCCCGTAGACCCAGCTACTCAGGAGGCTGAGGTGGGAGAACTGCTTCAGCCTGGGAGGTAGTAAGCTATGATCATGCCACTGTACTCCAGCCTGGGTGACAGAGCAAGACTGTCTCAGAAAAAAAAAGAAAAAAACTTTCCTTGTCTATTCAAGCTTCTGGTGTCTCAATCCTTGGCATTTCTGGCTTGTAGAGACATTCTTCCAATCTCTGCCTCCTTCTTCCTGTCACCTTCTCCCGTTTGTCTGCATCTTCACATGGTGTTCTCCCTGTCTGTGTCCTATCCCTGTCTTCTTACAATAATACCCGTCACTGGCTTAGGACCCACTCTAATCTGGTCTTACCTCATCTTAATTTGATTGCATCTACAAAGACCCTGCTTCCAAATATGATCATATTCACAGGTTCCAGGTGGACATAAATCTGGAGGATCGTTAATTTAACTTAGTATAGTCTCAATGCAGAATTCTTTTTACACAGTTAGGTTCATTCTGTTTTGTTGAGGATTTTGAGGATTGTTTTGTTGAGGATTTTTCTGTAGTTTTCCTTTCTTGCAATGTCTTTACCTGGTTTTGGTGTGAAGTGGCATCTCATGGTTTTGATTCCCAACTCCCTAATGACATGGTATTTAGCTTCTTTTCATGTGCTTAAAATTTGTACATACTCTTTGAAGAAATGTCTAGTCAAAATGTTTGCCCATTTTAAAATTGGGTTGTGCTTTTCTTGTTGAGTTGTAAGAATTCTTTATATATTCTGGATACTAGAACCTTTGTACACGTATTGGATGAAGGACTTCTCCCATTGTATGCACTGTCTTTTAACTTTCTTAATAATGTCTTTTGAAGCACAAAAGTTTTTAATTTTGATCAAATCTATTTTTTCTTTGGTTGCTGTTGCTTCCAGTGTCATATCTAATAAACTGTTGCCTAATATTAATAGTGATGGTCACAAAGATTTACATGTATGTTATCGTCTACAGTTTTACAGTTGTTTTTTTTTTCTTTTGAGATAGAGTCTCACCTGTCGCCAGGCTGGAGTGTGCAGTGGCATGATCTCAGCTCACCACAACCTCCAACTCCCGGTTCAAGTGATTCTCCTGCCTCAGCCTCCTGAGTATCTGGGATAACAGGCATGTGCCACCACACCCAGCTAATTTTTTTGTATTTTTAGTAGAGATGCGGTTTCACCATGTTGGCCAGGATGGTCTCGATCTCCCGACCTCGTGATCCGCCCACCTTGGCCTCCCAAACTGCTGGGATTACAGGCATGAGCCACCAGGCTCGACCAGTTTTATAGTTTTAATTCCTACATTTAGGTCTTTGATCCATTTGGAGTTACTCTTTGTATATATTGTATAAAGAAGAGCTTCAATGTCATTCTTGTGTATGTGGATATCCAGTAATCCCAGTACCATTTCTTGAAAACATTATTCTTTCCCCCACTGAATGGCAAACTTGCTGAAAATCAGTTAACCGGCCATAGGCACATGGGTTTATTTTTGGACTCACATTTTTACTTCACTGATTTGAGTCTATCTCAATGCTACTACCACAGTCTTGTTTATCTCTGTAGCAAGTTCTGAAATTAGAAACTGTGAGTCTACTTTGTTCTTCTTTTTAAAGATGTTCTTGACTATTCTGTGATTTTGCATTTCCATATGAATTTGAATATCTGCTTATCCACTCCTGCAAAAAAAAATGTTACTTTTGCAATGGATCTTGTTGCATTTGTAGATTCACATTTGGAGAGTTAAACCAAAGTACTCCATTGTTTTCTGCTAATACATAAATGTTGTTTTTATTTATTTATTTTTGAGATGGAGTCTTGCCCTGTCACCCAGGCTGGAGTGCAGTGATGTGATCTTGCCTTGCTGCAACCTCTGCCTCCTGGGTTCAGGCAATTCTCCTGTCTCAGCCTCCCTATTAGCTGGGATTACAGGCATGCACCACCATACCTAGCTGTTTTTTTTGTTTGTTTGTTTTTTGCATTTTTAGTAGAGATTGGGTTTTGCCATGTTGGCCAGGCTGGTCTCAAACTCCTGACATCCGGTGATCCGCCCACCTCGGTCTCCTAAAGTGCTGAGATTACAGGCCTGAGCCACCACACCTGGCCATAAATGTTGTTTTTAATTTCAAATTCCAATTGTTCATTGCTGGCACACAGGAAAGGAACTGACTTTTAAGAGACTGACTTTTGTGTAGTAACTGTGTATCCTGCAACCTTGCAATTCTTGCTTACTAGTTCTAGCAGGTTTTTTGTTGTTGTTGTTGATTCCCTGGGATTTTCTACATAATCATGCAAACTGCAAAGACAATTTTCTTTTCTCCTTCCCAATCTTCCCAATATTGCATCTTAACAATATTGTCTTCCAATCCATAAACATGAGATGTCTTTCCCTTTATTTAGATCTTCAATTTCTTTTTCCTTTTTTTTTTTTGTTTGAGACGCAGTCTGGCTCTGTCACCCAGGCTGGAGTGCAGTGGTGCGATCTCTGCTCACTGCAAGCTCCGCCTCTCAGGTTCACGCCATTCTCCTGCCTCAGCCTCCTGAGTAGTTGGCACTACAGGCACCCACCACCACATCTGGTTAATTTTTTCTATTTTTAGTAGAGAGAAGATTTCATCGTGTTAGCCAGGATGGTCTCCATCTCCTGACCTCATGATCCACCCGTCTTGGCCTCCCAAAGCGCTGGGATTACAGGCGTGAGCCACTGTGCCCGGCCCAATTTCTATTTTTTGAGATGGAGTCTTGCTCCTGTCGTGCAGGCTGTAGCAGTGGCATGATCTCGGCTCACTGCAACCTCCATCTCCCAGGTTTAAGCAATTCTCCTTCCTCAGCCTCCCGAGTAGCTGGGATTACAGGCGTGCACCACCACACCCTGCTAATTCTTGTATTTTTAGTAGAGATGGGGTTTTGCCATGTTGGCAAGGCTGGTCTTGAACTCCAGCCTCAGGTGATCCACCCGCCTCAGCCTCCCAAAGTGCTAGGATTACAGGCGTTAGTCACCGCACCTGGCCTACATCTTCAATTTCTTTAACAATGCTCTGTCGTTTCCAGTATGTCTAGTATTATTCATTTATTTAGAGACAGAGTTTTGCTCTTATTGCCCATGCTGGAGTGCAATGGCACAATCTCGGCTTACTGCAACCTCTGCCTCCCAGGTACAAGCGATTCTCCTGTCTCAGCTTCCCAAGTAGCTCAGATTACAGGAAAGCACCACCACGCCCAGCTATTATTATTATTGTTTTGTATTTAGTAGAGACAGGGTTTCACCATGTTAGTCAGGCTGGTCCAAACTCCTGATCTCAGGTGACCACCCACCTCAGCCTCCCAAAGTGCTGGGATTACAGGCGTGCACCACCGCACCTGGCCTAGTATCTTTTTTGTTAAAAATTTTTCCTACATAGATTTTTTTTTTTTTTTTTTTTTTTTTTTTTGAGACGGAGTCTGGCTCTGTAGCCCAGGCTGGAGTGCAGTGGCCGGATCTCAGCTCACTGCAAGCTCCGCCTCCCGGGTTTACGCCATTCTTCTGCCTCAGCCTCCCGAGTAGCTGGGACTACAGGCGCCTGCCACCTCGCCCGGCTAGCTTTTTGTATTTTTTACTAGAGACGGGGTTTCACCGTGTTAGCCAGGATGGTCTCGATCTCCTGACCTCGTGATCCACCCGTCTCGGCCTCCCAAAGTGCTGGGATTACAGGCTTGAGCCACCGCGCCCGGCCTACATAGCTTATTTTTATGCTATCATAAATTGTTCTCTGAATTTCATTTTTGGATTGATCATTGCTAGGGTACAGAAGTACAACTATTATGTACTGATCTTGTATCTTCAACCTTGCTGCCCTCATTTATTAGCTCTAATTGTGTGTGTGTACTCTTTAGGATTTTCTATATACAAGTTCCTTTCATTGTTTTACTTCTTTTCCAGTCTGGATCCTTCTGCAGTTTTCTTGTGATGGCTTTGTTTGGCTTTAGCATCAGGGTAATACTGACCTCATAGTATAAGCAGGGAAGTGTTCCTCCTATTTTGGGTGAAGTTTGTAAAAACAAAACAAAACAAAACTGGTTTCTTATTTAAATGTATGGTCTAATTCCAAAATTTCAGTATTTTGTGTATTTCCAGGGATTTGTCCATTTAGGGCATCTAATTTGTTGGTATATAGTTGTCCACAGCATTCTCTTATAATCCCTGCATTTCTGTAAGGTCAGTGGCAATGTTACCGCTCTCATTCCTGATCTTAGTTATCAGATTCTTCTATTTTTCATAAATGGGCTAAGCTAAAGGTTGTCAATTTTATTTCCTTAAACCAACTTTTGGCTTCAATGATTCTTTTTCTAGTCTCCATTTCATTTATTTATGCTCTAATCTCTACTAATATTAATATTTTTAGAGACAGGGTCTCACTATGTTACCCAAGCTCGTCTTGAACTCCTGGGCTCATGTGATCTCCCACCGCAGCCTCCGGAGTACCTGTAACTACAAGTGTGAGCCACTGCACTCAGCTCTCTAATGTCTATTATTTCCTTCCTTCTCCTTGTTTTGGGTTTAGTTTGTTGTTCTTTTCTGTTTCCTTAAGGTGGAAGCTAGTTTGTTTTTAGATCCTTCTTATTTTAAAATACAGTGTTTACAGCTATAAATTTTCCTCTAAGCACGGCTTTACTTACATCCATAAATTTTGATATGTTTTTAGTTTTCAGTCATCTCCCAATTATTTCCTAATTTCCCTTTTAATTTCTTCTTTGAGCCACTGGTTATTTTGGAGTCAGTCTTGTTTAATTTCCATGTATTTGTGAATTTCCCAAATTTCCTTTATTGATTTCAAATTTCATTCTATTGTGGGTTGAGAATATTGAAAGACTAACATTTTTAAATGTATTGAGCCTTGTTTTACAGCCTATCATGGAGAGCAGTGCCACATACATTAAGAAGAATGTGTATTTGGTGGCTGGGTGGAGTGTTCCATAAATATGTTAGGTATGGTCAGACTACATACAGTGTTGTGCAAATCTTCCATTTCCTTGTTGATCTTATGTCTAATTGTTACATCTAAGACTGAAAATAAAGTTTTGAAGTCTCAAACTATTGCTGAATTGCCTATTTCTCCCTTTAATTATATCAGTTTTTGTTTCCTGTATTTTTGGGTCTCTACTGTTAGGGGCACATATATTTATAATTCTTATGTCTTTCTCATGGACTGACCCTTTTGCTATTATAAAATGTCATTCCTTGTCTCTATTTACAAGTGTTATTCAAAAGTCTGTTTTGTCTGAGGCCGGGCACAGTGGCTCACACCTGTAATCCCAACACTTTGGGAAGCTGAGGCAGGTGGATCACTTGAGGCCAGGAGTTCCAGACTAGCCTGGTCAACATGGTGAAACCCTGTCTCTACTAAAAATACAAAAAAAAAAAAAAAAAAAATTAGCTGGGTGTAGCAGTGTGCACCTGTAATCCCAGCTACTCGGGAGGCTGAGGCAGCAGAATTAATTGCTTGAACCCAGGAGGTGGAGGCTGCAGTGAGCCGAGATCATGCCACTGCACTCCAGCCTGGGCGACACAGCAAGACTCCGTCTCAAAAAAATAAAGTGTATTTTGTCTGATATTAATCCAGCTATTTCATCTCTTTTGGTTATAGTATACCTATATTAGGCAGAAAGATTGCTTGAGACCAGGAGTTCGAGGCTGCAGTGAACTATGATCACACCACTGCACTCTAGCATGGGCAACACAGACGCTGTCTCAAGAAAAAATAAATAGGACTACAGGCACGACCACTACGTCTAGCCACATTTTTCTTTTAATTTGTACTGTCAACCACTATCTTTTGAGTGTTGAGTCCATTTGCACTTAATTTAATTATTAATAAGGTGAGATTTACATCTACCTTTTTGCTATTTGTTCTTCTATCCCTCATATCTTGGTCATTCTTTGATTTTTCCATTACTGCCTTATTTTGTATTAAATAGCTATTTTCCAGTTACTGTTATAATTCTTCTATTTACTACATATTTTGGAGTTATTTTCTTAGTGGTCCTTTTGGGGATTAAAATTAACATCTTTTTTTTTTTTTTTGAGACTGAGTCTCACTCTGTCTTAGCATCCCGAGTAGCTGGGATTACAGGTGCCTGCCACCACCCCCAGCTAATTTTTGTATTTTTAGCAGAGATGGGGTTTCACTATGTTGGCCAGGCTGGTCTCAAACTCCGGACCTCATAATCTGCCTGCCTCGGCCTCCCAAAGTGCTGGGATTACAGGTGTGAGCCACCACACCCAGCTAAAATTAACATCTTCATTTACAATAATCTTGCCAGGCACAGTAGCTTATACCTGTAATCCCAGTGCTTTGGGAGGCTGAGGTGAGAGAATAACCTAAGCCCAGGAGTTCAAGACCAGCCTGACCAACATAGAGAAACCCTGTCTCTGTCTCTACTAAAAACACAAATTAGCTGGGCGTGGTGGCGCATGCCTGTAATCCCAGCTACTTGGGAGGCTGAGGCAGGAAAATCACTTGAAGCGGGGAGGCAGAGGTTGCAGTCAGCCCAGATTGCACCATTGCACTCCAGCCTGGGCAACAAGAGCGAAACTCCATCTCAAAAAAAAAAAAAGAAAATAAAAAACTTTTTAAAGTTATTAGGAACAATGGTGCGTGCCTGTAGTCCTACCTACTCAGGAGGCTGAGGTGAGAGAATCACCTGAGCGCAGGGAGGTCAAGGCTGCAGTGAGCCATGATCAGGCCACTGCACTCCAGCCTGGGTGACAGAGCAAGACCCTGTCTCAAAAACATAAAAAAATAAAATTTACAACAATCTCATTTGCTTGGTTAACACAAAGTTATTTTGGTAATATACAAACACTTTGCTCTCATGTGGCTCCATTCCCTCCCATCTCCTTAGTGTCTTTATTGTTGTACAAATTACATCTTTACACACTGCATTCACATCCAGCTACATTTACAATTACTGCTTTGTTTGTTGGTCTCTTAATCAGAGAGAAGAAAAATTACTAGCATAAATACATTTTGGCTGTCCTTTATATTTATCTATGTAGTTATTTATTCTGGTGGTACTTATTTCTTTATGTGAATCCAAGTTACTGTCTAGGTGTCACTTCATCTCAGTGTAAAGGACTCCCTTTAATATTTCCTGTAGGACAGGTCTGTTAGTGACAAATTCTCCTGGTTTTTGTTTATTTGGGAATATCTTAATTCCTCTTTTTTTAAAAAAAGATACAATTCACATAGCATAAAATCCATCATTTTAAATTGTACAATTCAGTGTCTTCACAAAGTCAGGTACCTATCAAAATTATCAAATTTTGTATTTTCTTTTTTTTGAGACAGTCTCACTCTGTCACCCAGGCTGGAGTGCAGTGGCATGACCTTGGCTCAAGGCAACCTCTGCCTCCTGGGTTCAAGTGATTCTCCTGCCTCTGCGTCCCGAGTAGCTGGGGCTATAGGCACCCACCACCATGCCCAGCTAATTTTTGTATTTTTAGTAGAGATGGGGTTTCACTACAGGTGGGAGCCATGGCACCCCGCCCCAAATTTTCTATTTTCATCACCCCAAAAAGAACCTTATCCCCAGGGCCAGGCGGGGTGGCTCATGCCTGTAATTCCAGCACTTTGGGAGGTCAAGAAGGGTGGATCACCTGAGGTCAGGAGTACGAGACCAGCCTGGCCAACACGATGAAATCCCGTCTATACTAAAAATACAAAAAATTACCAGGCATGGCGGTAGGTGCCTGTAATCCCAGCTACTCGGGGGGCTGAGGCACGAGAATTGCTTGAACCCACAAGATGGAGGCTGCAGTGAGCTGAGATCATGCCACTGCACTCCATCCAGCTTGGGCAACAAGTGAAAACTGTCTCAAAACAAAAACAAAAACAAAAACAAAAAACAAGGCCAGGTGCAGTAGTGGCTCATGTCTGTAATCCCAGCACTTTGAGAGGCCGAGATGGGCGGATCATGAGGTCAAGAGATTGAGACCATCCTGGCTAACACGGTGAAACCCTGTCTCTACTAAAAACAGAAAAAATTAGCCAGGCATGGTGGTGGGCGCCTGTAATCCCAGCTACTCGGGAGGCTGAGGTAGGAGAATGGTGTGAACCTGGGAGGCGGAGCTTGCAGTGAGCCAAGATTGCGCCACTACACTCCAGCCTGGGCGACAGAGCAAGACTCCGTCTCAAAAAAAAAAAAAAAAAAAAAAAAAACCCCAACAAAAAACAAAACAAAACAACCCTGTACCCAATAGTTCTTCCTCATTCTTGCCCTTCCTCCTCATTGTCTGGAAACCACAAATCATCTGGTCTCTATGAATGTGAGCTATAATTCATACACTACAATTCACTGAATTAAAGTTTTTTATTATATACCCATATATGTGTAACCACCACCATAGTCAATTTTATAACATTTTCATCACCTCAGAAAGAAACCTCATACTTTTGAGTAATCACCCTATCCATACTCCAGTTCCCTCCTCGACCCCAGTCCCAGGCAACCACTAACCTTCCGGTTTCTATAGATGTTCGTGTTCTGAACATTTCTTATAAAAACTTTTTTTTTTTGGAGACAGAGTCTTGCTCTTGTTGCCCAGGCTGGAATGCAATGGTGCGATCTCCGCTCACCGCAACCTCTGCCTCCTGGGTTCAAGCAATTCTCCTGCCTCAGCCTCCCAACCAGCTAGGATTACTGGTTGGGAGGTAGCTCAACCAGTAATCCTAGCTGGTTGGTAGGATGGTAGCTGCGCCACCCATGCCCAGCTAATTTTGTTATTTTTAGTAAAGATGGGGTTTCTCCATGTTGGTCAGGCTGGTCTTGAACTCCCGACCTCAGGTCATTTACCCGCCTCGGCCTCCCAAAGTGCTGGGGTTACAAGGCATGAGCCACTGCGCCCGGCCCAGAAACATTTCTTCTATGTGATCTTTTGTGACTGGCTTCATTCACACAGCATGTTTTCAAGATGTAGGTATTGCTTGCTGCTGATTCTGTTTATTTACCTGTATTCTTCTTACATTAAATTTATATTATTGTTCTTTCCTCTCATGGCTTGATAGTTATACTCTTTTACTCTTCGTTTAGTAGCTACCCTAGAGAGTACAACATCTATAGTGTATCAAAGTGTAATGTAAATGAGTACTTTTACCTTTTCCTCAACAATTCAAAGACCTATGAATATTGGGACATCATTTACTTCTTCTCGATATATGTGTTGTCATAAATTTCAATTTATATGTACATACAAATATATAGCCACGTGACTTTTTTTCTTGTTTTAGATGGAATAGATTCATTTAAATTTACCTTCATAATTGTTACTTTTATTGTTACTTATCCCTTTAACCATTTCTAAACTTCTATCTGGGATCATGTTCCTTCTAGCTGAACAATGCTTTTTATATTTTCCTTCAATGTAAGTCAATCATTGTCTTTTCAGATGTTGTTTCTGCCTTCTTTAACCTATTTCTGAGCCACTTCTTATGTACATATTATATTTTAACCCCCTATCTATTGGCCTGTTACAGTTTGATTATTTTTATTTTTGTTTTTGAGAGACCGTCTCACTGTGTAAGCCCAGGCTAGAGTGTAGTGGCACAATCTCAGCTCACTATAACCTTTGCCTGCCTCGCAGGTTCAGGCCATTCTCGTGACTCAGCCTCCCGAGAAGTAGGGATTACAGGGGTGCAGCACCACACCTGGCTAATGTTTGTACTTTTAGTAGAGATGGTGTTTCACCATGTTGGCCAGTCTTGAACACCTGACTTCATGTGAAACACCCGCCTCAGCCTCCCAAAATGCTGGGATTACAGGCTAGTTTGATTATTTTCTGCTCACCTATCTTTCAGTTGATTCTTTCCAGCCTCAGCTATATCTAAGCTACTGTTATCCATTGTTAGGGGATGAATTATGCCCTCCACAACATTCATATGTTGAAGTCCTAAACTCCAGTACCTCAGAATGTGACTGTTTTTTAAACATAAGATCTTAAAAGAGGTACTTAAGGTTAAATGAGGTCATGGGGGGACCCTAATCCAATATGACTGACGTCCTCATAAGAAGAGGAGATGAGGGCCGGGCGCGGTGGCTCAAGCCTGTAATCCCAGCACTTTGGGAGGCCGAGACAGGCGGATCACGAGGTCAGGAGATCGAGACCATCCTGGCTAATACGGAGAAACCTCGTCTCTACTAAAAAATACAAAAAACTAGCCGGGCGAGGTGGCGGGCGCCTGTAGTCCCAGCTACTCGGGAGGCTGAGGCAGGAGAATGGTGTAAACCCAGGCGGCGGAGCTTGCAGTGAGCTGAGATCCGGCCACTGCACTCCAGCCTGGGTGACAGAGCGAGACTCCGTCTCAAAAAAAAAAAAAAAAAAAAAAAAAAAAGAAGAGGAGATGAGGACACACACACAAGGAAGACCAAGGCCCCCAAAAGAAACTGACTCTGCCAACTCTTTGAGCTTGGATTTCTGACCTCCAAAACTGTGAGGAAATAAATTTCTGTTGGGTAAGCCAGTTGGTGGTACTTTGTTAGTCATTTGTAGCAAACTAATACACCCATCTACTGAGTTTGATTTCAGTTAGTGTAGTTTTCATTTCTAAAAATTCCAATTATTTTTCTCATGCTTTCTAATTCTTTGTTAAAATTCTTAATGTTGTATTTCATTTCTTTGAATAATTTAAGTAAAAGTCATTTTTATTTTTATTTGCAACAGGGTCTCGCTCTGTTGAAAGAGGGAGTGCAGTAATGCGATCACGACTCACTGCAACCTTAAACTCCTTGGGCTTTAGAAATTAAAGAAAATAAATTAGAAAACAAAAAAAAAGAAATTAAAAATTAAAAATTTTAATTTTTTGTAGAGACGAGATCTCACTATGTCGAGCAGGCTGGTTGCAGACTCCTGGCCTCAAGCAATCCTTCCACCTTGGCTAAAAGTTAGTTTTAAATGCGTCTGATCAATTACCTGAATCCTCTGTAGTCAGAATTTATTTTTTATTTATTCATCTATTTTTGAGATGGAGTCTCGCTCTGTAGCTTAGGCTGGAGTGCACTGGTGCAATCTTGGCTCACTGCAACCTCCACCTCTCGGGTTCAAGTGATTCTCTTCCCTCAGCCTCCTGAGTAGCTGGGATTACAGGTGTCCGCCACCACACCCGGCTAATTTTTTCTATTTTTGGTAGAGACAGGATTTCACCATGTTGGCCAGGCTGGTCTTGAACTCCTGACCTCAGGTGATCCACCCGCCTCAGCTTCCCAAAGTGCTGGGATTACAGGTGTGAGCCATCTCGTGCCCAGTTTAAATTTCCAGTTTTCAACAAAGAATTATGATGCTTGCCAAGAAATAGAAAAGTAGGACACGTATGCATGGGGGAAAAAAGTCAACAGAAACTGTCATGGAGGAAGCCCAGACATTGGTCCTATAGATACAGTCTTTATATCAACTATTTTAAATATTGTTCAAAGAACTAAAGGAAACCATGTCTTAAGACCTTAAGGAAAGTATGAGAATGTGTCTCACCAAATAAAGACTATCAATAAAGGCATAGAAATTACAAGAAAGAACCAAATAGAAATTCAAGGGTGGGAAAGTATAGTAATTGCAATGAAAAATTTACTAGAGGTGCTTAACAGCAGATTTGAGCAAGCAGAAGAAATAACCAGCAAACCAGAAGTGATGTCAGTTGAGATTATATCCAGTATAATAAAAAGAAATAAGAAAGAAAAATGAAGACAGCCTCTGAAACCTGGGAGACACCATCAAGCACACCATTATATAAATATTTGCTGTCTCAAAAGGAGAAGAACAAGAGTAAGGGGCAAAAAGAATATCTGAATAAATAATTAACAAAAACTTCCCAAATTTGAGGAAAAACATCAACGGACACATCCCCAAAGCCTAAGGAACACCAAGCAGGATAAACTTAAAGCTGACCTGCAACATCAGCTATCCCCTGGGTCTCTAGCCTATTGGTTCATTCTGCAGATTTTGAATTTGCCAGCCTCCATAACTGTGTGAGTCGATTTGTTAAAATAAATCTATACACATGCTCACACCCTATCAGTCCGGTTTCTCTGGGGAATGCTAATACAGAATTAGCACCAAGAAAGTAGGAGAGAATAGAACTACACTGGAACAAAGTTTCTATATAATATTGCTATAGTCTGAATGTGTGTTCCTGCCAAATCTCATGTTGACATGTAATTCCCAATTATCAGAGGTGGGGCATGGTGGGAGGTGTTTGGATTATAGGAGCAGATCCCTCAGGAATGGCTTGGGCCATCCCCCAGTGATAAGTGAGCTCTTGCTCTGAGTTTACACAAGATTTGGTCATTTAAAAGTGTGTACTACCTCTTCTCTCTCTCTCACTCTCTCTCTCTCATTTACTCCTGCTTTCACTATGCCTGCTTCTGCTTCACCTTCCACCATGACTGTAAGCTTCCTGAAGCCTCCCTAGCAGCTGAGTGGATGACAGCATTACGCTTCCTTTGTAAAGCCTGCAGAAACATGAGCCAATTAAATTCCTTTTCTTTATAAATTACCCAGTCTCAGGTATCTCATTACAGCAATGCAAGAACGGCCTGACACAACTATTAAAATTAATTTGGTATTAATCTGAACAAGACTTTTAAAAGTTAATATGCAGAAAAATCATCTGATAAAATCCAACATACGGCCGGGCACGGTGGCTCAAGCCTGTAATCCCAGCACTTTGGGAGGCCAAGACGGGCGGATCACAAGGTCAGGAGATCGAGACCATCCTGGCTAACACGGTGAAACCCCGTCTCCACTAAAAAATACAAAAAACTAGCCGGGTGAGGTGGCTGGCGCCTGTAGTCCCAGCTACTCGGGAGGCTGAGGCAGGAGAATGGCGTGAACCCGAAAGGCAGAGCTTGCAGCGAGCTGAGATCCAGCCACTGCACTCCAGTTTGGGCAACAGAGCAAGACTCCGTCTCAACAAAAAAAAAAAAAAAAAAAAAAAAAATCCAACATACTTTCATTATAAAAATACTCAGCAAATTAGGAGTAGAAGGAAACTTTCTTAACATGGTAAAGGAAATTTATTAAAAACTTACAGCTAACATCATATACAATTGTGAAAAACTGAAACCTTTGCCTCTACTATCAGGAAAAAGACAAAGATGCCTGATTTTAGCACTGCTATTCAATACCATAATAGAAATCCTAGCCATAACAATTAAGGAAGAAAAGGAAATAAACTAAGAAAATTAAGAAAGAAAAGGAAATAAAAAGAAGTCAAACTGAAAAGAAAGAAGACTCTATTCCCATATGCAAATAACATTCTGTATCTAGAAAATCCCAAAGAATTAAAAAAAAAAAAAACTACTAGAGCTCATAACCACATTCAGCAAAGTTACAGGGTACGTGATCAACACAAAAAAACAGCTGTGTTTCTAAATACCAGCAATGAACAATCGAAAAATGAAATTAAAACTATTCCATTTACAATAGTATCCAAAAGAATAAAATACCTAAGAATAAACTTTAACCAAAGAGGTCAAAGACTTATACATGGAAACTACAAAACACTGCTGAAATAAATTTAAAAAGATCTCAATAAATAGAAACACATCCTGTGTCCATATGCTGGAAGACAGTATTATTAAGATGGCAATACTCTTCAAAGTAATCCCTATGGAAGTTTCAATGGCCTTTTTTTGCAGAAACAAAAAAGCCTTCTCTCAAATTCATATACAATGAAGGCACTGAATAGCAAACACAATACTAAAAAAGAAAATAAAGTTGGAAGACTCATATTCTCCAATTTCAAAACTTATTACAAAGCAACAATAATCAAAACTGTGTGTTACTACCACGTGCATAAAACGAGATGCACACATCAATGGAATAGAATTAAGAGTCCAGAAATAAACCCAAACATCTGTGACCAATTGATTTTTGAGTAGGGTGCCAAGATTTCTCAATGGGGAATTCTCTCAACAAATGGTGCTATGACAAGCAGATATCCAGACGCAAAAGAATAAAACTGGACCTTACTTCACTTTGTATAATTCAAATCAGTGACTTATACGTAAAAGTTTAAAAGTGTAAAACTGTTAGAAAAAAATATAGGGGACAAGCCTTCACGACCTTGGATTTGGCAATGAATTCTTAGATTGAGCACCAAAACCATAAGGAACAAAAGATACAATAAATAAACTGTATGTTATCAAAATTTAAAATTTTCGTGCAGCAGAGACCATGATCAAGCAAGTGAAAATCTACAGAATGGGGGGAGATATTTGTAAATCATACATTAAATAAGAGTATAGTTTACAGAATATTTTTAAAACTCCTACAACTCAACAACAAAAAGACAAATAGTCCAGTTTTTATATGGGCAAAGGATTTGAATGACACAAATATACAAATGAGCAACAAGCACGTGAAGGATGTTCGACATCATTGGTCATTAAAAAATGCAAGTCAGAACCACAATGACATACTTCACAACAGTGACGATTCAAGCCCGGCGTGGTGGCTCACGCCTGTAATCTCAGCACTTTGAGAGGCCAAGGTGGGTGGATCACCTAAGGTCGGGAGTTCAAGACCAGCCTGTCTAACATGGAGAAACCCTGCCTCTACTAAAAATACAAAATTAGCTGGGCATGGTGGTGCATGCCTGCAATCCCTGCTACTCAGGAGGCTGATGCAGGAGAATCACTTGAACCCGGAAGGGGGAGGTTGCGGTGAGCCAAGATCGCACCCTTGTACTCCAGCCTGGGCAACAAGAGTGAAACTCAGTCTAAAAAACAAACAAACAAACAAACACGAAAAACAGTGATGATTTAAAAAAACAGAAAGGGCCAGGTGTGGCACCTCACTTTGGGAGGCCAGCAGATTGAGAGGCCGAGCTAGGCGGATCACCTGAGGTCAGGAGTTCAAGACCAGCCTGACCAACATGGTGAAACCCCATCTCTACTAAAAAAAAAAAATACAAAAATTAGCTGGGCTATCCAGCTACTCAGGACGCTGAGACAAGAGAATCTCTTGAACTCAGGAGGTGGAGGTTGCAGTGAACCAAGATCGTGCCACTGCACTCCAGCCTGGGTGACAGAGCAAGACCCTGTCTCAAAAAAAAAAAAAAAAAAAAGTAAAAAAACAGAAAACAGCAATTGTTGGCAATGGTTTGGAGAAACTGAAAACCTCTACATTACTGGTAGGAACGTAAAATGATGCTTGGCCACTGTGCAGAACAGCTTGGTGTTTCCTCTGAAAGTTAAACACAGAACTACTATATGACCCGGCAATTCCACTCCTAGGTATATATCCAAAAATAACTGAAAATGGGAACTTAAACAAATACTTGTTCAGGAATGTTAACAGCAGCATTATTCACAATAGTCAAAACGTGAGAATAGCCCAAATGTTTATCAACAGTGAATGGATCAACAAATTGTGGAATAAATACAATGGAATATTATACAGCCACAAAAAGAAAAAAAGTATTAATATATGCTACAATATAGATAAACCTTGAAAACATGCTCAGTGAAGTAAGCTAAACACAAAAGGTCACACATTTTAAAATTACTATACAATATAGGTAAAATAGACAAATCAGTACAGACAGAAAGCTAATTAGATATTACCAGAAATTAGGAGAAGGTGTGAATAAGGAATGATTATTTAATGGGCATGGGGTGTTTTTATGGGGTGATGGAAATGTTTTTAAACTAGAGATCCTCTTACCTCAGCCCCCCAAGTACCTGGGACTACAGCCACATACCACCACGCCCAGCTAATTTTTCTATTTTCTGTAGAGATGGGATTTTCACCATGCTGCCCAGGCTGGTCTCAAATTCCTGGGCTCAAGCAGTCCACCTGTCTCGGCCTCCCAAAGTGCTAGGATTACAGGCACAAGCCCCTGCACCTCACCTATTTTACCTCAATTTTTCTTTTCTTTTTTTTTTTAAGCAAGCAAGCAGGACATGTTGATGGCCAACAGTAAAACCTTCCAGGCTGGGAAGGTGAGTGGAACTCTGGGAGTGGATATCCCAGTGTCCTTGGTTGAGGCAGTCCATCTGGCTCTGTGAAATGAGTAGACGCTAGAGAGCTGCAGCAGTGCAGAGATAGGCTGAAGCTATTCTACATGTTCCTTTTGAATCCTGTGAAGCACTGTCAACAAGAACTGTTCTGGCTGAATAAGAGAGTGCAGATGGCTATGGGGCAGATTCCCCAGCAGTAAGGCTCTGCACTTGGTTGGCAAGTTGGACTTATTCTGGTAGTCCCAGGAGGCTGTGACAGTGCCTGACATGAGCAGACACTTACTACAGACTGGGTTTTGCATACCTGCTGGTAGATGCAAACGCCCAATACTATGAAAGGACTAAAACAAGGCTGGGCGCAGTGGGTCACACCTGTAATCCCAGCACTTTGGGAGGCTGAGGCTGGGAGATCACTTGAGGTCAGGAGTTTGAGACCAGCCTGGTCAACATGGTGAAACCCCATCTCTACTAACAATACAAAAATTAGCTGGGTGTGGTGGTGCATGCTTGTAATCCCAGCTACTTGTCAGGCTGAGACAGGAGAATCACTTGAACCTGGGAGGTGGAGGTTGCAGTGAATGGAGATCACATCACTGCACTCCAGCATGGATGACAGAATGAGACTGTTTCAAAAAAAAAAAAAAAAAAGGACTAAATCAAAAGATAATCCATCAATTTGGACCATGGAGTCACATTTCTTCAAACCAAAGAACACACTTTCATCATCACAGTTAACGGTTTGGTAGATAATTAGAATGGGCAACTGAAACATCTGTTGTCTAAAGTGGAGGAAAGAAAAACCTAAAGGGCTGGCTTACACACTTTCATGAGTGTATGCTCACACTCAACAGGGCCAGGGCCTAGAAAACATCTCCACTAGGCAGATTTCTCCCCTTTTCCTGACGAATTGAAGGAAGAGGAGTGTGCAGGATGCTGTTGTGACTTTATATTTCTTCCCTGGGGGCAGAATGTGGTACAACTATACTTTTCTCTTTCTTTCCCACATGACCTCAACAGTCTTTTTTTCCTACCTGATGTAGTGCTCCTGGGATCAGGGCTATACTGCAGGTGCCAGAAGCTGGGATGACTTCTGTATTAGTCTGCTAGGGCTGTCATACAAAACAAGTTCGCTTAAACAACAGAAACTTATTGTTTCACAGTTCTGGAGGCTGGAAATTCAAAACCAAGGTGTTTACAGCCCTTCTGAGGGCTGTAAAGAAAATAATCTGCTCATGCCTCTCTCCTAGCTTCTGGGAGTCTCGGGGGTTTCTTGACTTACAGACAGGTGTTCTCCCTGTGTCTTCAGATTATCTTCCATCTATGTGTGTCTGCCTCTGTGTCTAAATTTCCTCTCTTCATAAAAACATAGTCATATTGGAGCAGGGCCCATTCTAATGACCTCTTTTAATTTAATCATATGCAAAGGCTTTATTTCCAAATAAGGTCAGATTCACAGGTACTGGGGATTGGAACTTCATCATCTAGGGAACACAAACTCATAACAAGCTCTAAGCAAGAAAGTAACTATACTCTTAAACCTTTATGTGGCCGGGCGCGGTGGCTCAAGCCTGTAATCCCAGCACTTTGGGAGGCTGAGACGGGCGGATCACGAGGTCAGGAGATCGAGACCATCCTGGCTAACACTGTGAAACCCCGTCTCTACTAAAAAATACAAAAACCTAGCCGGGCGAGGTGGCGGGCGCCTGTAGTCCCAGCTACTCCGGAGGCTGAGGCAGGAGAATGGCGTAAACCCGGGAGGCGGAGCTTGCAGTGAGCTGAGATCCGGCCACTGCACTCCAGCCCGGGCGACAGAGCAAGACTCCGTCTCAAAAAAAAAAAAAAAACCTTTATGTTACAGTTCCTAAGGACCTGATGGGGGTGAACTGTACCTTCATTCCATCTGGCAAAACGGGTTCACAGGGAATGCAGTTATATCACCTAGTAGTAGAGACAGCCCACTAGTTCTGTACCTGTGTAACACTGCCCTATATGAATGGGACTGGACTGAGGGG
The DNA here is from genome assembly GCF_002776525.5 of Piliocolobus tephrosceles. Taxonomy (NCBI): domain Eukaryota; kingdom Metazoa; phylum Chordata; class Mammalia; order Primates; family Cercopithecidae; genus Piliocolobus; species Piliocolobus tephrosceles. The sequence goes on along the minus strand of NC_045440.1, from coordinate 20,527,374 downwards.
CAGACGTTTGCTAGGCTAGTATTGCTGCCAGTAGTCTAGATCAGCACAGTGGTCAAACTTAATGTCCCTTCCAAAAGTGGAAAGGTGGGGGTATAAACGGAGAAAAGGAAGAATGATATCTGAGGATTAGGGAAAGAACAAACGGTTATACAGTGAGCAAAATCCATTCCTTTTTTTTTTTTTTAGACAGTCTCGCTTTGTTGCCCAGACTGGAGTGCAGTGACGTGATCTCAGCACACTACAACCTTCGCCTCCCAGGGTCAAGTGATTCTCCTGCCTCAGCCTCCCAAGTAGCTGAGATTACAGGTGCCCACCACCATGCCCAGCTAATTTTTGCAGTTTTAGTAGAGACAGGGTTTCATCATGTTGGTCAGGCTGGTCTTGAACTCCCGACCTCAAGCCATCCACCCACCTCGGACTCCCAAAGGGCTGGGATTACAGGCATGAGCCATCAAGCACAGCCCCAAATCCAATATTCTATTGGTGCCTTGGGAGAGGCTTAGAGCAAGATGTGATATTGCTTGTTAGCTCAACTAAACGGTATGCCTAAAGGGGTTACTGACCCATGTTACTGAGAGGACTCCTGCTTTTGATACCTGACAATGTTGAATGGAAGCCTGCAAATCTAAGTGGCACGTATCTGGGAGACACTTTAATCATGCAGTATGATGATAATCTGCACTAATTATTTATGACTGAGTAGGACTCTAGTAATGTGCCAGTATCTTTGACGCTTACATTTCAGATTACATCTACTATTATGCTACAAGATGAAATAACCCTAATATTGTTGGGAAGATTCAACTGACTCACTGTAAACAAGTCTTATGATGATGCTGATATTAATAATCAATTGTATTGGGAAATTAGGTTAAAGACACTATAGGATGTAATACTGATTTAAAAAATGACTGGGCTGGGTGCGATGGTCATGCCTATAATCCCAGCACTTTGGGAGGCTGAGGTGGGCTGATCGCGATGTCAAGAGATGAAGACTATCCTGGCCCACATAATGAAACTCCATCTCTACCAAAAATACAAAAATTAGCTTGGGTGTGGTGGTGTGTGCCTGCAGTCCCAGCTACTCAGAAGGCTGGGGCAGGAAAACTGCTTGAACCCAGGAGGTGGAAGTTGCAGTGAGCAGAGATCGCGCCACTACACTCCAGCCTGGTGACAGAGCGAGACTCCATTTAAAAAAAAAAAAAAAAAAAAAAAAACTGGCCTGGGGAAAGTGTCTGGCTCTTGAGATATGAGAGTAATCACAACCTGAGATAATTCTAAGAAAACGGCATTCGGCTGGGCACGGTGGCTCAAGTCTGTAATCCCAGCACTTTGGGAGGCCACGGCAGATGGATCACTTAAGGTCAGGAGTTCGAGACAAGCCTGGCCAATTCGGTGAAATCCCGTCTCTACTGAAAATACAAAACTGAGCTGGTGTGGTGGCGTGTGCCTGTACAGGACAGGACAAAAAAGGAAAGGACAGGACAAGGAAAGGAAAGGACAGGGACAAGGACAAGGACCAGGACAGGATGGGACAGGACGGGACAGAGCAAGGTATTCAGCTGGGTGCAGTGGCTCACAGCTATAATCCCGGCACACTGGGAGGCTGAGGTAGGCAGGATAGCTTGAGGCCAGGAGTTTGAGATCAGCCTGAGTTTGAAACCAGCCTGAGCAAGACAGTGACACTCTGCCTCTACAAAAAATACAGAAATTAGCTGGGTGTGGTATGCGCCTGTAGTCCCAGCTACTTGGGAGGCTGAAGTGGGAGGATCCCTTGAGTCCAGGAGTTTGAGGCTGTAATGAGCCGAGATTGTGACTCTACACTCCAGCCCAAGCAACACAGCAACCCTGTCTCAAAAAAAAAAACAAAAAGAGAAAAGCGGGAGGGTGTATTCATCAAGGAAAAGCCTGGTTACAGAAAAAGGAGAAGAGCAAAATCAACTATTCAAGGAAAAGGATAAGAATATTTGGAAACATTTATGTAACACAACTACAAGGCAACACGAGGCAAGATGTTAACAATGAGGGAAAACTGGATGAAGGATGTATGGGAACTCTTATTCTATTTTGCAACTTCCATTCCAAAATAAAAAGTTTATTTCAAAAAAAAAAAAAAAAAAGAATATTTGGAAACATTTTATTATTGCATGCGAGTCCAGAGGACAAGTGAGAGATTTAGAATGGAGAAAATGGGCTTTGGACTAGCAAGCCCTGAAGCAAAATGGGGCTGAAAATGTGTAAGAAGGCAACTGTTTGGAGGTGTTGGAACTTCCGGTGGTTACTGCCATTCCTAGAGGATCCAGAGGTAGTCAGAATCTTAGAACCCCAAAGCAAATTTGTTGAGGCCGCTGAGGAGTCAGGATAAGCTCTGGGAGAGGCATGATCAAAATCATTTTTTTTTTTTATTTGTTTTGGAGACAGGCTTTGTCAACCGGGCTGGCATGATCATAGCTCACTGGAGCACTGGACTCCTGGGCTTAAGGGATCCTCCCATCTCAGCCTCCTGAAGAACTGGGACTACAGGTGCATGTCACCAAGTCTGGCTAATTTTTTTCAATTTTTTTGTAGAGATGAGGTCTTCACTTTGCAAAACAGTTTAAATACAAAGACTCCTTCCACTAGGTGCAGAACTGGGGAAATGGCAAAAGCTGGCACAGGACTGAAGCAATTCTCCTGCCTCAGCCTCCCGAGTAGCTGGGATTACAGATGCCTGCCACCACACCTGGCTAATTTTTTTGTATTTTTAGTAGAGATGGGTTTTGCCACATTGGCCAGACATAATGAGGACCTGAATCAAATGAAACCTTTTGGCCAGGTGCAGTGGCTCATGCCTGTAATCCCAGCACTTTGGGAGGCTGAGGTGGGAGGACCACTTGAGCCCAGGAGTTTAAGACCAGCCTGGGCAAAATAGCAAGATCTCATTTCTACTAAAAATTTTTTAACAATTAGCCAGGCATGGTGGCACATGCCTGAAGTCCCTGCTACTCTGGAGGCTGAGGCAGAGCAAGACCCTGTCTCAAAAAAAAAAAAAAAAAAAAAAGAATTCTTTTGATTCAGAGAACATTTATATTTAGACGAGCCAGTTTTATTCTAGATTTAAAATTAGATTTATTTTTCCTTTGACCTGGTTCTGTGGAGTTTAATAACTACTACTTAAGTTCATAGTTCAGATAAAGAAACAAAGACCAAAACGAACTGTTACTTGACTTAGAATAGAGTTGTGATACTAGAAATTCAATGTAAATCGCCAGGAGAAGCGTCAGCTTAGTAATGGAAGTGATGGAAAAGGAATTAAGACAGCCCCTGTGCTTGTAGTACACTGCTCTTTTACAAAACAGCCACAGTGGCTGGGCACGGTGGCTCACGCCTGTAATCCCAGCACTTTGAGACGCTGAGCGGGGTGGATCACCTGAAGTCAGGAGTTTGAGACCAGCCTGGCCCATGTGGCAAAACTCCATCTCTACTAAAAATACAAAAAAACTAGCCAGATGTGGTGGCAGGCACCTGTAATCCCAGCTACTTGGGAGACTGAGGCAGGAGAATTGCTTGAACCCAGGAGGCAGAGGCTGCAGTGAGCCCAGATAGTGCCATTGCACTCCAGCCTGGGCAACAAGAATGAAATTCCATCTCAAAAAAGAAGAAAAGAAAATAGCCACAGTAGGTCAGGCATGGTGGCTCACGCCTATAATCTCAGCATTTTGAGAGGCTGAGACGGGCAGATCACTTGAGATAAAGAGTTTGAGACCAGCTCAGCCTGGCCAATATGGTGAAACCCTGTCTCTACTAAAAATACAAACAAAATTAGCTGGGTCTTTTGGCACATGCCGGTAATCTCAGCTACTTGGGAGGCTGAGGCAGGAGAATTGCTTGAATCCAGGAAGCAGAGATTGTGGTGAGCCGAGATCACGCCACTGTACTTTAGCCTGGGTGACAGTGAGACTCCGTCTCAAAAAAAAAAATTGTCCCCGCAGTGGCTCACAGCTGTAATGCCAGCACTTTGGGAGGCTGAGAAGGGTGGATCATGAGGTCAGGAGTTCAAGACCAGCCTGGCCAAGATGCTGAAACCCTGTCTCTACTAAAAATACAAAAATTAGCCAGGCGTGGTGGCACATGCCTATAATCCCAGCTATTCAGGACGCTGAGGCAGGAGAATCACTTGAGCCTGGAAGGCAGAGGTTGCAGTGAGCTGAGATCGTGCCACTGCACTATAGCCTGGGCAACCAGAGTGAGACCCTGTCTCAGAAAAAGAAAATAGCCACAGCAGTATCTCTGGTGCCACATATTCTTTCAGACCCTTGCCACCCTTGGAGTAGGAGGTGGAATCAACTGCCCTCCCATCAAAGCTGGGTGGAACTTTGTGACTCCCTGGACAATTAGAATGCAGCAGAAGTGATACTGCATTACTTCCACGATTAAGGCATAAAATGCAGCATGACTTCCACTGGCACTCTGTCTTGTGGAACGTTCGAGCTTTGAATCCAGCCAGCATGCTAGGAGGAGGCCCAGAGAGCCCATGTGGAAAGACCATACAACAAGGCCCACATGGATAACTGGAGCCCACTGCTGTGCCTTGTCCAGTTCCTGACTGTGAACATCAAACTTGCTCATTTCATGCCACTAAGTTTCAGGGTAACTTGTTACATAGCCATCTATAACCAGTGTTCAAGTAATTTACAACCCAGTGGGATGGATAAATAAGAATACAAATTTACAAATAACAAACATGAGGCAGCGTAGGGATGGAGCAGTGAGGGAAGAAGGGGAAAGGCTTCACAGCTAGGTCTTAGAAGACAGATCAAACTTCGAAGGAAAACAGTTACAACAAAAACAAAAAGGAAAGTCTGGTAGAACTTGGTGACTCAGTAGCATAACATATGGACCTTGCCGGAGACACACTTAAAAAAAAAACAACATAACCTCTAATAACTGAACAGTATTAAACTATTTGCAGGACGCTGTAGGAAACATTATTCTATAAAGAGACAAGGTGGAGCCTTAGAGACTGACTTCAATCATGTGAAATTATTACATTTCTTGCTGCTTAGCCTCTATGCAAAGGTTAAGGTCTAACCCTGACCCTAAGAAATGAAAGGCACTTATCAGTGCTTCCTTTGATGTAGTGGCCAAGGCAGAAATCAGTACCTTGCTTGCTCACTGTTCTAGACCCAGTATCAGCTTAATTACAGCAATCCTCCATGGTTAGCATTCTTTAGAGTTCGAGGGGTGATTTATAAGAGGCATTTGTCTTGAACCAAAATGAAAAGAGCCAGTGTCTAATAAGTTATAAAAAGCTGAGTACACTCATAAGCTGCTTTAATTGCTGAAACTTATCCCCAACTTCCCTGATAAGGGCATGAAGATTATGTCTAGAGACATCAGGCTGACAACCTGAGAAATAATTATTACTTACTAAACCAAATGAAAGCATTTAGCTCTTTAGCTCTTTGAGCTGATCTGTACAAGCTGAAGCCTGAAAGGAGGAGCTCTAAGCTGCCTGCTCAGCAGCAGCTGTTTAGGAGACTCACCTTTGATTTGAGATCCCTCTCACCACATCAGACTTCCTGTCAAGTGTTCACATAGGTAATCCTTAAAAATCCCGAAACTTGGCCAGGCGCAGTGGCTCGCAGCTGTAATCCCAACACTTTGGGAGGCCCAGGCAGGCAGACTACCTGAGGTCAGCAGTTCGAAACCAGCCTGGCCAACATGGTGAAACCCCATCTCTACTAAAAATACAGAAATGGCCAGGCGCGGTGACTCATGCCTGTAATCCCAGCACTTTGGGAGGCCGAGGCAGGTGGATCACAAGGTCAGGAGATCGAGACCACGGTGAAACCCCGTCTCTATTAAAAATACAAAAAATTAGCCAGGCGTGGTGGCAGGCGCCTGTAGTCCCAGCTACTCAGGAGACTGAGGCAGGAGAATGGCATGAACCTGGGAGGCGGAGCTTGCAGTGAGCCGAGATCATGTCACTGCACTCCAGCCTGGGCGGCAGAGCGAGACTCCGTATCAAAAAAAAAAAAAAAAAAAAATACAGAAATTAGCTAAGTGTGCTGGTGCGCACCTGTAATCCCAGCTACTTGGGAGGCTGAGGCAGGAGAATCGCTTGAACCCAGGAGGCAGAGGTTGCAGTCAGCAGAGATCGCACCACTGCACTCCAGCCTGGGCGACAAGAGTGAGACTCCATCTCAAAAAACAAACAAACAAAAAAAACAAAAAAAACCCAGAGACCTGAGAATTTCTGTTCTCCTCACCTCATAAAACTTTTTTAAGGAGCCCACGAGGCATAACTTCAGGCTGTCCACAATCTCCTGATGCGGCATCTGGAACACCACCCGGGAATACCATTTTGTGAGGGTGCTAGGGTCAGGGTGAGCAGAGAGACAGAGAGAGGACGATGAACAAATGCTCGAAGGGGACAGCCTATGGCTTGTGTCAGTAACACAGGTTTCTCTATGAATCAATCCAACAACAAATACCTAGAAAATGCATTTATGCTATATGTAAGAACAAGTAGTGACGTGGGGAAAAGATATATTTAAGTCATATGCAGAACATAGGTATGTGTAATTGTGGCCAGGTGTGGTGGCTCACGCCTGTAATCTCAGCACTTTGGGAGGTCAAGGCAGACAGATCACGAGGTCAGGAGATCAAGACTATCCTGGCTAATACGGTGAAACCCCGTCTCTACTAAAAATACAAAAAAATAAGGCAGGCATGGTGGCAGGCACCTGTAGTCCCAGCTACTCAGGAGGCTGAGGCAGGAGAATGGCGTGAACCCAGGAGGCAGAGCTTGCAGTGAGCCAAGATCGCGCCATTGCACTCTAGCCTGGGTGACAAAGTGAGACTCCGTCTCAAAAGAAAAAAAAAAGTGTAATTGTGGATATTTCCTACAAAACTGCTCCAACAGAAAAAATTTAACAACTTAAGATATCCACCAAGAGAGGATTAAATAATGATACACAGAACACATTCTGTGCAGCAGCTGAGTTGGTGGAGATTTATTTGGAATGGTATGGGAAAATGTACAGTTTAAGTGCATATTAAGCTAAGGAATAATGTGCCTAGAAATATCCCATTTGTGTAAATATATAGATGTGTATATGTGTATATATATCAGAGATATATATCACATGTATGTGTTAATATATGCATAAAAGAGAATCTGAAAGTATATATACATCAAACCTTTGGCAGCTGTTGACACGAAAAGCTGGACCATGAGGAATTCTCACTTTCTAAATTTCTGCAGATATTTGGAATGAGCATGCCTTTTTTTACAATTGGAACAAACGATCAAAAAAACCTCATTTCTGGGGGAAAAAATGCCAACAACAACAAGGCAGCACAGCCCCAGCCTTGGAGGAGGCCGCTCTTCAGCTGGGAAGCACATTCACACCGGTGCCAAGTTTGTTAAATAAGCTGCATAGCCAGGTGCAGTGCTCATGCCTGTAATCCCAGCACTTTGGGAGACTGAGGCAGGCGGATCACTTGAGCCCAGGAGCCCAGCCTGGGCAACATGGTGAAATCCTGTCTCTACAAAAACTAGCTGGGTATGGTGGCATATGCTTGTGGTCCCAGCTACTTCGGAGGCTGAGGTGGGAGGATCACCAAAATCCAGGGAGGTTGAGGTTGCAGTGAGCTGTGATCATGCCACTACACTCCAACCTGGGTGACAGAGTAAAACCCAGTCTCAAAAACCAAAAAAAGTTGCATAAACAAATTTCACAGCTGGGCACGATGAATCACGCCTGTAATCCCAGCACTTTGGGAGGCTGAGGCAGGCGGATCACCTGAGGTCAGGAGTTCAAGACCAGCCTGGCCAACATAGTGAAATGTTGTCCTACTAAAAATACAAAAATTAGCCTGGCATGGTGGTATGCACCTGTAATCCCAGCTACTGGGGAGGCTGAGGCAGGAGAATCACTTGAACCCAGAAGGTGGAGGTTGCAGTGAGTTAAGATCGTGCCACTGCACTCCAGCCTGGGTAACAGAGGGAGACTCCATTTACAAAATATATATATATATATATTTTTTTTTCACATGAAGATAGAGGAAGAAAATGTTTATAAATCTTTATACTATAATACATAAGACTAAAAAGATTTGCTGGATTTATAATAAGATTAGGCACTAAAATGAAATAATCAAACAAGATGGCACTGTGAGCAGTACTTACAGATTGATGCTTGCCACGAAGCCAACCACAGAGCGCATGCCTCTACTGGGGTCATGGTAAACATCCATCCCGATTACCATTAACTGTTTCTAGTTTAGAAAACAAAAACAAAAACCAAATCTCAGACCTGAGCAATGCATTGCTCCATTTTTAATTACTGTCTGAATCGCAAAGCAACCTCCCCTTACTGTTTGTATGTGAAAGTAAGTTCTGGGAAAGAAAAAAAAAAGACAGCAATCAACTTGACATTTTTAAACACAATAAGCACAGTCAGAGATCTAGACTAGGGATCAGCAAAGGACTAAAGGGTAAATAACTTAGGCTTTAGGAGCCTTATGATTTCTGTAGAAACCACAGGTTGAGTATTCCCAAACCTGAAAAGCTTTTGAGCACCAACATGACACTCAAAGAGTTTCAGATTTTGGACTGTTTCAGATTGCAGATTTTTGAATTTGAGATGCAAGCAAATGTCCCATACCCTCAGAAATCTAAAATCCAAAATGCTTCTGGTCCCAATCATTTCAGAAAAAGCATACTTGACCTTTATTCAATTCTTTATGCTTAACACAAAAGCAGTCATGGACAGTATGAAAAGAAGTACGGCTGTATTCCAGTGAAATTTTATTTAAAGACAATGAAAATTAACTTCATATAGTTTTCATGTGTCATGGAATAATCATCTTAGTTTTATTTTTTTCGCCATATAAAAACATAAAAACCAGGCTGGGCATGGTGGCTCACACCTGTAATCCCAGCATTTTGGGAGACTGAGGCGGGCAGATCACCAGGTCAGGAGTTTGAGACCAGCCTGCCCAACATGGTGAAATCCCATCTCTACTAAAAATACAAAAATTAGTTGGGTATGGTGGCGGGTGCCTATAATCCCAGCTACTCGGGAGGCTGAGGCAGGAGAACTGCTTGAACCTGGGAGATGGAGGTTGCAGTGAGCCGAGATTGTGCCACTGCACGCCAGCTTGGGCAACAAGAACAAGACTCCATCTCAAAAAAACAAAAAACAAAAAACAAACAAACATAAAACGCATTCTTAGATAACTGGCTGAAGAGGCAGGGAGCCATTTAGACTACTGAGTAAGTGTTGAGAAGAGGAAGCATAACGAATAAGGAAAAATAGGAAAAAGGCTTGGAGGATTCTCTGGAGAGGAAAACTGAACCATTTTGGCATCACTCACCAGAGGAATATCCACTCCCCAGAGCTCACCACCCAATTTACAGTTAATCTGAAGTAAAATTTTCTGGGCCACACTCCGAAGCCTGGTGGGCTGACCAATGGTTCGAACATTGACAATCTATAATGAAGGGACAAAAAGGTGTCAGGAGAAGCAGGTCACTACCAAACCCTCAGAAAATCTGAACTCTAAAGTAAACATTACATTTGTTTAAGAAACTCAAGTTAGAAGATAACATATTTCGCGTTAATAATTCTAATTCTAGGGTTTCTAGGCATGCATGCACATGGGCAAAATACAACCCACACACACACACACACACACACACACACACACACACACACAAACACACAAACCCAAAACAAAATCAACAAATGAAAACTTTCAAAAGGATCTCACGCAGAGTGGAATGCTTTTTTAACTCCCATAGGAAAAATAGCTTTTCCCTTTCAGAATGAAGACTATACTCACTCTCAGAACTCAGTCATATGAAACCACCTGGTGACTCAACCTCGGAACAAGCGAAATTGTTCATTCGGAAGCATGAGGGCAGCTTATGAAGAGCAAGCTGCTCTTTGCCAGGTTGCTCTAATCAGGAGAACCTTTCACCAGAAGGCTCTGCACATACTGGCTTCAATCAGCTACTTTAGTCTTTGTGAACGCACATATCACTCTTTTCAAGCCTCAGGAGAGGTGCCATCTGTGCCTCCTGCCCCAACACCCACTCACCTGGGAGGGCACTGGGGATTGCACACAGCACAGCTTCTTGATGGCCCCATAGAGATCATCACGTGTGCCCATGATGATGCAAACAACCATTTGTATCTTTCCCTTGAAGAGATAAGATATATACAAGTCAGGCTCTGGAACTCTCTGGGGACTTTCACAGGACTGTAGTTGGCAGTATTCTGAGTATGCAAAGCCATAGGACCTCTAAGGAAGACAGGGAACTGACTGAAATAAAGAGGGTGGACATTCCAACCAGAACAAGGTCCTTGGAGCTGACTTGGCATTCTTTGGCTCAGGGCTGTTCTGAATAGATAGGTAATATGTTACTATTAATTACCCAGAGCTGGCCCTGATTACCAAAAGATTTATCTATTAGGAGACTCAGATGGCTGGAAAAGGACTAGGTTTGAATGCATGCAAGGTTTACATTACTTGCTGCTTCCAATTCCGTATGTTTTTTACTACTCTCTTTGGTTTACTAAACAATTTGTTACACTCATGCCACAGACCTTTAACTAAGGAAACAGGGAATGCAATACTACAAGAAAGCATTCAGAACTAAATGCAAACTGGAAAGAAGCTATTGCCAAATCCATAAGCAGCCACTCCTAACTCTCTGGTGAAGAGACAGAATGATATTGTCAGCAGCACAGCACATGTCAGTATCATCTATCCCTCACCACTGAAGGGATCCAATATTGAAAAAAGATGACCTTTCAAAGTCTGAATAAAGAAAAGCAGCATTCAAGCGAAAGAAGATTGCCAACCCTTTATGCCAGAAACTGCTACAAATGGTCAATCAGTGGTACCCTGCTCCACATCAAGATTGGTGTGATGTTAAGACCGTTCAGAGGACACATTCAGCAATAACACCAAAGCATTTCCAAAGGCACAAGAACAGAGCTGCGCACTGGGAGCCTATGGACTGGACACAGCAAACAGGTGTGTTTTTTCAGGCCCTACAATGGCTTAAAAGTGTTTATGTTTCTTTAAATTAACATTTAAACATAGGAAGATACACACACATGCAATTCCAAGTTTTTGGCCTTTATCAACAAACAAGCACATTAAGAATCATTTTGGCAATCCTGGGTTTATACCTCCAGTCACAGGAGTTACCCCCTTCAGTTCATTTAACTCCCCTCCTGGCCCACTTCACTAATTTATACCCCTTATCAGGCTTCCGGAGACATAAGATTTTGTGATTCCTCATACAGATGATAATACAATGCCTTAAAGATGAACAGAGAGAGAGCAAGACCACTATGAGATAAGTTGGTAAGCGATATGAATGAAATTCACATCCATGCCACATGAAAACTGTCAGTTGTACCCTCTCAAAAAGGGAACACAAGAAGTTGTGAAATGGGGGAGCTGATGTACTGGACTGGGTTATTCTTCTGAAAGCAGAGCAGAACTTTTCTACGATCAGGTCAGAGGCCATGGTACAGTATGACAGGCATGGTAGATCAGGATGGAATTATAAAGAGAATGCACAGGCTGGGTGCAGTGGCTCACACTGGTAATCCCAACGCTTTGGGAGGTGGAGGTGGGAGGACTGATTGAGGCTGGGAGTTTGAGATCAGCCTGGGCAACAGAGGGAGACCCTATCTACAAAAATTTAAAAATTAGCCAGGAGTGGTGGTGCACATGTACAGTTCCAGCTACTCAGAAGGCTGAGGCAGGAGGATCCCTTGAGCCCTCAAGTTTGAGGTTACAGTCAGCTATGATCTTGCCACTGTACTTTAGCCTGGGCAACAGAGCAAGACCTTGCGTCTAAAAAAAGAGACAGAGAGAAACACACCAAAGAAAGAACACAAGTGTGCTGTTGTGAATGATATATCAAGAGTGCCGGATCAAAAAGAGAATGCTGCTGGGCATGATGACTCACGCCTGTAACCTCACTGCTTTGGGAGTTTGAGGCAGCAGGATCATTTGGGGCCAGAAGCTGGAGACCAGCCTGGGCAAATAGTGAAACCCTGTCTCTATAAAAATTTTTTTTTAAATTAGCCAGGTGTGATGGCCCACGCCTGTAGTTCTAGCTACTTGGAAGGCTGAGGCAGGAGGACTGCTTGAGCTCAGGAGTTTGAGGCAACAATGAGCTAAGATCACACTAGTGTATTCCAGCATGGGTGACAAGAGTAAAATCCTCCCTCTCTGTTCTTTTTTTTTTTTTTTTTTTTTGGAAAAAAGGTCTCACTCTGTTGCCCAGGTTGGAGTAAAGTGGCATGATCATAGCTCAATACAGCCTCAACCTCCCCAGGCTCAGGTGATTCTCCCACCTCAGCCTCCTGAGCAGCTGGTATTACAGGTGCATGCTACCACACCCAGCCAAATTTTTAGATTTTTTGTAGAGACAGGATTTCGCCATGTTGCCCAGGCTGGTCTCAAACTCCTGGGCTCAAGTAACCCGTCCGCCTCAGCATCCCAAAGTGTTGGAATTACAGGCATGAACCACTGTGCACCCAGCCGACCCTATCTCTTAAAAAAAAATTTTTTTTTAAAGAACTCTATGATGCCAAGACGATTGAATTCTAGGATTGAACTCACCAGAACAATTTACCAGAATCTTCAATTCAAGGGTTAATTACTTCCAAAAGCCTTCCCCTCGCTTTTTTCTCTCCCTATTCCCCTTGTTCTATTTTATTTACAAACAGGTAAGAACTGAAAAGCCTGAATAACTAAGTTGTGAGTGCTATGACCTGGCCAGCTCTAGTGTTCCTGACCAGTCATCAGGACCCAATCAATGGGCCACCTGCCAAGTTCATCACCAGAGTAATTTTAATCTTGAACCAGGCCGGACTGAGGCAGCTCAGTAGTGAATCGTACAAGACGGCACCTAACCCAAGCAGCTGCTTTCTGAACACAACGTGTTCTATAGATAATGAACCACAGTTAAGTCAGCTATTCTCTCAGTCAGTTATGTGAGAAAAAGAAGACTAGAGTGAGGGTGCCAACATACAGTGAGAGAAGCAAAATTAACCAAAGGGCATAGAGAACACTTTTCAATCAGTGTTTCATGTGCACACAGGTAAGACAAGCTCTGCGGCATCATCAACAGCAGACGGATAACCACGATAAGTTAAAATTACGTATTTAAGTATTTTTAAACGGACATCCTATAAATCTAGTTGAATTACATTTTTACCTCAGCTCCTAACATGGATTGAATGGTTCTGACATAGGTCTCTATCCGGTCATCCTTTAGTTCAACCCAGGCTGGTGGGCTCATACGCATGCCAATGGGGCCAGCTATCTTCCCCAACATGTTGACCAGTTCTTGAGCCTGATCCATTGCTCTCTTTGGGTAAAAAAGTGCCCAGAAATGCATGGGGATCTAGGAACAACCACAAGCTACTTTTAGTATTTCTCATAATTTAAACATCCCAAACTCACACTTAAGATTTCATTCTAGAGAAGAAATTACTTTCACTCTCATTGCTTGAATCCTGTCTTATCTAACTCCTACTATTAACATGAATGTACATGATAAGAAAACTGGTGTAGTCTCAAAATGGAATGTTATACAGTAATGAGAATGGAAGAGCAACAACCACACCTAACAACAGGATGAAACTCACCAACACAAATTTAAGAAAAGAAGCCAGACATAGAAGAATATATAATCTATGATTCCATATATATATAAAGTACAGAAATTGTTGAAACCAATCTGTGCTATGAGAAGTCAGGACAGTGGTCACACTGGGTGTGTGAGGGGTAAGGGATAGGCAGTAACTGCGAGAATGGAGGGGGCTTCTGGAGTGTTGGTAAAGTTCTGCTTCTTAACCCTTGGTGTTGATTACACAGGTCTATTTAATTAAAAAAACTCATCAAGTTATACCTTTATAAGTGTCCTTTTCATTTATATTTCAAAAAAACATTTAAAAACATGCATTTTATATATCTGTTTATATGTATCTGGCCACGAAGTCCATGTTGGTCAATAACACCGAGAAGTAATCATACACCATATTGTACTTTGATACAAATAGCTAGTGTATTATTAGTTCCCTAGGTAAGGTACTGTTTTAATCTAATTTAATTTCTCTCATGGATACAAACACCCTCTAGATATTCCCAGGGAAAAAAAGGGGGAAAAGAGAAAGAAAGAAGGGAGAGTGGGTAACAGGTTGGCACCATGTGAATTACCATAGCAATTTATTTCCTTTTCCTAAGTTTGTGGTCAGGCAAAGGGCTTACCTCTAACAACTCATCAACTGTTCTGTTTGAAGGATCCCTGTTTAGGAGGTAATTCAGAAAGGGGATTCAATTGGTACTTTCTCTCAAAAAGAGGACTCTAGATCATTCCTGCTTCCTAATTGCCACACTTTGGGGAATACTGGTCCTCTCTTTATCACTTCAAAAATCACTTACAGTCAAGATGGAAGGGTCTCTGGTTACTTCCTTAACCCAGTTTAGTTCCTGAGATGTGACAAACGAAGTATTTTTTAAGTTAATTCTTTCCATTGGCAGAACACGTCCTTCAATCTAAACAGAAAATAAACCATCTATGACATGAGCCATTTCAAACACTATTTAGAAAAACACCGCTACTGCTCTATGAGGCCTGCTCAGCTCCACCACAGACACTTGTCCTGTCAGAACTTCTGAGACTAGCAGAATAATAAAGTTTCTAGCAGTGAAAGTCCCTGTCAATAAAAACCTACATTTACATAGGTAAAATTATTATAGGTACTAGTCTTTCATTATTGAAGCTTCCACAGGATATCCCAAGAAACGGATTTGAAAACATTGTCTATTTAGAACCACTGAATAAAGGAAAACAATCTTTAAAAAATATTTTAAAGGGGCCAGGCACCGTGGCTCATGCCTTAATCCTAGCATTTTGGGAGGCCAAGGCAGGTGCATCATCTGAGGTTGGGAGTTCGAGATCAGCCTGACCAACATGGAGAAACCCCATCTCCACTAAATACAAAAAATTAGCCGGGCGTGGTGGCGCATGCCTGTAATCCCTTACTCAGGAAGGCTGAGGCAGGAGAATCGCTTGAACCCAGTAGGCAGAGGTTGCAGTGAGCTGAGATCGCACCACTGCACTCCAGCCCGGGCAACAAGAGCAAAACTCCATCTCAAAAAAAAAAAAAAAAAAAAAAAAAAAATTTAAGGGAAAAATTGAAAGAATATTAAAGGCAAAATTTCTTAATACGGCTGAACAAAGACTATTATTTTATATTATCCCAGACAAAAGCTGAGGGGAACAAGACATAAATATAAGGAAATAAAAAGTTTAAATTATAATAATCAATTAGACCTAAATGTCCCAAAATAGCAAGATAATTAAGCTAATAATACATCAGTATGA
The DNA here is from genome assembly GCF_002776525.5 of Piliocolobus tephrosceles. Taxonomy (NCBI): domain Eukaryota; kingdom Metazoa; phylum Chordata; class Mammalia; order Primates; family Cercopithecidae; genus Piliocolobus; species Piliocolobus tephrosceles. The sequence continues at coordinate 20,511,959 of NC_045440.1, read as the reverse complement.
TGGGCTACTTTGTGACCATTAGTTACTTCGCAACTACATGAAATATGATCCTATTTTTGCACATATAGTGTGTATACATCATAAAAACTGAATGAGTCCAAACTTAGTAGTGATTACCTCTGGGAGATGTATAATTATGTAAGACTTTTACTTTTCATAATTTCTACTGTTTGCTTTTTAAAAAAACCATTTTGGACCAGGCGCAGTGTCTCACGCCTGTAATCCCAGCACTGTGGAAGGCTGAGGTGGCTGGATCACTTGAGATCAGGAGTTTGAGACCAGCCTGACCAACATGGCAAAACCTCATCTCTAATAAAAATACAAAGATTAGCCAGAGGTGGTGGCAGGCACCTGTAACCCCCAGCTACGTGGGAGGCTGAGGCATAAGAACCATTTGAATCTGTGAGGATAACAATGCAATAAGCCGAGATCGCGCTGCTGCACTCCAGTCTGGGCAACACAGTGAGACTCTGTCTCAAAAAATTATTTTTATCTAAAATAAAAATGTTGTAATGACTTTCCTAATAGCGTAAAAGTCTACTATTATTATTATTAGAATTATTATTATTATTTTTTGAGACAGAGTTTTGCTTGTCGCCCAGGCTGGAGTTGAACGGCGCAATCTCGGCTCACTGCAACCTTCGCCTCCTGGGTTCAAGCAGTTCTCCTGCCTCAGCCCCCTGAGTAGCTGGGATTACAGGCAAGCGCCACCACACCCGGCTAATGTCGTATTTTCAGTAGAGACAGGGTTTCATTACGTTGGTCAGGCTGGTCTGGAACTCCCAACCTCAGGTGATCTGCCCGCCTTGGCTTCCCCAAGTGCTGGAATTACAGGCATGAGTCACTGTGCCTGGCCCTTTTTTTTTCCTGAAACGCAGAACAGACTTTTATAGGGCTGCACCCAGCTCTATAAAACTCTGTTATAAAGAGTAAGGCACCCATATTAGCAAAAGTATAAGAGGTAGACTCATGCTCATGAGGCCAAAAAATGTTAATCCTTTCTAGCGTAAAATTGGCAACATAAAATAAAAGTATGGCTGGGTATGGTGGCTAACACCTACAATCCCAGCACTTTGGGAGGCCGAGTAGGGCAGATCACTTGAGATCAGGAGTTTGAGACCAGCCTGGCCAACATGGTGAAACCCTGTCTCTACTAAAACTACAAAATAAACATTAGCTGGGTGTGGTGGTGCACGCCTGTAGTCCCAGCTACTTGGGAGGCTGAGGCAGGAGATTCTCTTGAACCCGGGAGGAGGAGGTTGCAGTGAGCCGAGATCACTCCACTGCACTCCAGCCTGAGTGACAGGGCAAGACTGTCTCAAAAAAATTTTTTTAAATAAATAAATAAAACAGAAGTATTAAAAACATAAATGTCCCTAAATTATTTTACCTTCATAAACTGAACTTAAGAAAATAAACAAGGGGGCTGGGGATGGTGGCTAATGCCTGTAATCCCAGCACTTTGGGAGGCTGAGACGGGTGGATCACAAAGTCAGGAGTTCGAGACCAGCCTGGCCAAGATGGTGAAACCCTGTCTCTACTAAAAATACAAAAATTAGCCAGGCTTGGTGGCACGTGCTTGTAATCCCAGCTACTTGGGAAGCTGAGGCAAGAGAACTGCTTGCACCCGGGAGGCAGAGGCTGCAGTGAGCCGAGATTATGCCATTACACTCCACCCTGGCCAACAAGAGTGAAACCCAGTCTTAAAAAAAAAAAAAAAAGAGGCCGGGCGCGGTGGCTCAAGCCTGTAATCCCAGCACTTTGGGAGGCCGAGACGGGTGGATCACGAGGTCAGGAGATCGAGACCATCCTGGCTAACACGGTGAAACCCCGTCTCTACTAAAAAATACAAAAAACTAGCCAGGCGAGGTGGCGGGCGCCTGTAGTCCCAGCTGCTCGGGAGGCTAAGGCAGGAGAATGGCGTAAACCCGGGAGGCGGAGCTTGCAGTGAGCTGAGATCCGGCCACTGCACTCCAGCCTCGGCGACAGAGCGAGACTCCGTCTCAAAAAAAAAAAAAAAAGAAAAAGAAAAAAGACAATAAACAACGGCTGGCGTGGTGGCTCACACCTGTAATCCTAACACTTTGGGAGACCAAGGTAGGCAGATCACTTGAGGTAAGGAGCTCAAGAGACCAGCCATGGCAACACGGTGAAACTCCGTCTCTACTAAAAATACAAAAATCAGTCAGGCATCATGGTGTGCACCTGTAATCCCAGCTACTCGGGAGGCTGAGACAGGAGAATCACTTGGAATCTGTATCAAAAAAATAAATAACACATACAAAGATTTAGTTATAAGGATGCATGCTGCATCGTCATTTTTTTAAATTAATCAATTTTTTTGAGATGGATTCTCCCTCTGTCTCCCAGGCTAGAGTGTAGCGGCCCCATCTTGGTTCACTGCAATCTCCACCTCCCGGGTTCAAGTGATTCTCCTACCTCAGCCTCCTCAGTAGCTGGGTTTACAGGCGCGTGCTACCACACTCAGCTATTTTTAGTAGAGATGAGGTTTTACCATGTTGGCCAGGCTCTTCTCGAACTCCTGACCTAAGGTGATCCATCTGCCTCGGCCTCCCACAGTGCTGGGATTACAGGTGTGAGCCAGCATGCCTGCCCTGCATCATTATTTATAATAGAAAAACACTAAATATAATTGGAATGTAAAAGGATAGAAAATCGTTAATAAAAAGTATCAGGCAGTCATTAGAAATACTCAGAAAAATATGACCAGGCACACAGGTTCACACCTGTAATCCCAGGACTTTGGGAGGCTGTGGCAGGCAGATGGCTTGAGGTCAGGAGTTCGAGACCAACCTGGCCAACATGGTGAAACCCTGACTTCACCAAAAAAATACAAAAATTAGCCAGGCACGGGGGCAAACGCCTATAATCCCAGCTATTCAGGAGGCTGAGGTGGGAGAATCACCTGAATCCAGGAGGTAGAGATTGCAGTGAGCTGAGATTGCACCATTGCACTCCAGCCTGGGTGACAGGGTGAGATTCTGTCTCAAAAAAAATAAAAAATAAAAAACTTAGAAAAATATTAAATGACATGGACAAACATTCAAAATATACTGACAACAAAAGGAAAGTCACATAAATATTGCACATGTGTGTCTGTACATGCGCATATACCATCACATTTTCTGGTTTACCTTATGTACATCCTTTTGCAGACGGAGCCCCCAACGCATCAATTCATTGGTGGCTGCCTCGTTCTTTGCAATTCTCTGCAGCAAGCATTCCAAAGCACTATGGTGTTGCTTGGGGCTCAGATTGATTTGCTGGGCCAAATCCTAAACAGAATTAAAATAAAGATAACTTATAAAAATAAAGATAACTTCACCAACATGAAGTTAAATAAACCTCAGTATGTCTAAAATGTTTCTCTTTCCCATTGAAGTCAGCAGAAATTTTCAAATATCTTCAAGGACTTACTAAATATATCTCTTAGGAATGTGAATGTGATATAAGGTTAAAAATTGACTGGGAGGATGAGGTGGGTGGATCGCTTGAGCCCAGGTGTTTGAGACCAACATGGGCAACATGGGCAAGACTCTGTCTTTGTAAAAAACTTTTACAAATTAGCCAGGTATGGTGGCGCATGTCCTGTACTCCTAGCTACTCATGAGGCTGAGGCAGGAGGATAACTTGAGCCCAAGAGATTGGGGCTGCAGTGAGCCACGATTGTGCTACTGCGCTCCAGCCTGGGCAACAGAGCAAGACACTATCTCCAAAAAAAAAAAAAAAAAAAAAAAAATTGAATAATAAAAGAATTTTAAATGTCATTGACGCTTTTTCTTTCGTGATGTATAGATCTTCTTTCTTTCTCAAACCATGTTTTGACTTTAAAATTCCCAAAAAAGCCTATGAAACAGGAACAAAGGGGCTTGATTATACCTATTTAAAATGTGGGGCCTGGCACACTAGCTCACGCCTGTAATCCCAGCACTTTGGGAGGCCGAGGCGGGAAGATCACTTGAGCCCGGGAATTTGAGACCAGCCTGGGCAACATAGCGAGACCCCATCTGTATAATGAAACAAATATTGAAAAAGAAATAAAATTTGGGAAAAAATGTGGAAAAAATGCCATGTGCGATACATCCAGCCAAACAAAATAGAAAACCATATTCAGTCTAACACTATATGCCATAGCATATTAGTCATTTAATGTTACCGGAAGTCACTTTTTTACCCAGAACTTGTCATGGTGTTTGACCCATTAATAGGTACTTGCTAAATATTTATTGTTGAGTAAAATCTGACAGGTATGCAGGAAGATTCTGAATCACGTAAGTGAGTTCTTTCTTTATTCTTCTGAGATGAACAAATTGCACAGCTGTTATTCCCTCTGAGGCAGTCATTAGGGTCAGTAAGTCTATAGGGCTACACAGATATAGCTCTGTGATCATAAAGTCATCAGGCAACTGGGAGTTGTAAGGAAAAGGCCTTGACCTACAAGGTAGGTGAAAGCAGAATTGGAAGGTAAACATGAAATAAATCTCTCACAGGAATTTGGAGCTTCACTTCAAGCTCTTTACAATGTTACTAAAAACTTTATGTGGCATATGGGTCTAAGACAGACAAGGACTGGAAAGTGAGGCAGCAGAGAGAAGCTCAAGTGTGGACAGCCCCAGACAGAGTGTGGCGGGCCAGTTCTCGGGGTCTGGACTCACGCCACGTAGGTGCTAGCTGCTGTACCCATCTCTGCTACTCAGCCCTGCCCACAGGAGCTGAGACCAGCACCCCGAGGACACTCAGGGCCCTACAAGATAAAACTTCTATCCTCATCTCCTGACTTGTTTGCTTTTTGCCTCATTATTTTCTCCATGCCTTCAAATAAACTGAAGTCTTTAGAAACATTACAATAACTCAGCGCTCTCAAAGAACCTCATTCATGGTCATATGATCAGTTTACAATTATCCACCTGACTGCTGAGGATGAAGACAGAGTTATAATCCAGTCCCTCTACTATTCTAATGACCTTCAAAAGGAAGTTCTGATATGCTTTTTTCACATCTTGGGTGGGAATGGATCACGTTTTACAGAGGAGGAAACTGGAGCCTAGAAGAATGGACAGGCCCAGGTTACAATGCAAGCCAACATCAGAGTCGGAACGTGGCTTGGTTCTAACTCAAACTGCTAACCAAAAGGCTGCCTCACAAAGTGGGCATTTTTGGCTGAAAACACAGGGCTCCAACCTTCATGGCTCTGAAGTCCTTCTTCATCTTCTCTGGGATTCCAGTCATAAAAGAAAGCTCGGGCAGCAGCAGGATTTCCCCTTTTAGTAGCTTTGAAGAGAGAACGAAGAGGGAAAATAAGGCAGTACAAGAGGCTCAGGTTCCCCTGACCCATACAGGACACGCCATGGCCAGGGCTGCTCCTGCAGTGATAAACCTAACACATTAAGGAGTATAAATCCTGGAGGAGAAAGCAGTGAAATGCTAGAAGTATTTTATCTTTTCTCCCTCAGTCACTATACATATAGCCTGTTGTATCAGGTCAAAGGAAAAATATTGAAACTGTCAAAGGAGAGTAAAAACTAGAAAAAAAAAATCTGTCCCTCTTGGGCCTCAAGACAATGCTAAGACAATGCATCCTATCGCTAAGCAGTGTGCCTCAGTCTCACTGTATCCTACTGGTCTTCAGTCTTCACATTTAAGATAGGAGAGTCAGGTGACAAGTCACCTTCTTAAGCCTCTGGCCCTGTTAAAATAAATGTCTCTGCCAGGCGCGGTGGCTCACGCCTGTAATCCCAGCACTTTAGGAGGCCGACACAGGTGAATCACAAAGTCAGGAGATGAAGACTATCCTGGCTAAGACAGTGAAACGCAGTCTCCACTAAAAGTACAAAAAATTAGCTGGGCATGGTGGCGGGCTCCTGTAGTCCCAGCTACTCGGAAGGCTGAGGCAGGAGAATGATGTGAACCCAGGAGGCAGAGCTTGCAGTGAGCCGAAATCGTGCCACTGCACTCCAGCCTGGGCAACAGAGCGAGACTCCGTCTCATAAATAACTAAATGTCTATACCTTTCCCCATGGATTCAGAGTTTTTTTTTTTTTTTGAGACGGAGTCTCGCTCTGTTGCCCGGGCTGGAGTGCAGTGGCCGGATCTCAGCTCACTGCAAGCTCCGCCTCCCGAGTTTATGCCATTCTCCTGCCTCAGCCTCCTGAGTAGCTGGGACTACAGGCACCCGCTACCTCGCCCGGCTAGTTTTTTGTATTTTTTAGTAGAGACGGGGTTTCACCATGTTAGCCAGGATGGTCTCGATCTCCTGACCTTGTGATCCGCCCGTCTCGGTCTCCCAAAGTGCCGGGATTACAGGCTTGAGCCACCGCGCCCGGCCGGATTCAGAGTTTTAATCTTCCTTCACAGGAAATTCTCCTTAACCCTTTAACCTAATAGCTTATGTGGATATTTAGCTCTGCCTAGTGAGGACTTCTAAAGCAGATCTTACCAGTGTGAGGGGTGCCTCTGGCTGGATGAGACAGACAAACACTTGCACAGCTTTCCACAACCACACTACGATCACTACTCCACAGCTCCCACAAAGCCATGAGGACGGCTAAAAGCAGCTGACAGGATGAAGAACTTAAGCTGGAAGTGTAGGTCTGACAGCCCTACTCACCATCCCATGATTATTCTGTCTCTCACTGGGCCTGTGAATCAGCAGTGGCTGGTCCTCTTCCTTAATTGTGATCCCATAATTTTTGCTAGAGCAGAGTAACGCAGGAAAAAATTTCAGAAGCGGCATCACTACTCTTAGAGCACCGTAGTCTGAGTCTCTTAACCAGGACTGAGGTATATAATTTGCATAGTACCCTTGTCAAGGAGCCACTAGAAACCAATCATAATATATTTATAACTAGAAAAAGCAGGCTCAAATTATGTTGCAATTAAATATAGGAGAAATAAGGCTAAAGGTTCAGATTTAACATCAGGCTAAAGGCCTTAGGCAATAGAAACATGAAATGGCAGTCAAATGATTAATGACTTGAATTTAATCTCTCCAGACTTCTGATGAAATCAGAAAAAGAAATACAATTCAAAGTCCTGAGATTAATTTATATAGTAACTTCCAAATTACTAAAAGAACTGAAGCTGTAACAGCAGCATACTGAGGTCAAATCCCACAAACAAACTCACTCAATCTTAGACACATTACCAATTCAATTACTTTGAAAGTGTCAAGTGGTACGCTATTGCAGAACTCAATATCCTGCTGGAGAACGTGGATTACATCTAACCCCCACCCTGAGGCCCAAACCCAGTCTCTCCTTGCTACCTGTAGTATTCTAAGAACGTGATCTCTTTCCCATCAGACATCGTGAAGCTGTCCTTTGGAGTCTTATTCCAATCCACATCATCAATACGATAGGTACGATTGTTATATCGGGTGATAACAATATTGCCAACCAGAAGCTTAGTACACTCATCCTGGAAGTGTTCTTTATTCTGCTGATGAATGGCATGCCTTTGGAAAGAGACAAAAGACTTTTGGATCACCGTGTATATCCATAACAGTATGAAAGGGATAGGGGATCAAGTAATTGAGGAATCTAATCATAGCTATATAGCACCAGAAGGCTCCAGTTGTGTTAAAACATGGGACTCTTGGCCAGATGCAGTGGCTCACGCTTGTAATCCCAGCATTTCAGGAGGCAGAGGCAGGAGGACTGCTTGAACCCAGAAGTTGGAGACCAGCCTGGGCAATACAGTGAGACCTTATTTCTTTGGCGGGGGAGGGGAGGAAAAAGCTTAAGAGGACCTGAATTGCAGGGAATAGAGAATATAGGCCTACCAGGCATGATGGCTCACAGCTATAGTCCCAGCTATTTGAGAGGCTGAGGTGGGAGAATTGCTTGAGCCCAGGATATTGAGATCAGCCTGGGCAACATGGCGAGACCCCCATCTCTAAAAAAATTAAAAAATTAGCCAGGTGTGGTGGCATACCTTGTAATCCCAGATACTCCAGAGACTGAGTGAGGTGGGAAGATAGCTTGAACCCAGGAGTTTGAGGCTACAGTGAACTATGACAGCATCACTGCACTCCATCCCGGGTGACAAAGGCCCTGTCCCTAAATTAATTAAAATTGATTTTTAAAAGTTTCATACTTTGAAATACTCATCAAATCATAGAAAGTTGCAAAATCTGGACGTAGAGTCTCATGTACAAAACTGCCACTGCTATAATATCAATAACTACGCTACAGATCTTACTCCATTTTCATTGTTATTTACATACACTAGTGTGTTTGTATGTATATACAGTTTTCTCTCATTTATATGTTACCACAATCAGATACCAAACTGTTGCATGTCACCACCAAAGGACTATTTCCTGCTGCCCTTTATATTCACACTCCCCCTCCTTCCCTAGATCTGGTTAACTACCAGCCTATTCTCCAGCTTTGTCATTTTGAGACTGCTATAAATAGAACCAGAAGTGTGCAACCTTTTGAGATTGAGAAAACTTAATCTGGGGGGTAGGGATGGGAACCCATGGCAAGCCACCTACAAGTGGCAATGGAGAAAAGCAAAGTTCTGTTAGCCTAGATTTGTAGTCTAAGTTGGGGTGAGCAGTGGATCAACCAGAAATTTAAGGGCTAAATCCTGGCAATCAGAAAACCATAGCCACACATCCTTGGCTGACTGGGAAACCATCTATGTTTACAAGAGAGCCAAGAAATCTCAGCTGAGAGTTAAAAGCCAAAAAAATGGGAGAACTATCTTTAATTTTGAATGCACTCTTCAATCTACACACGGATCCATTAGCAGAGATGGAAGCCTTATGCAGTCATGGGGTTTGAGTATAACCACTCTCCAAGTCATTACCCGAATGACTAAGCTCTACAGACAAGTGACTGATTGCTAGGAAGCCAGGTTAAAATATGACAATAAGGAAAAACTGAGTAAAGACATCAGCAGCTGCACGCCACAGGGATAACAGACTCTTAGTCTAAATATGGACAGGTCAGTTTAAAAAAAAAAAAGAAAAAGAGGCCGGGCACGGTGGCTCAAGCCTGTAATCCCAGCACTTTGGGAGGCCGAGACGGGCGGATCACGAGGTCAGGAGATCGAGACCATCCTGGCTAACACGGTGAAACCCCGTCTCTACTAAAAAATACAAAAAACTAGCCGGGCGAGGTGGCGGGCGCCTGTAGTCCCAGCTACTCGGGAGGCTGAGGCAGGAGAATGGCGTAAACCCGGGAGGCGGAGCTTGCAGTGAGCTGAGATCCAGCCACTGCACTCCAGCCTGGGCGACAGAGCGAGACTCTGTCTCAACAAAAAAAAAAAAAAGAAAAGAAAAATAAGCTGACTGCAGTGGCTCACACCTGTAACCCCAGCATTTTGGGAGGCTGAGGTGGGCGGATCACCATGTCAAGAGATTGAGACCATCTTGGCCAACATGATGAAACCCCATCTCTACTAAAAATACAAAAATAAGCTGGGCATGGTGGTGCACGCCTGTAGTCCCAGCTACTCAGGAGGCTGAGACAGGAGAATCACTTGAACCCGGGAGGCGGTGACTGCAGTGAGCCAAGATCGCGCCACTGCACTCCAGCATGGTGACAGAGCGAGACACTGCCTCCAAAAAAAAAAAAAAAAAAAAAAAAAAAAAAAATCAGAAAAATAAACAATACAGACCTGACAAAATGCATTAAACAGAAAGAAAAATAAGAAATCTCCAAATATTTGAAAATTACAATACACTCTAAACAACCCACAGATGAAAGAAAGCACAAGAGAAATGAGAAAATATCTTGAACTGAAGGAAAATGAAAAATCAGACAATCAAAAAATCAGGGGCTGCAGCTAATGCAGTGCTCAGAGGGACATTTGTGCCTTAAATTACATGAGAATGAAACACAGAACCTACACATTTATGATCAAATAATAACTGACAAAGGTGTCAAGGTAAACCAGTAGGGAAGGACAATCTTTTCGAGAAATAGTGTTGTGATAATTAAATATGTAACGAAAGAAACTCAGACCGTTACTTGACATCACCTGTAAAAGTTATCTCAAAATGGACTGCAGATCTAAATATGACTCGAAACTATAAACCTAAAAAAAAAAAACAGAAAATCTTCGCGATCTCGAGTTAGGCAATGATTTCTTGGATATGACACCAAAACCAAAACCTACGAAAGAAAAAGTATAAATTAGACTTCATCAGAATTAAAAATGTCTACTCTTTAAAAGGGACCACTGGGCCGGGCATGGTGGCTCACGTCTGTAATTCCAGCACTTTAGGAGGCTCAGGCAGGTGGATCACTTGAGCTCAGGAGTTTGAGACAAGCCTGGGCAACATGGTGAAACCCTATCTCTACTAAATGTACAAAACAGCCAGGTGTGGTGGTGTATGCCTGTAGTCCCAGCTACTCGGGAGGCCAAGGCATAAGAATCGCTTGAACCCGGGAGGCAAAGGCTACAGTGCGCTGAGATGGCGCCACTGCACTCCAGCCTGGGTGAAAGAGTGAGACCGTCTCAAAAAAAAAAAATAATAATAAATAATAAAAGAATAAAAAATAAATAAAAGGGACCACTGGCCAGGTGTGATGGTTCACAACTATAATCCCAGCACTTTAGGAGAATCACTTGAGCCCAGGAGTTCAAGAACAGCCTGGGCAATGTGGTGAAACTCCATCTCTACAAAAAAAAAAAATTGTTTTAATTAGCTGGGCATGGTGGTGCATGCCTGCAGTCACAGCTACTCAGGAGGGTGACGTGGGAGGATTGCTTGAGCCCTGGAGGCCAAGGCTGCAGGGAGCTGTGATTACACACTGCACTCCAGTCAACAGAGCAAGACTGTCTCAAAAAAAAAAAAAAGTCATTTTTAAGAAAAATGCAAAGACAAGCTACTAAATGGAAGAAAATATGTGCAAATCATGTGATACATGCATATCACTCAGCTGATAAAGGATTTGTACTTCTTATATGTAATGAATTACTGCACAACTCAGTAAAAACAACCCAAATATTTAAAAACAGGCAAAAGATACAAACAGATACTTCACCAAAGCAGACAAATGAATGAGAAGTACACAAAGGAAAAGATGCTCTACATCATTATTCACTAGGAAAATGTAAATCAAAACCACAATTGGATACCACTGTATACTGGTTAAAATTTCTACAATTAAGACTGACTAAACCAAGTATTGGTGAGAATGTGGAACAACCTGAATTCTCAGGCACTGCTAGTGGGAATGTAAAATGGTACAGACACTTTGGGAAAGAGTTTCTTGTAAAATTAAACACACACCTACCATATGACTCACCCCTCCGCTCCCAGGTATCTACTAACTAAGAGAAATGAAAGTGTATGTCCACACAAAGACTTGTACACTAATATTTATAGCAGCTTTATTTGTAACAGCCAACAGCTGGAAAGAACCTGGAAACAATGGGTGAATAAACTGTGGTAGAGCCACAAAATGAAACACTACCCAGCAATTAAAAGGAATGAACATTTACAACATACAACAATGTGAATGCTTTCAAAATAACGCTGAGTGAAAGAAGCCAACTGAAAAACAATAGCAGGCAGGCAGGTGGGTGGGTGGGCTGTCGGGTGGGTCTTCTTTCTTGCCCCCTCTTATGCCTATAATCCCAGCACTTTGGGAGGCTGAGCCTAGGTAGGAGAACTGCTTGGGCCCAGGAGTTCGAGACCAGCCTGGGCAACATAGTGAGGCCCCATCTCTATCAAAAAAAAAAAAAAAGGATATAGCTGGACGTGGTGGCAGGCACCTGTAATCCAAGCTATGCAGGAGAATCGCCTGAACACGGGAGGTGGAGGCTGCAGTGAGCCGAGATTGGACCATTGCACTCCAGCCTGGGTGACAGGAAGAGATTCCGTCTCAAAAAAAAAAAAAAAAAAAAAAAAAATTATAAAAGAAAAACAATAAAAAAGCACAAGAACATAGTGATTCCATTTATATAAAATTCTAGAAAATGCAGAATAATCTCTAGTGACAGAAAGCTGACCAGCATTTGCTGCCCATGGGGTGCAGAGGAGGAACAGAAGCCACAAGAGGCTTCAGAGAGACCTGAGTACATTTTGGGGCAATGGCTATGTCCATTTTCTTCACTGCAATGTTTCACAGGTGAAATATATCAACTATATATACATATATCAAAACTCATCAAACTGTATACTTTAAATGTGTGGGGGTTTTTTATGGATGCCAACTGTACCTTTACACATCTGAAAAAAGAAAGAAATTAATGGAACAGAATAAAAGATCCAGAAATAGACTCAAACAGATTAATACTAAGTGTAGAATAAGGTGGTATTTCAAATTTGTAAGAAAAAAGATCACTGACTGGGCACAGTGGCTCATGCCTGTAATCCTAGCACTTTGGGAAGCCGAGGTTGGTGGATCACCTGAGGTCAGAAGTTCAAGACCAGTCTGACCAACATGGAGAAACCCTGTCTCCACTGAAAATACAAAGTTAGCCAGGTTTGGTGGCACATGCCTGTAATCCCAGCTACTCGGGAGGCTGAGGCAGGATAACCGCTTGAACCCAGGAGGTGGAGGTTGTAGTGAGCCAAGATCATGCCACGGCACTCCAGCCTGGGCAACGAGAGCGAAATTCTGTCTCAAAAAAAAAAAAAAAAAAAGGAAAAAAGAAAAAAGATCATTAAAAAAATGGTTTAGCCTGCTAGCCAATTTTAGAAAATTCTTTATGAATTTAAGATTAATATCTAAGAAACTAAACAATAAAACTAGATGAAAAAAAAACATTCATATACTCCTAGGAATAAAATAAAATTCCTACAAACTGGAAAAGATGGATTACTCTGTCACCATAGTAACAAGTAGCCATAAGAATGAGTTTTAAGCCTGTTAAATCAATCTACATCAATGTACTTCAGCAAACACACTTCTGCAAGCCAACTAATGAATGTCATCCCCTTGTTTCTGTAAGCCAGCCAACCAGGGATGACTTAATCCAATACGCATACCTCTGAGGGCAAATCGATCCACAAGAGTCTCGCCTGAGTAACCACCCTTCTTCAGAAGATGCTGACCTACTTGTCCATCTGCAAGCCTGCAATCCCTGAACTATACTCTTCCCAAATATTCTATAGAAGACCAATAGTCTCTAACTGCAGTAAGCAAGAAATTCAGCTTTCTTTTTATTTCCGATAGAACAGAGGTCTTATATCCTCTGACAGTTCTGGAGGTCCAACAAGATAATTTTGAAAACTCTTCCCAGGCAACATTCCAGAGATTTTCAGACCAACAACCCACTTACTGGGCCCTTGTGCTTAACTCTTTGTTCTTCAGATCTGCTGTCAAGTGAGTCAATCCCAACAACCATCTGAGGTGTGACTAGTTTCATTAAGCTCTAGTTGCTGAATCTATTTTGTTATCCCAATATTTATAATCAAACAGGCCTTTGTCATTAGCCTTAGGTCTTTATATAAGCCAATTAGACTTACTTCCTTACATAAAATAGACTGTTTGGTTTAGAAGTACAGCCTCCAGGATATAATCAAACCTAGATCTTTGTGTGAGGTCATTAGCCTTTTTTTTTTTTTTGAAAGTGTATCATCTGAAAATACTTTTGCCATTAACTTTTTTTTTTTTAAATAGGGTCACACTCCATTGCCTAGGCTGCATTACAGTGGTGCAACTATGGCTCACCACTCACTGCAGCCTTGACATTCCAGCTCAGGTGATTCTCCCACCTCAACCTCCCGAGTAGCTGGGATGACAGATGCATGCCACCATGCCCAGCTAATTGTGGTATTTTTTGTAGAGACAGGATTTTGCCATGTTGCCCAGGCTGGTTTTGAACTCGTGGGCTCAACCTATCCATCCTCCTCAGCCTCCCAAAGTGCTGGGATTACCGGCACGAGTCACTGCGCCCAGTCACTTATGTTTTTCATTTGCTTGCTTTGCTTTTGCTGTTGTCTATACATATAAGGCATTTTTGTTTGTTCTGGACTGTCTTTTCTGCTCCACATAAAGATGAGTACTCTCTAGAAAAAGCCAGATAAGGCTTCATACCAATTCAGGCCATTCCTGAGGGCTTATGGTTGGAGGCCCATTAGACCAGCAACCCAACTGTAAAAATTTGGTGAAACCCTCTGACTCCAAATGGTTCCTATCAGTAATTTTTCATCCACTGGCCCCGATCCTTCTCCTAGACTATCAATTCCACTTTTCCTTGTTGTATTCTGAGTTGAGCCCAATGTCTCTCCCATCCTGCAAATCCCCATTGCAGGGGTCCTTGTGCCTATTGCACTGGTTCTGAATAAAGTCTGCCTTATCATTCTCTAACAAGTGCCATGAATATTTTTTTCTTTTAACAGAAATCACAACTAGGTGCATTACCGTAAAACTTCAAAAGCCAAAGACAAAAATAAAAAAAATTAAAAAGATAACAGTATCACTAATGACTGATTTGTCAACAGGAACAATGTAAACCAAGGACCAGGAGCAATAATTCACACCTGTAATACCAGCACTTTAGGGGGCCGAGTTAGGAGGATAATTTGATGCCAGGATTTCAAGGTCAGCCTTGGCAACATAGTCAAACTGCATCTCTACAAAAATAAAAATAAAATAGGCTGGGCACAGTGCCTCACACTAGCACTTTGGGAGGCTGAGGTAGGATAATCACTTGAGGCCAGGAGTTCGAGACCAGCCTTGGCAACACAGCAAGACCCTGTCTCTACGAAAAAATTAAAACATTAGCCAGGTGTGGTGGTGCATCCCTGTAGTCCCAGCTACTTGGGGGGCTGAGGTGGGAGGACTGCTTGAGCAAGGAGTTTGAGGCTGCAGTGCAGTGAGTTGTGATCATGCGACTACACTCCAACCTGGGTAATCAAGTGAGATTCCATAAAGAAAAAAAAAGGAAAGAACGTAAGTCAGATAATATTTCTCAAAGTGCGAAACAAAGTGCAAAAAGAAAATAACTGCCAAACCCAGAATTCTAAGTTAAAGGCAAGACGGTAAACATTTTTAGATAAAAATTAAAAGAATTTGTCACCAGCAGAGTCCACACTAAAGGACATATTACAAGCAGTTCTTCAGGCAAAGGGAAAATAATCCCATATAGAATCCTGAGATGCAGGAGGAAATAAAGAACAAATACAATTTCAGATAACAACAGTAAAGAAAAACTCCCAAAGCTCCCAAAGGGGTAGGATGGGGTGAGGAGAGACATACAAAGATTCTGGAATCTGAAATTAAAACGGCTTTAGATCTTTCAACAGTGAATCTAAAAGCAAGGACGATGGAGTAGTGCCTTCAAAATTCTCAGGGTAAAGTATCTCCAACCTAGATTTATAACCTAGAGTTATACACCCAGTCAAACTAGACAACTACTTTGTGAACTAAAGACATTTTTCAAACATGTAAGGTCTCAAAATCATTTCCTCCAATGCACCCTTCTTCTGGAAATACTGGAGTATATATGCTACACCAAAACAAGGGAATAAATCAAGAAAGCAGCAGTTATGAGATCTGACATACAGGAGATTCCCCATAAGAAGGTAAGAGGAACCCCAAGACAGTGATGGTCTAGCCAGCCTGGAGAGCAACCAGCCTAACTGAAGCCAATAAGGTTCTAACAGACATTTCTAAGACGGTATTGAATTCAGTAGGAATGGGTCATTGAATGAATTGACAACCTAGCAGTGACATAATAAAGCAACCTTATTTAGTAAACCTTAGCTGACTCACTACCTTTTGGAAGTATGAAACCATTCCTGGGTGATGAAAAGAAAAGCTGCTACATTTTGAAACATCGAGCTCTTCTCACTTCCAGGAAAATAAATGCTCTTCTGTGGTATCCAGTGATCCATAAGAACAGGGAACGAAGGTGGTAGAACACCAAGCCAGTAACAGCTGCAGGGGACAAGGGAGGACAGCCTACAGAGCTCCCTGACAGACATGGACATGCTCTCGGGGCTGAGCAGTTACACTGAGAGCCAGGGTCCAGGTCTGACACAACGGGGTAACACCTGACACAGGCCTTCTCACTATCTTGGAGAAGAGGTTCTCAAAGCTAGATCTAAAGTTATCTAGATCATCCCAAAAATACAGTATTTGGACGGGAGGGGAATGAAACTGACAAAATACCTAGTGTTTCAATGTACTGTGAAGGGATTACACAATTGGGTGTGAATTTGAGCTTAAATTAGTGGTAAGTACATATAAAATTATGTACTTACGAAAAAAAAGGCTGAGCATAGTGGCACAAGCCTGTAGTCCCAGTTACTTGGGAAGCTGAAAGATCACTTGAGCCCAAGAATTCAAGGCTGCAGTGAGCTATGATCATGCCTGTGAATAGCCACTGCACTTCAGTCTGGGCCATGAAATTAGACCTCGTCTCGAAGAAAGAAGGAAAGAAGGAAAGGAAGGAAAGAAAGGAAGGAATGACTTTTTCTTTTTAAAGTCCAAGATAAATAACAGTGGAGAAAATAAAAATAAATTTCTTTTCTTTTTCCCCCAGACAAAGTCTTGCTCTGTTGCCCAGGCTGTACTGCACTGGCACAATCTCGGCTCACTGCAGCCTCCATCTCCCAGGTTCAAGCGATTCTCCTGCCTCAGCCTCCAGAGTAGCTGGGACTACAGCCCTGTGCCACCACGCCCAGCTAATTTTTTTTTTTTTTTTAGTAGAGATGGGATTTCACCATGTTTGGCCAGACTGGTCTCAACCTCCTGACCTCACGTGAGCCGCCTGCCTCGGCCTCCCAAAGTCCTGGGATTATATGCATTATGAGCCACTGTGCCTGGCCAAAACAAAATAAATTTCAATAAATATGGAAAGACATGCCATATTTTTCAATAGGAGGACTCATTGAACAGTCTCCCTTGTCAATGACCATCAAAATGCCAACTTTTTTTTTTTTTCTTGAGACAGAGTCTCGCTCACTCTATCGTCCAGGCTGGAGTGCAGTGGCACAATCTCGGCTCACTGCAAGCCCCACCTCCCGGGTTCACACCAATCTCCTGCCTCATCCTCCCGAGTAGCTGGGAATACAGGCACCCACCACCATGCCCGTCTAATTTTTTGTATTTTTAGTAGAGATAGGGTTTCACCATGTTAGCCAGGATGGTCTTGATCTCCTGACCTCGTGATCCGCCCACCTCGGCTTCCCAAAGTGCCGGGATTACAGGCATGAGCCACTGTGCCTGGATTTTTTTTTTTTTTTTTTTAAGACAGAGTCTCACTCTGTCACCCAGGCTGAAGTGCAGTGGCACCATCTTGGTTCACTGCAATTTCTGCCTCCCAGGTTCCCAGGTTCAAGTGATTCTCGTGCCTCAGCCTCCCAAGTAGCTGGAATTAGAGGCATGTGCCACCCTGCCTGGCTAATTTTTGTATTTTTAACAGAGACAGAGTTTCACCATGTTGGCCAGCATGGTCTTGAACTGCTGACCTCAAGTGATCGCCTGCCTCGGCCTCCCAAAATGTCAGGATTACAGAGGTGAGCCACCACATCTGGCCAAAACAAAATAAATTTCAATAAATCGAAAGATATGCCATATTTTTCAAAAGGAAGACTAAGTGAACATTCTCCCTAGTCAATGCTCATCAAAATGCTAAATGACTTTTTTCTTATTTTCACTAAATTATTCAAAGGATCAAATGAAAGAGTATGTGGGTGACATTCACCATGAAAATTCTGAAAATAAAATTCTGACAAATATCGAAAACCAAAAAAAGTACAGTATTTTAGACAGAATCACATTAGTTTGGACCAATACATCAAACTGAAAGTTCAGAAATAAATCCAGGTATTTTAGCATGCAAGGTAGTGATTTGAATCTGTGGGAAAAAAGAATGTTTTTCAATAAACTGTATAATAGTACAGAGACAACCATCATAATCCCAACTTCCTATCAAGAAAAATCCATAGGGTTTGAAACATCGAAAATAGGCCTGGCGTGGTGGTTCATGCCTATAATCCCAGCACTTTGGGAAGCTGAGGCAGGTGGATCACCTGAGGTCAGGAGTTCAAGACCAGCCTGGCCAACATGGCAAAACCCTGTCTCTACTAAAAATGCAAAAATTAGCCAGGTGTGGGGGCAAGTGCCTGTAATCCCAGCTACTCAGAAAGCCTGAGGCAGGAGAATCACCTGAACCCAGGAGGTGGAGGTTGCAGTGAGCCAAGATCATGCCACTGTACTCCAGCCTGTGTGACAGGAGCGAAACTCCATCTCAAAAAAAAAAAATTGAAAAAAAAAATTGAAAAAAAAAAAAAATAACTAGTTCCATTTTTTTTGAAGACAGGGTGTCACTTTGCCTAGGCTGGAGTACAGTACTACTATCATAGCACACTGCAGCCTTGAACTCCTGGCCTCAAGAAATCCTCCCACCTTGGCCTCCCAAAGTGCTGGGATCATAGGCATGAACCAGACCATCTCTGGCCAAGTAGACCTTTCAAGGCAGAAAAGCAAAGGCATTCACTGAAAGTACATGCAAGAAAAATGAACATATAAAAAGCAAAGGCAGAAACCACAAAAAAAGAAATAGTGGATTTGAAGACACATACTTTTATTTAATAAACATTCTTGAATATTTACTATATACAATTAAATAAAACTTACAGGAGGCTACTGGCTTGGACTGGGCTCCTGCACTAGGCCCAACAGGGCAAACCAAAATGGGGTTACTCATGCTGAAGTTCCATGCCACCAAATAGAAACTAAGATCTTTATCTGACTTTCTGAGAAATCAGGAGAGAGAGATAATAGCCAAATCCCCAAACAGGCCAGTTTTAGTACGATGAAGATATCTCCTCTGCTTTAACCTTTACAAGGAAAATAACAAACGACCAATCTGCTTTTTGTTCTCTGTTTCTGATTCCCTCACCCTTTTCTGTCTATAAAGCCAACCTCTGCCGCTCAGCTCATCAGAACCCTCAAGGTGTTACCCAATTCATGAACTCCCAATAAAAGCCAACAATTGTGTCTTTTGACAGTGCTAAGCCCTATATTAGGTCTAAGTGTACATGGTGAGCAAAGAAGACATGGCCTCTGCCAGAGAAGCTGACAGTTTAGGAGAGACGAATAATTACAAAAAAGTTCAAGACATCTTCAGCTTCTCTTTCTCTTATCCCACATGCAGTCAGGAAATCCACTTAAGTGCTACTTTCAAAATACAGATGTCCAGAAAATGACTCCTTACCACCTTCATCGCTACCCATCCTCATGGCTCCACCGGATTACCACAGTCTCCTGACTGGTGTTCCCACTTCCAACCTCAGTCTGCCAAGTCTATTCTCCACACAGCAACAACAGGGATCCTTTTACAATCCAACTCGGGTCTTGCCACTGAAAGTCCTGCATTTCACTCAGAGTGAAGGTTAAAACCTTCACAAAAGCCCTACAAAGTCCTGTGTAATCAGCTCCTCCAACTGCTCTGCCCCTCCACCACTCTGCTTGCTCACTTGGCTCTAGCCACCCTGCATGTGCCTGCACCAGGCCTGTTTCTGTCTTAAGGTCTGTGCCTCAGCTGTCCACCTGCCAAAAGCTTCTTCTCCCATGTATTCACCTGGAAAACCCCTTACCTCTTTCAAGTGTTTGCTCAAATGAGTTTGACCACTCTACTTAAAACTGCAATTCTCTGCCCTCTTCCCCACTACTTCTGATTGCCCGAACTGTGTGCTCTACTTTTTCTTTTTTCCATGGCTCTTATCGCTTTGAATACATTATACAATTTATTTATAATATTTATTATTTACTGTTCATCTCCCCTGGTGACAACAGAGGCTCTGTGAGGGGAGGGTTCTTTGTTTTGC
>NC_045440.1:20470585-20492181 GCF_002776525.5 Piliocolobus tephrosceles | reverse complement strand
CAATGAATGAAATGGTCAGAGGAGCAAACACAAGCCTGATAACACCCAGTGGTTGTACAAAGCCGGTGGGAAAAGAAACTGAAACAATCTTCTACAGGGTAATTTGTCAAGATATAGTTAACTATCGTATTATATTGGATATATATTAAAAGGCTCTAGAATGTTCAGCCCTTCCATTAAGTAATTCTACTTCTGAGTACGTGGCCTAAAAAAAATCAGATGTACAGAGACTTATGTGTAAGATGAGATTTCATGCAGCCACTAAAAATTACACACATCTGGCTGGGCACAGTGGCTCACACCTGTAATCTCAGCACTTTGGGAGGCTGAGGTGGGCAGATTGCCTGAGCTCAGGAGTTCAAGACCAGTCTGGGAAACATAGCGAAACTCTGTCTCTACTAAAATACAAAAAATTAGCCAGACGTGGCGGCATGCACCTGTAGTCCCAGCTCTTCGGGAAGCTGAGGCAAGGGAACTGTTTCAACCCAGGAGGCAGAGGTTGCAGTGAGATGAGATCGTGCTACTGCACTCCTGCCTGAGCAAGAGAGAGAGACACTGTTTCAAAAAAAAAAAAAAAAAGAAAGAAAGAAAGAAAAAGAAAAAAAAAATTAGCCAGGCATGGTAGCCTGTAATTCCAGCTACTCAGGAGGCTGAGGCAGGAGAACCACTTGAACCCGAGAGGCAAAGGGTGCAGTGAGCTGAGATCGCACCACTGTACTCCAGCCTGGGTGATAGAGTGAGACTCCGTCTCAATTAAAAAAACAATTATACACATCTGTATTTACTACAGTAACACATACATTGTATATTATTATATGCAAACTCAGTACATGCATATATCAAACCAAGTTCTCCTTACCACAAATTTAAATAAAACTCCTTCTCAAAGCATAGCAGATGTCTATTCAGATGCTTATCTCAGTATGACTAGGGACAAGGGCACATATATTCAGTGCAGTTATTCTACAACAAAAAATCTAAACAGGGCTGGGTGCCATGGCTCACGCCTATAATCCCAACACTTTGAAAGGCTGAGGTAGGAGGGTCCCTTGAAGCCAGGAGTTCAAGACCAGCCTAGGAAACATAGCAAGACCCTGTCTCTACAAAAAATTAAAAATTAGCTGGACATGGTAGCACACCTGTAGTCCTGACTACTCGGAAGGCTGAGGTGGTAGGATCACTTGAACCCAGGAGTTCAGGGTTACAGTGAGCTATGATCAAACCACTGTATACCAGCCAGGGTGACAAAACAAGACCCTGTCTCTGGCGGAAAAAACAAAAAGAATAATGTCTAATGTGTATTATTACCAGCTGTTACTGAACTTTTCAGAAAATCATCAGCAAGTGAAAGATAGATCCCACTATTCACTCACATGACATCCAGCACAGAGTCATTTCGAATGACCTTATGGGAGACATCAGCTAGCAGGAAGAGCCCTCCGTCTGTCCTTCGGATGCTAGCTGCATAGCCTGGCCAGATCTGCAATCTGGAGAGAGAGGTGGTCTTAACTGTAGGATTTTCAAAGAACACATATACTTCCATGCCCCCATGTGAACAATACTTTGAGGTCATACTGCCCTTTCCTAATAGTAATGAGAAAGCCTCAGGAAACTAAGTTAACTGACATCATTGCAAACTCACTGAAAAACCAAACTAAGGAAGAGATTTAGTTGATAAATTGTATTCACTACCATAAACTACTGCTGAGATTATGGTACTAAATACAATGGTTGTAATGGAAAATTTCTTTCCAGAATAGTGAGGAAGAGGAAAAAAGTACCAACCTGTGTTGCTGTAGTACCATAGCACTTGTAGGGTCATAAAAGTTTCTCCCCACAAGCTTCATATCTAAAAGTTTCATTACCCTGAAATAAAAAGCAATTATGAGTTTTCTAACAGAAGAGTAATAAAATTACGTTCCATTATTCTTAGCTACATTTGCCTTTGGAAGTCTGAAAGGTTAGAAATGTTTGTGCTCCACCAACATGGCACATGTATACATATGTAACCTGCACGTTATGCACATGTACCCTAGAACTTAAAGTATAATAAAAAAATAAATAAATAAAAAATTAAAAAAAAAAAATTAAAAAAAAAAAAAAGAAATGTTTGTGCTCTTTGTAGAAGACAGCTTTTATATTGAGAACAATCTTGCTAAAAGAAAACCAAAAACTGCCAAAGCATTTGACTGAAAAAGCAAAGTAAAATGACAGCAGTCTTTTCCACTTACTAGCTGACCAAACACTGAGTTGATTTCCCAGGTTTGATGTACATTACTTTTCACCATTAACTATGAAGAATCAAGAGAGCCCATTGCTAAGTTTGTGAATAACAGTGTGGCAAAGGTAGTTACGTTTTTTTCCTGGCAGTACAGCTTACTAGGTAGAAATTAGGTTCTGTGGGCCGGGTGCGGTGGCTTACGCCTGTAATCCCAGCACTTTGGGAGGCTGAGGCCTCCCAAATCAGGAGGTCAGGAGATCAAGACCCTCCTGGCCAACATAATGAAACATCATCTCTGTTAAAAACATAAAAATTAGCCAGGCGTGGTGCCATATCCCTGTAATCCCACCTACTCAGGAGACTGAGGCAGGAGAATCACTTGAACCAGGGAGTCGGAGGTTGCAGTGAGCCAATATTACACCACTACACCACAGCCTGGTGACAGAACGAGACTCTGTCTCAAAATAAAAATTAAAAAAAGAAATTAGGTTCTGTCTTTCATTAAATAAGAGGTAGTTTGAGAATAGCGGCTGTATGAAAAGCAGGATGTTTCAAAAGAAGTTAAACAATTATAAGCTATCTGTAATCCAAAAATTCAAGAGACTGAAAAAAAATCCTTCCACCAAATATTTTTACACACAACTTCTTTAAGTAGCCCCCTTGTTACTGTCACCATTAAATATGCACTATAAACAGCTCCTTTCAAAGTTCCTGAACACACCCAGAGGAACCCATTCTCCTATCCATCTACCTCCAAACCTAATTTCATATATCCAAATCTGGTCTACCACTTGTGAGATAATTTTTGAGTAAGCCCTAATCCCATCCATTTATTCATTAAATGCTTCCAAACCCATCTAGAATACACTGTCACATATTTCCATCCAAGCATCTTGAAGAACATTATTGCAAATACAAGACTGAAGTTAAAGGACAACAGAACTTCAGCTGTTTCCTTACCGACGGAAAACAACATTGTAGAAGGGAATGCACAGGTCAGAGCAGGGCTCCAGGATCTTTGTCATCTGAATCTTAATGCTGATTTCAGCACTGTCTGTTTTCCTTTGACTTTTTAACTCAAGAACCTAACAAATAAATACACACAGGTAAAACAAAATGACAAAACTAAGAACTAATGACCAAGTCCTAATCTAATTCAACTGTGTTCTTAAGAACACTAAAATATCTGAAAACATTTTTCTACTTTTCCCCTCACTTTGCTGTCCACACTGGCAAAAGCACAGCATGATGACTATGGTTCAGAAAAATGATTTGGTAAGAGAATTCCAACCAAGTTTACATTTGCAATTTTTTTTGTTGTTGTTTTGTTTTGGAGACCATGTCTCACTCTGTCACCCAGGCTGGAGTGCAGTGGCACGACCTCTGCTCACTGCAAGCTTCATGCCATTCTCCTGCCTCAGCCTCCCAAGTAGCTGGGACTACAGCCACCACACCCAGCTAATTTTTTGTATTTTTAGTAGAGATGGGGTTTCACCGTGTTAGCCAGGATGGTCTCGATCTCCTTACTTCGTGATTCACCCACCTCAGCCTCCCGAAGTGCTAGGATTACAGGTGTGAGCCACTGCGCCTGGCCTACATTTGCAATTTTAAGTTACTCTTTATCACTGAGGTCACAGACTTCCAAGCATTCCTCATGTGAGAAGGTGCTTCTTATGGAATTCAAACCTAAAATGTGCTGTTATGTCCTGCAAAAATGTCTTCCCATCTATGAAGAGAAAAATACAACTCAAACGTACAGGAATTCTATGGTTTCCTACTCGTCAAAACACCAGTGCTGGGCCAGGCGAAGTGACTCACGCCTGTAATCCCAGGGCTTTGGGAGTTCAAGACCAGCCTGGGCAATATAGACCCAATCTCTTAAAAGCAAAACCAAACAAAAAACACTAGAGCACTCTTAGGGTTCATCTGAAAGCCCATTTCCTGTTTGGTCTCACTTGTTGAAGCTTAACAGGCAGATAGAGAATAGATCCATCAAACGCAGTGACATTGCCGGTGACAGCTTGATGGTCCTTCAACATGCCGAACCTCATGCTTTTGCACTCCACATTGGGGCTGGAAAATAATGAAAAGGATTTTCCTTCAACTTGACTCATACAGCAATCTTTACCACAGTTGTGCAACAGGTGCTAGTTACCCAGTAACTGCTGCTCCATCTAGAGGCCATATTAAAAATTATCTATCTGACTAGAACTTTGACTCAAGAATACCTGCTCGCAGCTGAAACATCAGAAAATATAGGTTAAAAAAAAAATAAAAACCACCCCTAAATTCTACCACCAAAGGACACCTGCCTTAGCATGTCAGTGTGTATTCTTCCATATATACATATTTGTTTTTGAGATGGAGTCTCGCTCTGCCGCCCAGGATGGAATGCAGTGGCGCGATCTTGGCTCACTGCAATCTCCACCTCCCAGGTTCAAGCGATTCTCCCATTGTTTCCTTAACATTTGTCAATCCATTTTCAGAGGAAGGGTTCTCCCCCCCTCCCTTTTTTTTTTTTTTTTTTTTTTTTTTTTTGAGACAGGGTCTTGCTCTGTCACCCAGGCTGAAGTACAGTGGCATGATCATGGCTCACTGCAGTCTCAAACTTGTGGGCTCAAGTGATCCTTCTGCCTCAGGCCCCCAAGTAACTGGGACTCTAAGTGTACCACTAGACCTGGCTAACTTAAAAAACATTTTTCTTTTTTTGCCCTGGCACAGTGGCCCATGCCTGTAATCCCAGCACTTTGGGAGGCCGAGGTGGGTGGATCACTTGAGACCAGGAGTTCAAGATCACTCTGGCCACCATGGTGAAACCCTGTTCTACTAAAAATACAAAAAAATCAGCGGGGTGTGGTGGCATGTGGTTGTAATACCAGCTACTCGGAGGCTGAGGCATGAGAATCGCTTCAGTCTGGGAGATGGAGGTAGCACTGAGGTGAGACTGTGCCACTGCACTCCGGCCTGGGCAACAAAGTGAGACTGTCTCAAAAAAATAAATAAACTAAAATTTTTTGTTGTTGTTACCTAGGATAGTCTTGAACTCCTAGCCTTAAGCAACTCTCCCTCCTTGGCCTCCCTAAGTGCTGGGTTACAGACATGAGCCACTGCACGCAGCCCTCTCCCCTCTTTAATGCTCACCTCTTTGCTGTACATTTCACAACAAGCCTGTTTCCTAGGATCCAATTTCCCCCGCTTTTCTGGCTACTTCCCTCTACCTGTTGTATGTGCTCAGCTCTGCTTTCTTACCTCATAGAAACTATTAGAGCAAAAAAAAAAAAAAGAAACTATTAAAGCAATCCTGTTGCCTTCTATAATTATTCCATTTTCTCATTCCTCTTACAAACTTTTTAAATGACTGGCCAAGTCACTGGCTACTTCTTATGGCCTATACCCTCCTTGGTGCTTTTCATATTCCCTTTTTTTTTTTTTATCTCTACAACTCTAACAAAACTACTAGAATATCACACCACCCTCAACAAGCATATCCAGTTGCTTTTTTTCCTGTGGCCAAAGTCAACCACCTTCTCATTATCTTCATTCAAATGAGTCCTTCCTTTGGTCTTTATAACATACCTTCAGAATATTTTCTCCCTAACTGTTCCTTTCTTCTCTCTTTCACTTCAGTTCTTCCTCTTGTGTCATCAACTAGCAGCTGTCCTTCATAAATTCAGCCTTCCTAGTATAGCTACCTTTAGAAACAGTATGGAAATTTCTGGCCAGGCATGGTGGTTTATGCCGGTAATCCCAGCACTTTGGGAGGCCAAGGCAGGTGGATTACTTGAGGTCAGGAGTTTGAGACCAGCCTGGTCAACATGGCAAAACTCCGACTCTACCAAAAAAAAAATACAAAAATTAGCCAGGCATGGGGGCGCTCGCCTGTAATCCCAGCTACTAGGAGGATGAGGCAAGAGAATTGCTTGAACCTGGGAGGCAGAAGTTGCAGTGAGCTGAGATTGCACCACTGCATTCCAGCCTGGGTGACAGATTGAGACCCTGTCTCAAAACAAAAACAAAAAAAAAAAAAAGAAAGAAAAGAAATAGTATGAAAGTTTCTTTAAAAAGCTAAAAATAGTACTACATATGATTCAACAATCCCACTTCTGGGTATTTATCCAAAGGAATTAAAATCAGTGTGTCAAAGAGATATATGTGCACTCCCATGTTCACTGCAGCACTATTCACAACAAGCAAGACATAGAATCAATCTAAGTGTCCACCAATGGATGAATGGATAAAGTGGTATACATACACAATGGAATACTATATAGCCTTTAAAAAGAAGTACATCCTGTCATTTGTGACAATATGAAAGGATCTGGAGAGTATTATGCTAAGTGAAATAAGATAGGCACAGAAAGACAAATACCATCTGATCCATATATGGAATCCAAAAAGTTGAACTCATTGTGAACAGAGAGTAGGAACATGGCTACCAGAGGCTGGGGGTGAGGGGTATGGGGAAATGGCAGAAGTTGGTTAAAAGGTACAAAGTTTCAGACAGACAGGTGGAGTAAGTTTTAGTGATCTACGGTAACCATAGTTAACAACAGCGTGCATTTCAAAATTCTTAAAAGAGATTCTAAATGTTTTCACCACAAAAAACAGTAAGTAGGTGAGGTGATAGATATGTCAATTAGCCTGATTTAATCTTTCTATTATGTATACATTATCAAAACATCATATTGTACTCATACATATACACAACTATTTTTCAATTAAAAAAACTGAGACTTCTACATCATCTAATTTTCTTCATAGGTATTTCAAAACACTTATTTTCACAATTCCAGCTAAGAACTTCTAGCTAATGACTCCTCTAAGATATTAAAAGAGAACACAAACTAATATAAACTATTTTTAAATAGTAATAAATCCTAAAATTATTGATATAAAACTGAAGTTATCTTTCTTCATTTTTCTCACCCCTAAATTTAACCCTAGACTGTCACTGGAGAGATGTCAGATGTTGGTATGATGGCTCATGCAGGGAAGGATCCAGGTTTCATGGGGCATGGATTTCACACCACTGGTGGGGGAGGGGAGGGTTCTTTAAGAAAAAGAATACAAAATTACACATATGAAATAAGTTAAAAGATCATGGAAGACATCTAATGCAAGTTTTAAAAGGCCCTGAACTTAAGCTTCATTAACTTCACATTAAATTAACTTCTAGCCTCATGTATAAATCTATACTCTATGAAGTTAAAACAGGGACTGGTAATATAGCTAAATACATACACACAGTTTAAGATTAACCTTAAACTTCCTATAAGGATCTGAGTAAATGCATTATCTCATTGAGAGGTCCACCAGGAACTGTATAGGACAATATTCAGTTATTCCAGGGGAACTATTTCTTTACTGCCCTCTAAGAAGTGAACAATACAAAGGAAAGCTCTGAATACCTGAAAGTCACATGATATTGATAAACTGCTTCATTATGACATTGTATTTGGATGAGGTTCAGTCCCAAAGACTGAGGTGTTCCTTTTGATCCCTGCTTCACAATAAGCTCTCTAGAAAATAAAAACAAAAAGCAACTGCATGTATCAAAAACAAAAAACAAAGTAACTAACCAACCCACACAACCAACAACAAAAAGATTAGGAGAAGTAATATTTTTTCACATTTTGCTACAGATACACAAATCAAGAATCAACACTCACGAAAGCACGCTCTGAAGACTAATCATTAGCAAGACCTAATTAGATAAGCAAGGTCACCCTACCTTTCCTAGTAACATTACCAAATAAACTAGGCCCATTAACTAAGAACACAAGGATGAGTTCTATGGAGAAAGATGAAGTGTCATGATATTCTTCCTAAATTATTTCCTTATCTTCAATAAGACAAAGAATTGTCTCAATTGGGAAGGAAATGAAAGGCCGTGAGTCTACTCTTTTGTTGCATGCTATATGTCCACTGTCAACCACATTTAACTTCAGAAATTGTCCCATCTTGGCCAGATGCGGTGGCTCACACCTGTAATCCCAGCACTTTGGGAGGCTGAGGCGGCTGGATCACAAGGTCAGGAGTTCACGACCAGCCTGTCCAAGGTGGTGAGACCCCATCTCTACTAAAAATACAAAAAAATCAGGCGGGGGTGATGGCAGGCGCCTGTAATCCCAACTACTCGGGAGGTTGAGGCAGGGAATTGCTTGAACCCACAAAGCAGAGGTTACAGCGAGCCGAGATTGTGCCACTGCACTGCAGCCTGGGTGACAGCGTGAGACTCCGTCTCAAAAAGAAAAAAAAAATTGTCCCATCTCTTTGTCAATCTCCTACTGGCAAAAAACAAAACACCCTGCAGTACTTATTACCCAGGGAGGATCCAACAAAAATAGATTTTACAATACTACACACCAGCCAAAATGCAGTTTTCACGATCATTACTAAGTAGAGAAGGCAGTGCTCCTGACTTACTTTTCCTTGTGTTCCACAGTCAGGACCAGAGGGCGATCTGGAGAGTGCTGGGGGGACTGGGGCAGAGCTGGTAGTGATGACAGCTGCGGGGGATCCCGGAATGGTGCGCTGAAGGCACAGGGAGGCTTGTCCACTCCTCTGCCAATACCACCTGCTGCTCTTCCCAGTGGTAATAAAGAAGCATCCGAACTCCCTCTTCCAAGCATCCTGAAATGTGGAGAGAGAGGAAAATCGGGGCTTTTTATAATAGCTATGTCCCATCCAGATTATTCCCCCAACTCCACAACCTCTTCCTGGAGGAATCAGCTAAAGTGATCCAAGTTTGAAATTCTCTCAAACCACATACGCCAAGGCCAGGCACAGTGGCTCACGCCTGTAATCCTAGCACTTTGGGAAGCCGAGGTAGGGAGACTGCTTGAGACCAGGAGTTCAAGACCAGCCTAAACAATACAGTGAAACCCCAAACTATAAAAAATACAAAAATTATCCAGGTATGGTGGCTCATGACTGTCGTCCCAGCTACTTGGGTGGCTGAGGTGGGAGGATCGCTTCAGCCTGACAGGTCGAGGCTGCAGTGAGCTGAGACCATACTACTGCACTAAAGCCTGGGCGAGAGAGACAGACCCAAATTAAAAACAAACAAACAAACAAAAAAAAACACAACATATGCCACCATGACTTATGCGCCAACCACTATTGACTGTCACAGCCATCTTCCATAGCAGAATAGAGGAGAAAGTTTGACTCAACGTAATTAAAGAATCACCATAGCTGGGTGCAGTGGCTCACGCCTGTAATCCCAGCACTTTGGGAAGCCAAGGCGGGAGGATTGCCCGACATCAGGAGTTTGGGACCAACCTGGCTAATATGGTGAAACCCCGTCTCTACTAAAAATACAAAAATCAGCTGAGTATGAGGCAGAGGTTGCAGTGAGCTAAGATCGCGGCACGGCACTCCAGCCTGGCGACAGTATGGGACTGTCTCCAAAAAAAAAAAAAAAAAAAATTAGCCAGGCATGGTGGCACACACCTGTAGTCCCAGCTACTCGGCAGGATGAGGCAGGAGAATCGCCTGAACCTGGGAGGCGGAGGTTGCAGTGAACCACCAAGATTGCCCCACTGCATTCCAGCCTGGACAACACACCGAGACTCCGTCTCAAAAAAAAAAAAAAAAAAAAAAAAAAGTCCAGGCACAGCGGCTCATGCCTGTAATCCCAGTACTTTGAGAGGCCAAGGCAGGCGGATCACTTGAGGTCAGGAATTCAAGACCAACTTGACCAACATGATAAAACCCCGTCTCTACTAAAAATACAAAAAATTAGCTGGGCGTGGTGACACATGCGTATAGTCCCAGCTACTCGGGAAGCTGAGGCAGGAGAATTGCTTGAACCTGGGAGGCGGAGGTTGCAGTGAGCCAAGATCAAGGCACTGCACTCCAGCCTGAGCGACAGAGCAAGACTCCGTCTCCAAAAAAAAAACAAAAATCACCACGATCAGGTAATTTTTTAAGAGGACAAATGAATTTCTCAACAGCCCAGGGAGAACTACTTTTACCCTTTTCCAATGTCTAGCTGTATTAACAGCTGCTGACTACTCTTGGGAAATGCACATTCTTTAATATAAAACCAGACATTGATTGTTTATGAGATGACACAACCCTTCTTAGAGTTGCTCTCTGAACTTACAGAGATATTCCATCTGAATTTGATAGTTACCTGAGAGGGTGACTTTACCCACCTATTCCAACCAACGGAGGCCTCTGCCATCTTGCTGTCCCCAGCTGCCAACACTTTTGGATCCCAAAAAGCAGGAGAGAGTTCCTCCTTGTCCTTGCGTACCAGATTAGCAGACAAGCCTCGACCCAAAATGCCTCTACCTGAAAGAAAGAACCGAACCCCAGCAACGACTATGAGTTAAACGTGTTTTAAAGTATAGTTTTTTTTTTTTTAAAGCACAGTTATGTTTCTGAAGATAAACCATTTGGATTTTAGAAGAAACCAATCATATATATCACTGAATTTCTCAAGTTAGTTTTCCACATACCTGATGGAGGCATTTCCCGTTTCAGAGGCGTCTTAGAAACTGTTTCAATGCCCAGGCCTCTGAACATGGAGACCAAACCCACAGACTCCTGTGGAAAGTCAAAGAATAAAGTTCCAAGAGGTAGTTTAAAACCCCAGAAACAAGAGCTTTCTTAGTCTTGTTATATAAGAAAAATCATCTTCAAATTCTATAAATGTTTTAAAAATAAAGAGAAACATATTTTATAAACTTTAAAAAATACTTGTAACTATGTGATATTAGGTCTTAAAGCACAGTTACACTTATAGCCCATGATTTGATATGCAGTATAACAAAATGCAACAGAACAGAGTTAACTTTTCCATTTTGATTTGATGAACAGCATAACAAAATGCAACAGGACAGAATTAACTTTTCCATTTTTCTATTTCCTGCATATTCAAGGCAAGAGAGAACAAGTGTACTGGTTAATAAATTTCAAAAAAGCTGGATCATTTATGAATATCAGAGGTTTGGGTAACCTGCTACTGTTTTCCTATGGCAGTCTTGAATGTCTACTACTGTTACACCAGTTGGATCTGACATTAATAAAAGCTACGTATAGACTCAAGCAATTCATTTGAGTCAACATGTAAGATTACTGTCATAAACTTCTCTCCTTACAAAAATATTATATTTGACAATGTAAACTCTACTTAAAATAATCCTAACTTCATTATTAGGTTCTTCCTACATTTGCTAACTCTCTTTGACATATTAATTATAGACAAATATTATTCTCGAAATTACTTTATAATTAAAAATTGAAGAATATACACATGTTAAGTGTTCACACAGCAGCAGCAATAACTGAAGATCCTGTTTTTCTTTAAGATCTGTTCACTGGGCAATGAGCCTTCCAAAATGAACAAATGTTAAGTATTATTACCTCTGAGGCAGGAACTGCTGCTACTATCATAAAGTCAAAACCAGAGTGAAAATCTAAATATTCAGAAAAGAACAAGAGGTTGTACCTTTAGCCCTAACAATTACAGATGGAGGGATGGAGGGATGATTGGAAGCTAGAGGATCTACGGTACTTACCAAGTCCATCTAGCATTCATTACGCGGTACTTCCTCATACCTCTAGAAACTCTAGATTTAAAACATCTGCCCAGATGTATCTATTTGTTAAAGAAAACAAAAAAAGACAACCTTGTTTCTGTTTAGGGTTTCCCAGTTTTGCAAGCACTTTGTGGTTGTTGTTGTTGTTGTTTGAGATGGAGTCTTGCTCTGTCGCCTAGGCTGGAGAACAGTGGCAAGATCTCAGCTCACTGCAACCTCCGCCTCCAGGGTCCAAGCAATTATCCTGCCTTAGCTTCCTGAGTAGCTGGGATTACAGGGGCACACCACCACACCTGGCTAATTTCTGTATTTTTAGTAGAGACGGGGTTTCACCATGTTGGTCAGGCTGGTCTTGAACTCCTGACCTCAGATGATCCACGTGCCTCGGCCTCCCAAAATGCTGGGATTACAGGCGTGAGCCACCGTGCCCAGCCCTGCAAGCACTTTGTAATCCATTACTTCCTCTGACGGCGGACAGGTAAGCTATATGCCTCTCCTCTGCATCCTGAAGTGGTCTTACCCTTTGTGCTGGCCCCCTCTGTGTGCTTGGCTCCTCTGGCTTTCCAAACACATGGCCTCTGCCTGCAGGTACTCCCCTGCCCAGAGCTGGGTCCAAAGGTTTAGAAGCTTGTAGCCAACAGCCTGGCATCCGTACAGCCTGGTACTGGGATGGGTGGACAGGAGACTGGCCCCTGAATGATGGTCGGAAAGGATCCATGGAAAGGCTGTAGAGAACACGTGTGTTGATCCTGTTCTGGTTAATTACCTGCCAGCATTTTCAAAAGATTAAGGTTCCCAACTGTTTTCCTTTTCCTTCAAGACACACTCACAAAGCATTAAAATAATATTTTGAGTCAGTCCAGTAACATGCCCAGCCTTCTACAACATATTCACTTCAAAGGCTTCTATATGATCTGTAATATTCTAAACACCCTTCATTAACAATCCCTTAGAGCAGTGGTCCCCAACCTTTTTGGCACCAGAGAATGGTTTCCTGGAAGATAATTTTTCCTTGGACCCAGGGGTAGGGGGATGGTTTCAGAGTGACTCAAATGCACTACATTTATTGTGCACTTTATTTCTATTATTACATTGTGATAATGAAATAAAATAATTATACAACTCACCACAATGTAGGATCAGTGGGAGCCCTGATCTTGTTTTCCTGCAACTAGATGGTCCCATCTGCGGGTGATGGGAGACAGGGACAGATCATCAGGCATTAGACTCTCATAAGGAGCATGCAACCTAGATCCCTCGAATGTGAAGTTCACAAGAGGGTTTGCACAATGAGAATCTAATGCCACCAGGGATCCAACAGGAGGCAGAGCTCAGGTGATACTACGAGCCATGGGGAGCGGCTGTCAATACAGATGAAGCTTTGCTCATTCGCCAACCTCTCATCACCTCGTGCTGTGCAGCCCAGTTCCTAACAGGCCCCCAGCCAGTCTGTGGCCTGGGGGTTGGGAACCCCTGTCTTACAGGCTCACATCCTCCTTGAACTTATATTTTCTACCCAAACAGCCTCTCACAAAACGCAGTCCTATAAGTTAACTAGCTGTTGCATAAGGAAGCAGTTTTTTGGGAGGGTCTCCCTCTGTCGCCCAGGCTGCAGTGCAGTGGCATGATCACTGCTCAATGCAGCCTCAACCTCCTGGGCTCAAGTGACCCTTACATCTCAATCTCCTGAGTAGCTGGGACTACAGGCATGCACCACAACACCCAGCTACTTTGTGTATTTTTTTGTAGAGACAGGGTCTTGACATGTTGCCAAGTCTGGTCTCAAACACCTGGGCTCAAGCAATTTGCTGCCTCAGCACCCCAAAGTGCTGGGATAACAGGCGTGAGCCACCGCACCTGGCTAAGGCAGTTTTTACGTATGGTGATGACTTTGGTTTATAAACAATTTCTTTTTTTTTTTTTTTTTGAGACGCAGTTTCACTCTTGTTGCCCAGGCTGGAATGCAATGGCACAATCTCAGCTCAACGCAACCTCTGCCTCCTGGGTTCAAGTAATTCTCCTGCCCCAGCCTCCCATGTAGCTCGGATTACAGGCATGCGGCACCACGCTCGGCTAATTTTGTATTTTAGTAGAGACGGGGTTTCTCTATGTTGGTCACGCTGGTCTCAAACTCCCGACCTCAGGTGATCAGCTCACCTGGGTCTCCCAAAGTGCTGAGATTACAGGCATGAGTTACGAGTTACTGCGCCTAGCCTGTAAACAATTTCATAGTTAACATAGCCATATCATAAAATTATTGTCAGTAAATATTTATGGGTTTTTGCTTTTAGCCTCTCTTTCCTACATAAGAGTCCTAACTTTTTTCCAGTCTATGATTGCACTAACTTCTTTTCCTTGATCTGTTTAGTTGCTTCTCCGAATCTCTATCCAATTCTTTTTTACAAAATTCTTCCTTTAGGCTGAGTACAGTGGTTCATGCCTGTAACCTCAGCACTCTGGGAGGCCTAGGTGGGATGACCACTTGGGGCCAGGAGTTTGAGGCCAGTACCTTAGGAACACAGTGAGACCCTGTCTCTATAAAAAATTTAAAAATAGAAAAAAAAATTTTTTTAAACTCTCTTCTTTCAGACTCCACCAGAAGTCTCCAGAGGACGCAGTCTTTCTGCTTCGAGCCTACAATACTTGCTCAGTCTCACAGGTTGCATTTAACACCCTTCTCTCCCCCAGGTTACCAGGGGTGAGGCTCTCCTTGGCTTCCCCACCAAATCTAAAGCCCATCAGGTCTCTGCAAAAATCACTTCATAACCTGTAGGTTGGGCGTCGTGGCCCATGCCTGTAATTCCAGCGCTTTGGGAGGCGGGTGGATCACTTAAGGTCAAGAGTTCAAGACCAGCATGGCCAACATGGTGAAACCCTGTCTCTACTAAAAATACAAAAATTAGTCAGGTATGATGGTGCATGCCTGTAATCCCCCCTACTCAGGAGTCTGAGGCACCAGAATCGCTTGAACCCAGCAGGCGGAGGTTGCAGTGAGTCAAGATGTGGCACTCCAGCCTAGGTGACAGAGCAAGATTCTGTTTCAAAAAAAAAATCACTTTATAACCTACAGATTTCAAGACACCCTCTTTAAGGGGCTCCTTTCATTGTCCTGACTTGCCCCTGGTTCCTGAAAAATATTTCTTAACGGAAAAGATTTTTTTTTTTAAGACAGGGTCTTGTTCTGTCATCCACGTTGAGTGAAGTGGTGGGATCTTAACTCACTGCAGTCTCAACCTCCTGTGCTCAAGCAGTCCTCTTGTCTCAGTCTCCCAAGTAGCTAGGACTTCAGGTACCTGCCACCATACCCAGCTAATTTTTTTTTTTTTTTTTTTGAGGCAGAGTCTTGCTCTGTCGCCCAGGCTGAAGTGCAGTGGCCTGATCTCAGCTCACTGCAAGCTCCGCCTCCCGGCTTTACGCCATTCTCCTGCCTCAGCCTCCCTAGTAGCTGGGACTACAGGCGCCTGCCACCTCGCCCAGCTAGTTTTTTTGTATTTTTTAGTAGAGATGGGGTTTCACCGTGTTCGCCAGGATGGTCTCGATCTCCTGATCTCGTGATCCGCCCAACTCGGCCTCCCAAAGTGCTGGGATTACAGGCTTGAGCCACCGCGCCCAGCCCATACCCAGTTAATTTTTTAAAAATTTTGTAGAGATGGGATCTTACCATGTTGCCCAGGCTGGTCTCAAGTGATCCTCCTACCTCAGCCTCCCCAAATGCTGGAAGAAGCCTCTTCTTAACTTTCAAAAAGCTGTCTTGGCCAGGCATGGTGGCTCACGCCTGTAATCCCAGCACTTTGGGAGGCCGAGGCGGGCAGATCACAAGGTCAGGGGTTCGAGACCAGCCTGACCAAAATGGTGACACCCCATCTCCACTGAAAATACAAAAATTAGCCAGGCATGGTGGTGTGCACCTGTAATCCCAGCTACTCGGGAGGCAGAGGCAGGAGAATTGCTTGAACCCAGGAGGCAGAGGTTGTAGTGAGCAGAGATCACACCACTGCACTCCAGCCTGGGCAACAGAGTGAGACTCTGTCTCAAAACAAACAAACAAAAATAAAATTAAAAAGCTGTCTTAAGTATTAGCTACAGAGAAATCATACATTTAAAGAAAAGATTAACACACAATTCCTAGGTCCACATCATAGTGCAGACAGTTCAAGAACCTGAAAAATTTATTGAACTAAACTATCCTCTTTCACACTCTAAATGCAAGATATGACTCCCTTTCTTGAAGGCTATATTTAACTGCTAACACCCCTTTTCGGTGAGCCAGGACTCTGCTCACACCTCCCCACCACCACCCAAAGAATACCAAGCAATCAGTATGCTAACAGCTACATACTCAGAAGCGCTGGACAGCCTCCCTTAAGGGACATCTGGAATCTTCCTCATTGTCCAGGCTTCCCTCAACCCCCAGCATCACTTCTATAGATTCAGGTAGCTACCTCACAGGGCCCTCTCCCAGTGTGGGTTTCCCCTGGGATCAGGTAGCAGATACTTGGCTGACCGAAAGGTTCAATGGTAAAGGAACCCAGGACGGGCTTGGCCTGTCTCCCTCGCATCCCTGAGTGCGCGCTCCGTGCAGAGGCCTCACGACTCGGGCCTAACCAGAAGCAAGGCCCCCGAAGGCGAGACCCACCCCCTTTCCACCCCGAAAAAAGCACCTTTTCCCAAAGCCACAGCCCTGCCGGGGGTTCTCTCTCCTCTTTCAGGCCAAATAAGAGGTTCACCTAGGCCTCCCCTGCCGCCCCCACCTGAGCACTTTCTCTGGGGCCTCAGCGCCGGGCCTCGAATAACGACTTCCCGTCCGCGACCGACCCGCAACCCTTAGCACCTCCCCGAACGGGGAGGGGAGAGGCCCGGGAGGCCGGCTCACCACACGTACTTGAGCAAAAGCCCACCCTACCCGCCCCGGTGTGAACTTGGCCTGCCTGACCTGCCTGGCCTGCCGCAACCGGGGCCAGTCCTCTCACCTGGGCGTGAGTCCTCCTCCTACTCGCTCGCCTCCACGGGCCTCAGAAAAAGATGGCGTTCAACCCACGCCCCAGGGCCCACATGCTCCAGGGCCAATTTCCGCTCTTCGAGGCCGCCGGGGCTGAGCCCATTGGCCACAGGACCTGTCGTTCACAAGAGCAAGCTATCTCATTGGCCCTTCTGCAAGAGAGGCTCGTCCTTTCCAGCAGGTTCGCTGTGCAGGGGTGGTTCGTGCGGAAGGAGCGCTGGAAGTTCTGTGAGCCTCAGCGTTAAAATGTGTTAGGGTTTGGGATCCTGACTCCCTTTCTGGGGGCAACTCCTATAAACAGATTTAGCCTAGGACTCGTGTGTTGAAATTGACTTGCCCCATTCCTGCCAGTTAGAGGATTAGCGATACAGGTGGTGAAAAAGAAACAGTAAGCTCGAGTGCGCATTCAAACACCTAATTCATATGATTTCTGCACATCACTTTCCTTGTACATAAAACAGATAAAAACTAAAAACACCCATTCATAGGGTTGAATGGAAACGTACACACATAATGACATAACGTATGTAAAATACTTAGCACAAGGAGAAGACGACCCTCGATAAATGTTGCCTATTATTATTTATTGATGCCTAAATCTGTAAGCCAAGAAGAACTTTCTAGGAAGCAGATTAAATTATTAGTGGTTACTTGAGCAACTACAGAATGATTTTACCCAAAGAAAGATTTCTGCCCCTCTTCCAACCATTTTGGCAAATAACTGCATCCCTCCCCACACCCAGGTTTTACAGGGTGGTTGAGGTCAAGCTTCTGAAGGCTTTGGTAGATGCTATAGAGACATCCAAAGGCTCTGCATGGAATAGGACTAAAGAAGGATTAACCTTATCTTTTCCAGGTCTCAGATATCCCATGACTTGTTTTAATCCACACATACAAGGGCCCCCCCTCTCCTTCCCGAATGAGGATAGTCTGAAAATTATTGGAGCAGGATGATTTTCAACTCAGGAATCCAGTTGGCACGATGCCCCTTCACTGTTCCTAGACAGTATTTGTTTACCATGATCTAACATTTTCACTTCCTTTACCACACAACCTTCTTAACTTGCAACTGTTGCAATGTTATGTTGTAAGCAATTCTCCAGCCTGTGCAAATACTTAATGGTAGCAAGTGCGGTCAGAAACAGTTATACAAACTGTTTTGTAACCTTCATGAAGATCCAACTCCCTGTTCTTTTAGGAACTCCGACCAAACTTTGCATGACACCCTTATTGTATACACACGAAACAATATTTTGGGGGCAGGATTCAGCAAATCTTCTAGTTGAAGTAAGGAAATAATAATCCTCAGATAATTTCCTGAACATGTCTTCTATTTGGGAATCTAAACCAAGAGCACCATCACAAAGGGTAGGCACATTGAGTTTTCTATATTTCTATATCCTGTCCATCCGTGCAAGTGTAGGTGGCCTTTGTACAGTATTTCTAGCCAATCCAGACATCATGAACACTACTTATTTAACCAAAGGAAAATCCATATAGTCTTGCTGTTGATTGGACATAAAAATGGTTGAAGCTTTCTGAAACATGGAAATCTATTTAGAATCTTTCAAAATAATATATCTTGGAGATTATATTCCCTAAGAGTACTTTAATTGTTAATTAGCCATCCCTAGGATATTGATTAAAAAGGACACACATAATCTAATCACAAAAAGATGAGTATGTGAGGAGATAGATATGTTAATTAATTTGGTTTAATTCTACAATGTAAACAAATATCAGAATATCATAGTGTACCACATAACCATATGTAATTGCTATTTGTTAAGAAAGGGGCAAAAAGAGTACACATATTACACTAAGAGAAAATTACAGATTTTTTTTTTTTTTTTTTTGAGGCAGAGTCTTGCTCTGTCGCCCAGGCTGGAGTGCAGTGGCGCGATCTCAGCTCACTGCAAGCTCCGCCTCCCGGGTTCACGCCATTCTCCTGCCTCAGCCTCCCTAGTAGCTGGGACTACAGGTGCCCGCCGCCATGTCCGGCTAATTTTCTTGTATTTTCAGTAGAGACGGGGTTTCACCATGTTAACCAGGATGGTCTCGATCTCCTGACCTCATGATCCACCCGCCTCGGCCTCCCAAAGCACTGGGATTACAGGCATGAGCCACTGCAGATTTTTTTTTTAACTCAAAATTAAGTCACAACACCAAATTCTGTCCACCTGGCCCTGCCAGTCTCTAAAATTCAGAGTGAAAATTGCCCCATAACTATACATAATCTGAATTTTCCCAAGCAGTCATGACTCCAAATACCTTGGGCGCTTGGTCCACATAAATATTTCTATTCCAACCATGTATTCTGATTTGTTGTTGTTGTTGATGTTGTTGCTGTTCAGAAAATAAAATCACCAGAGCCACAGCAAGATTAAGGGCAGAAAATTACATTATTGGTGGGGCCTAAAACCTATAGGAAAGATTTCATTTAATGTAGACCTATGCGGTACGTCTGGGTTCCTGGCAGAGAGAACTAGAAATCCTTTCAGGAGAAATACACCAGGCTCCCAAAACTCCCATGTAAAAGGTATCAATAAATATGAGCTCACAAAACACATCAGGCTGAATAAAAGGAGGACACACAATCTAATCAAAAAAAATGGGCAAAAGCTACGGTGGCTCACACCTGTAATCCCAGCACTTTAGGAGGCCGAGGTGGGCAGATGGCCTGAGGTCAGGAGTTTGAGACCAGCCTGGCCAACGTGGTGAAACCCTGTCCCTACTGAAAATACAAAAATTAGCCAGGCATGGTGGTGCGTGCCTGTGATCCCAGCTACTCGGGAGGCTGAGGCAGGAGAATCGCTTGAACCCAGGAGGCGGAGGTTGCAGTGAGCCGAGATCAAGCCACTGCACTCCGGCCTGGGCAACAAGTGCAAAACTCTGTCTCAGAAATAAAAAAGAGGGGGGCGCAAAAGATGTGAGTGGACCTGGGTCAGTCCATTAGTCCCTTTAGTGTTACTATAAAGGAATACCTGAGGCTGGGTAATTTTTAAAGAATAGAGGTTTATTGAGCTCATGGTTATGCTGGCTGGAAGGTTCAAAACTGGACATCTGGTGAGGACCTCGGGGTACTTGCACTCATGGCAGAAGGCAAAGAGACCCAGCCTGTGCAGAGATCACATGGAGAGAGAGGAAGCAAGAAAGAGAGGGGAGGGAGGCGCCAGGTTCTTTTTAACAACCAGCTCTTGTTGGAACTAATAAGCCCTTTAGTAGAGACAGGGTTTCGCCATGTTGCCCAGGCTGTGAATTCAGTGGCTTATGGGTGTGAGCCAACACCCCTGACTGGAGCCATAAAATTTAATGGAATTTGTCCTTCAGTATCTGCGGAGTATTGGTTTTTAGGACCTCCCTCCATGGATACCAAAATTCACAGATGCTCAAGTCTCTTATATAAAATGGTATATTTTATATTTGCATATAACCTATGCACATTTTCCTGTATAATTTAAATCATCTCTAGATGAATTGCAATACCAAATATAGTGTAAATGCTACATAAATAGTTGTTACACTGTATTGTTTAGGGAATAATTACAAGAAAAAGTCTGCACCTGTTCAGTACTGATGCAACCATCCTTTTTGTTTTTTCCAAATATTTTTGATCTGTGGTTGGTTTAATCCATGGATGCAGAACCCATGGATAGGGAGGGCCTATTTAGATGAGACCTTGGATTTGCAATTGATACTGAAATGGTGTAAGACTCTGGGGGCTGTTAGGATGGGGCGAATGTGTTGCATGTGAGAAGAGCATGAATTTGTGGGGGGACAGAGGGAGGAATGTTAGGGAGTGAATTGTGTCCTCCTCACAAAACCTATGTTGAAGCCCTAATCCCGTGTATTTGGAGACAGAGTATGTAGGGAGATAATTAACGTAAATGAGGTAAAGAGGAGCTCTAATCTGATAGGATATGTGTCCTTATAAGAAGAGAAAGAGACATGAGATCTCTATCTCTATCCTTCTCTCTTCATGGAAGCATAGAGACAAGGCCATGTGAGGACACAGCAAGATGGCAGCCATCTATAAGCTAGGGAGACGGTACTCACCAGAAATCAAATTTGCCAGCACCTTGATCATAGAATCGTAGCCTCCAGAGCTGTGAAAAAAATGTATGTTGCTGAGGCCACCCAGTCTGTGGTAATTTGTTATGGCAAGCCTGTCTGACTAATAGAATAACAGATGTCAGCAAGGATGTGGTGGAACAGGAACCCTCTTACATTGCCAGTGGGAATGTAAAATGATGCAGCCTCTTTGGGAAACATTTGGCAGTTTCTCAAAAAGTTAAACAAAAAATTACTGTAGGAATCAAATTTTCACTTCTTGGTAGCTACCTAAGAAAAATGAAAACACGTCCACACAAAACTTGCATGCAAATGTTCACAGCAGCATTACTGATAATTGCCAAAAAACTTCACCTAAATGTTCATCAATTGGTAAATGAATAAACAGAAATTTGTATGCTTAACAATGGGGATACGTCAAAAAAAAAAAAAAAAAAAAAAGGAGGCCAGGTGCGGTGGCTCATGCCTGTAATCCCTGCACTTTGGGAGGCCAAGGTGGGTGGATCACCTGAGGTCAGGAGTTCGAAACCAGCCTGGCCAACATGATGAAACCCCATCTCTACTAAAAATACAAAAAATTAGCTGGGTGTGGTGGTGTGTGTCTGTAATCCCAGCCACTCAGGAGGCTGAGGTAGGAGAATCGCTTGAACGCGGGGGGCGGAGGTTGCAGTGAGCCAAGATCATGCCACTGCACTCCAGCCTGGGCAACAAGAGCAAAACTCCATCTCAAAAAAAAAAAAAAAAAAAAGCAAAA
>NC_045440.1:20348250-20470485 GCF_002776525.5 Piliocolobus tephrosceles | reverse complement strand
CAAAAAAAAAAAAAAAAAAAAAGCAATAAAGATGTGGTATATATTCACACAATGGATGGATTAATCAATAAGAAGGAACAAACTGCTGTGGCATGGATGAACCCCAAAAATATGTTAAATGAAAGAAACCAGACATAAGAGACCACATATTGTATGATTCCATTTATGTGAAATGTCTAGAAAAGATAAATCTATAGAGACAGAATGTAAACTAGTGGTTGCCTGGGTCTGAGGGTAGGAATTAGGATGAACTGTAAATGTGCATGGGGGCTTTTATTAGGGTGACGAAAATGTTCAAAAACTGATTTATGGCAATGTTTGCACCACTCATTAAATTTATCAAAAATTATTGAATAGGATAAATTATATGATATGTAAAATATATCTTTTTTTTTTTTTGAGATGGAGTCCAGTTCTGTCACCCAGGCTAGAGTACAGTGGTGTGATCTTGGCTCACTGCAACCTCCGCCTCCCGGGTTC
The DNA here is from genome assembly GCF_002776525.5 of Piliocolobus tephrosceles. Lineage (NCBI taxonomy): Eukaryota > Metazoa > Chordata > Mammalia > Primates > Cercopithecidae > Piliocolobus > Piliocolobus tephrosceles. The sequence goes on along the minus strand of NC_045440.1, from coordinate 20,470,005 downwards.
AAGTAATTCTCCTGCCTCAGCCTCCCAAGTACCTGGGATTACAGGCTCCTGTCACGATGCCCAGCTAATTTTTGTATTTTTAGTAGAGACAGGGTTTCACTATGTTGGCCAGGCTGGTCTTGAACTCCTAACCTCATGATCTACCCGCCTCGGCCTCCCAAAGTGCTGGGATTAAAGTGTAAGCCACCACACCCAGCCTAAAATATATCTTTTTTTTTTTTTTTTTTTGAGACGGAGTCTCGCTCTGTCGCCCTGGCTGGAGTGCAGTGGCCGGATCTCAGCTCACTGCAAGCTCCGCCTCCCGGGTTCACGCCATTCTCCTGCCTCAGCCTCCCGAGTAGCTGGGACTACAGGCGCCCGCCACCACGCCCGGCTAGTTTTTTGTATTTTTTAGCAGAGACGGGGTTTCACCGTGTTAGCCAGGATGGTCTCGATCTCCTGACCTCGTGATCCACCCGTCTCGGCCTCCCAAAGTGCTGGGATTACAGGCTTGAGCCACCGCGCCCGGCCCAAAATATATCTTAATAGAGGCATTTTTTTAAAAACGCACATTAAAAAATAAGCAGAGCACTTTGGGAGGCCGCAGTGGGCAGATCTCTTGAGGTCAGGAGTTTGAGACCAGCCTGGCCAACATGGTGAAACCCCATCTCTACTAAAAATAGAAAAATTAGCCAGGCATAGTGGCACAAGCCTGTAATCCCAGCTACTCAGGAGGCTGAGGCAGGCGAATCGCTTGAACCTGGGAGGTGGAGGTTGTGGTGAGCTGAGATCATGCCACTGCACTCCAGCCTGGGCGACAGAATGAGACTCTGTCTCAAAAAACCCAAACTCAAAACAAAAAGAAACGCCACAAAATAACATACAGAAACTACAGTGAACAGAACCAGATCCAGAAATATTTCAAAAAATAGTGTCACTGAACACAGAATATAAATCAATAGCACATTTCATAAATATGAAACAATATGTTTCAAGAAATAAAGGTGGCAATTGCAACAATGAGTAAAGAGCAAAGGCAGGCCAGGTGCAGTGGTTCACACCTGTAACCCCAGCACTTTGGGAGGCTGAAGCGGGCAGATCGCTTGAGCTCAGGAGTTTGAGACCAGCCTGGGCAACATGGCAAAACGCTATCTACAAAAAATAGTAATAAAAATAAAATTGGCCAGGAATGGTGGTGCATGCCTGTAGTTCCAGTTGCTTGGGAGGCTGAGGTAGGAGGATCACTTGAGCCTGGAAGGTCGAGGCTGCAGTGAGCTCTGATTGCGCCACTGCACTCTAGCCTGGGCAACAGAATGAGAGCCTATCTCACAAAAAAAAAAAAAAAAAAAAAAAAAACGAAGGTAACCAACATTGATAAGGCAAGTTTGGCAAAGAACCAAAATAGAACTTATAAAAAATGAGTAATGTGATAGAAATTAAACACTTCAAGGAAAATTACACGAGAGAATATACACAGCTAAAGAGAGACACAATGAATTAGAAGATCAGCTGAAATATTTACCTAGAATGTAGCACAGAGACAGAGATGGAAAACATGAGAGGCTAAAAACACAGAGAACAGAGTGAAAAGGCCCAATAAAGTTTGAGATGGAGATAACACAGAAAAAAGAGGAAAGGCAATATTCAAAGGTTTAATGGGTATGAACTTTTTAGATGTGATGAAAGATACAAATCTTTAGCTTCAAGAAGACCAGTGACTCTGAAACAGAGAAGTAAAAAGAAATCTACACTCAGCACATCATCATTGTAATGCAGAATACCAAAGGCAAAGAAAAGATCTAAAAACACAGTCATAAAGAAAAAAAACACACTATCTATAAATGAGTGAAAAGTGGACTGAGTAATATTAATAGAAAAATCCTGGAAGACACTCACTGGTATAATATATCCACAGGCCTGAGAGACTAAGGGAAAAAAACCTGTCAACCTAGATATTATATACCCAGTGAAATTTTATTTCCAAAACAAGGAAAATTGTTTGGAATAAAATAAAGCATTTTCAGAGAAACATAAACTGACAGATTTACCTCCAACAAACCCTCTCTAACGAAATTTCTTAACATGAAGATAAAGCAAAATGGGCCAGGCAAGGTGGCTCACCCTGTAATCCCAGCACTTCGGGAGGCCTAGGCAGGCAGATCAGTTGACACCAGGAGTTTGAGACCAGCCTGGGCAACATGGTGAACCCCTGTCTCTACTAAAATACAAAAATTAGCCATGCGTGGTGGAGCATGTTTGTAATCCCAGCTACTTGGGAGACTGAGGCATGAAAATCGCTTGAACTCAGGAGGTGGAGTTTGCAGTGAGCCAAGATCATGCCTTTGTGTTCCAGCCTAGGCAACAGAACAACACTGTTAAAAAGGAAAAAAAAGGCCGGGCGCGGTGGCTCAAGCCTGTAATCCCAGCACTTTGGGAGGCCGAGACGGGCGGATCACGAGGTCAGGAGATCGACACCATCCTGGCTAACAGGGTGAAACCCCGTCTCTACTAAAAATACAAAAAAAACTAGCCGGGCGAGGTGGCGGGCGCCTGTCGTCCCAGCTACTCGGGAGGCTGAGGCAGGAGAATGGCGTGAACCCGAACCCGCGAGGCTGAGCTTGCAGTGAGCTGAGATCCGGCCACTGCACTCCAGTCCGGGCGACAGAGCGAGACTCCACCTCAAAAAAAAAAAAAAAAAAAAAAGGAAAAAAAAAAGAAGAAGAAGTAGAAAAAATGCCCCCAGAAGGAAAGTCTAGGAAGAAAAAAGGAATCATGAGGGTAGTAAGTGACTGAATAAAGGGGTAATAATAGTGTGCAATAGATGGATGACAGCCTAGATCCTCAGAAGGCGGGGCCTGAGACAAAGATTTAGTGCAAGTATTTGACTGGAGAGTGTGAGCCCAGGGACTAGGAGTGAGGGACAGGGGAATGGTGTAGGGAGGGAGGGAGAGCTTACTCAAAGATGCATTAGGAAGTTGGCCACTGCTACAATGATCTGGTTGCTGTATCCGTCAGGACCATTTGAGAAGCCATAGGAAGTCCATAGCAAGACTACCTATCCTACAGGAACAAGGAGGATACTTGCACCATTGACTCTCTCCTTTCCTTTGGTCAAAGACACACCTCAAGGAATGTTAAACCCTGGTACTTTGTAGTTGTACCATGGTGTTCCCATCCTGTTCCATGCCTTGTCATCAACACGAAAGTCTCAGGGAAGAAGGGAGAAGATGCACAGAGCAAGCCTGAGGTTAAGTACTATCAGGTTGTATCTGTATAGACCTGGTGGGTACCCACAGAGAACTGGTCAACATAGTGCTGGCTAAATAAAGAGAAAGGTAAGACTGAGAAGATGTGAAAAGGTTCACAGAGATGTCCAATACAATGAAGTTTTTAAAAAGCAAAAAAAAAAAAAAAAAAAAATGATAGAGCTAAGAAGTTAAGAAAAATAGTCATATAAGTCAGGAGAGAGATAATTATAATAAAAGCATTATAAGGTTCTGGAGGAGGGTAATAAGAATTAACTTTACACTCACTAAGTATGCACATTAAAATTTTTAAAAGAAATAAAGTGAGCCTACACAACATAGTGAAACCCTGTCTCTGCAAAAAATTAAGAAAAAAAAATTAGCTGGGCATGGTGGCACACGCCTGTAGCCCCAGCTACTAGGGAGGCTGAAGTGGGAAGATTCCTTGAGCCCGGGAGTTTGAGGCTGCAGTGAGCTGTGATCATGCTACTGCACTCCAGCCTGGGCAACAGAACAAGACCCTGTCTCAATTTTTTTTTTAAGAAATAAAATCTATATATTTCCAATCAGTGGAGGAAAAACAAATGAGAAAAAAATTAATCTAAACAAAAAGGCAAAGAAGAATAAAAATTTATCACAGAAAAATCTGGACAAAAGGGAAACATAAAATAAGTGACAGAAATAAATTCTACTGTGTTAGTAATTACAATATAAATATGTCGAACTTTCCAGGCAAAATGCAGAGATTGATCAGACGCAGTGGCTCACCCTGTAATTCCAGCACTTTGGGAGGCTGAGGTGGGTGGATCACTTGAGCTCAGGAGTTCAAGACCAGCCTGGCCAACATGGTGAAACACTATCCTGACTAAAAAAAAAAAAAAAAAAAAAAAGCAGAGATTATCAGATTGGATTTTAAAAACAAAAATCCAGCTATATAGTGTTTAGTAGGTACAGATAGACATAAGTAGACATAAAATACAATGATAGAGAAAGGTCGAAATTCAGATGGTGAAAACATAGGCCCAGTGCTTTGGGAGGTGGGAGACGACTTAAGGCTAGGTGTTCAAAACCAGCCTGGGCAACCTGGTGAGACTCCATTTCTACCAAAAAAAAAAAAAAAAAAAAAAAATTAGCTGGGTGTGGTGATGCATGCCTGTAGTCCTAGCTACTTGGAAGGCTGAGGAGAGAAGAGGGCTTGAGCAGAAGAATTTGAGGTTACAGTGAGCTAGGATCCTGCCATTGCACTCTAGCCTGAGTGACAGAGTGGGATCCTATCTCTCTAAAAAATAAGAATAAATAAAATCAAGCAAGCATAAGCCCCCAAAAAAGCAAGCAAGCTGGAGTTGCCATGTCAATATCAGACAAAGAAAACCTTACAGCAAAAAGTAGTATTAGAGAAAAAGGGGCTCACTTAATAATGACAAGATTTAAGGAGTTATAACAATTCTAAATTTACATGCAGCTAATAACATAGCATCAAAATATATAAGGCAAAAGCTGATTAATACGAAATAGAAAAATCTGCCAACGTAATAGGAAACAATAAGCTCTCAGTAATTGACCAATCAAGCAAACCAAAAAAATTAGAGAGGCTGTGAAAGATTTGATTGACACAGATAATATGCTTTATTGCCTTTATTTTGTATTTGCCTATATTTTGTATTTGCTGTATATTAATACAAAATATATTGCCTATATTTTGTATTTGCTGTTTGTTTAACAAATACTTACATAGGGCTTATTATGGACCAGGCTTTTGTCAAGAACTGCAAAGTTTTTTTGACCTAATGCCTTTGAGAGCCAAGATGGTGTCATTGGTTACTTCAGTGAAATTCAGGGATAAATTTCATACCACCTTTTCTGATTGGATGACTCCCATTATAAGGGTAACTCCCCATAGAGTATACATAAATAACAAGTCAGTTACCTCTGAGCAGTTTAGGGTAGCCTCATTTGACGAGATCTCTGCAGTTGTCTGAGGGTCATACAATCTACTCGTGGTGTTTCCTTAAGGTCTCTTACCACTCACTATAAGGTTCAAGTCACTGTGATTTACAGAAGGAGGCAAATTAATGCCTGGCCTCCACATACCAAGGGTGCTCATGGTGGTCCTGGGAAAAAACGTGTTGTTTATCATTTTTGGGCCCCCCAAGTAGGATGTTACCTCAGCTGGGTAGGCACAGGTTGACAGTGCTTCCAACATAGCCTCCCAGAAAGTCTGTAGCTCTAGGGTTCCTAGACCAGTTCAAAAAACTGGATATGGTCCTTATTTTTGTTCTTTGTTTTTTGTTTGTTTGTTTTGAGACAGAGTCTCACTCTGTTGACCAGGCTGGAGTGCAGTGGTGTAATCTCAGCTCACCGCAACCTCCAGCTCCCAGGCTCAAGCAATTCTCCCGCCTCAGCGTTCCAAGTAGCTGGGATTACAGACGTGCTCCACTGCCACCAAGCTAATTTTGTTTTTGTTTGTTTGTTTGTTTGTTTTGTATTGTTAGTAGAGACGGGGTTTCACCATGTTGGTCAGACTGGTCTTGAACTCCTGACTTCAAATGATCCACCCACTTCAGCCTCCCAAAGTGCTGGGACTACAGGAATGAGCCACCATGTCCAGCCTGGTCCTTATTTTTGAAGGAACTACAAGAAGGTAGCCAGCTCACCCTGCTGTATTTATCCACACCACCAGCCAGTGGCATTCATCCACTCAGTGGAATGGCTGAAGAATGGCTAAAGGAATGGGGGTGAGGAAGGCATCTGGAGGTGCTGATTGATGTTTTATGGGAAGGTGCAAGAGATAGGTCCAGGTCCAGCCCCTGCTGATGCCAGCAAACTTTTAGCTAAGATGAAGGAGAATGATGATCAAATCAAGGTCAGAGCAGTCTGGCAGGGGCTGGCAGACTTAGCAGCCAATTAAACGTAATGGGGCCGGGCGTGGTGGCTCATGCCTATAATCCCAGCACTTTGGGAGGCTGAGGTAGGTGGATCACTTGAGGTCAGGAGTATGAGACCAGCTTGGCTAATATGGTGAAGCCCCATCTCTACTAAAAATACAAAAGAAATCAGCCAGGCATTGTGGCATATGCCTGTAGGCTGAGGCAGGAGAATCACTTGAACTCGGGAGGTAGAGGTTGCAGTGAACCAAGATCGCGCCACTGCCCTCCAGCTTGGGCGACAGAGTGAGGATTTGTCTCAAAAATAAAATAAAATAAAATAAGGGGCTTGCAACAGTTTGAGAAAACCGGGGTATTTTCCTTTGTAAGGAGGCTCCAGAAGCAGTTCTGATAGACAAAGATCATTACTGTCCTTCTCTCTCCCATACCTCCCAGGGACTGAGGTGGTCCCTGTGGTCCCTTCCTGGCCAAAGTCATTACTCTCCCTCCACGGTATCTCATTCCAGTAGCTATAAATTAACCTTCTGTCATACCCAAGCCTAAGGGTCAGGTACAAGAAGGACAAGGCCATTTTTTCTCTAGAAATCCAGGCCAAAAGAAATACCTAACAATTTCATTATTTGTTATTATTATTTTTTTGGAGACAAAGTCATGCTCTGTCACCCAGGCTGAAGTGCAGTGGCATGATCTTAGCTCATTGCAACCTCTGCCTCCTGGGCTCAAGCAATTCTCCTGCCTCAGCCTCCTGAGTAGCTGGGACTACAGGCGCACACCACCACACTGGACTAATTATTTTTGGGATATTTTTAGTAGAGATGGGGTTTTGCCATGTTGCCCAGGCTGGTCTCGAACTCCTGACCTCAAGTGATCCACCCGCTTCGGGCTCCCAGAGTCCTCCCAAAGTGCTAGGATTACAGGCGTGAGCCACTGCACCCGGCCCAATTTCATTAATTAAATAGTTAGGTCTAAATGTCTTGATACATATTCATGTCTTCACAACTTAGTAGCCATTTGAAAGAAAGAATACATATGAGTTGAAATAAAAATAATACTTTTATCCCATTTTTTTTTTGAGATGGAGTCTCTCTCTGTGGCCAGGCTGGAGTGCAGTGGCGTGATCTCGGCTCACTGCAACCTCTGCCTGCCGGGTTCAAGCGATTCTCCTGCCTCAGCCTCCCAAGTAGCTGGGACTACAGGCATGTGCCACCACACCCAGCTGATTTTTGTTTTTTCAGTAGAGACGGGGTTTCACCATGTTGGCCAGGCTGGTCTCAATCTCTTGACCTCGTGATCCGCCTGCCTCAGCCTCCCAAAGTGCTGGGATTATAGGCGTGAGCCACTGCACCTGGCACTTTTATCCCATTCTTAAGTAACCACAATTACTTGCTAATGGGATGTGCTGGGAGCTGCTGAAACCTTGGTATCAGGTTGGACACCACCACACTCATTTCCTCCACACTGGTATTCATACAATATTTACTTTTTATCACAGCAACTGCAGAAAGTCCAACTTCACAAAGTTAGAATGTTATCTAAAGGATAACAATCTATTGTTGAAACCATGATCTATCTTTTCATAGCAGTTTGCATGATTTCCTACAGATGTTGAGTATAATCATGTTTCCCTTAAATTTTTTTTTTTTTTTTTTTGAGATGGAGTCTTGCTCTGTCACCCAGGCTGGAGTGCAGTGGCCTTGTTCGCCAGGATGGTCTCGATCTCCTGACCTCGTGATCCGCCCGCCTCGGCCTCCGAAAGTGCTGGGATTACAGGCTTGAGCCACTGCGCCCGGCCCGTTTCCCTTAAATTTTTAAAATATTCTCTGGTGCTCCATGGGGCTTGCTGCTGTGGTACCTTGGGTGCCTCAGGACACAGTTTGAGAACTGGAGTCTCACACAGAATTGTTCTTCAGTTTGGGGAACAAAATTCTTGGAGAAAAAAATCAAAATCAGATTGTCATACCTTTTTCTTTTTTTTTTGAGATGGAGTCTTGCTCTGTTGCCCAGACTGGAGCGCAGTGGTACGATCCTGGCTCACTGCAACCTCCACCTCTGGGTTCAAATGATTGTCATCCCATAGCCTCCTGAGTAGCTGGGATTATATGTGTCCACCACCATGCCCAACTAAGTTTTGTAGTTTTTTAGTAGAGATGGGGTTTACCATGTTGGCCATGCTGGTGTTGAACTCCTGACCTTAGGTGATCTGCCAGCCTCGGCCTCCCAAAATGCTGGGATTATAGGCATGAGCTACCACACCTGGCCCAGATTGTCATACTTGATGTTACTTCATAATTAGTTTGAATGTTAACAAATTATATAAAGAGTTAATATTAAACACACACACACACACATATACACTTAATCAGCATTGAATTTGAGTCCCCTAGGCCCCCTTTTGGCTGGGCAGCCACCACGGGGTGAACTAACGAGGTGGGATGGGGCTGCCATTAGGAGAAAGAAAGAAGCATCGTGCCCAGAAGCAAATCCTGAATTTTCAAAATAGTTCTATAGAACACCTCCGCTTTTCATCTTGATTAGTACCCAGGCAGTGGTCAAGAGGGAAGGCTCTCTTTCTAAGAATGGTCATATTCAGTGACCAAACTATCTTACTAATATGTAGGGACCAGGAAAAGGCAATGGAGGCAGAGTCAGAAATTGTATTGAGCTGATTTTTGAGGAGGCTGTTCCAACACTCAACAATACTAGATGGCTGGGCCCAGTGACTCATGTGTGTAATCCCAGCAGTTTGGGAGGCTGAGGTGGGAGGACAGCTTGAGCCCAGAGTCAAAACCAGCCTGGGTAACATAGAAAGATTCATTCTCTAAAAAATAAAAAATAAAAACAATTAGCTGAATGTGGTGGCAGATGCCTGTAAGTCCCAGCTACTTGGAAGGTTGAGGCAAAAGGATCACTTGAGCCCAGGAGTTCAAGGCTACACTGAGCTATGATCACACCACTGCACTCCAGCCCGGACAACAGAGAGAGACCCTGTCTCTAAAAAAATAAAAAATAGAAAATACTGGATACCTGTGGGTGGTGGGCAGTCTGAAAGTCCCCTTGATGACGTTGTGCCCATTGCCATAAAAGGTGGTTAGACTGCAATGTCCAGAAAGCCAGAAGTATGACAAAGATTAGTTTAAAGCACCTCAAAGTTAGTTTCATGTGCCAGAATCAGTTGACTGGACCAGGACAACAGCACTGTAACCTGAAAAAGTGTCAACAGCAGTGAGCCAGAAGCCCCAAAAGGGGTTCAAAGGTTGGATGGACTCAACTGCCACACCCTGTGCAATGCGGCCTCCTCCCTGGAGACAAACGGCTTACCTGTTATTCCTTTTATTAGGAGTCACAAGTCTGGCATGCAGTGATAGCTTGTGCATCTGAAGCAGAGTCCTCTACTGGGTGCCCAGTCTGTGGTGGGTGTGCTGCCATGTCCGGTACAATGATCGATCCAGAAAGCAAAGGTGTTAGTCTGGGTGGTGCAGACTTAATTGGCACCTTGATTCCAGCTGGTCTCATCAGAGAATACACCCTTACCATGGGCACCTAGATTGACCAAGACAGTTCAATCAGCAGCTGCAATTTGTTTCCACAGTTCGTGGCCAAAGACAAAAATCCTTTTTTTTTTTGAGACAGAGTCTTGCTTTATGGTCCAGGCTGGAGTGCAATGGTGCGATCTTGGCTCACTGCAACCTCTGCCTCCCAGGTTCAAGTCATTCTCCTGCCTCAGCCTCTGAAGTGGCTAGGATTACAGGCACCCGCCACCACACCCAGCTAATTTTTGTATTTTTAGTAGAGATGGGATTTCACCATGTTGGCCAGGCTGGTCTCGAACTCCTGACCTCAGGTGATCCGCCTGACTTGGCCTCCCAAAGTGCTGGGATGACAGGCGTGAACCACTGTACCCAGCTGACATAAATCTTTTTTAAAAAAGTATTACTTTTAGACATGTGTCTCACTATATTGCCCAGGCTAGAGTGCAGTGACTGTTTACAGGTGCAGTCACAGCTCACTGCAGCCTCTAACTCTTGCGCTCAAGTGATTCTCCCACCTCAGCCTCCCAAATAGCTGGGACTGCAGGTGTGCACCCATACCAGGCTAGAGAAATATTTAATCTGCCAGTTTGTAGTTTTCCAAGTGGCACAACTAAGGAGCTAGGTCATTGTTAGCAGCCTGAGTCAGTAAAAATATAATAGGAGGTTCATCAAAGAGGGCTGACCAGGGCTATGAGAACAGCTGTGAGTTCTGCCTACCAAGTGGAACGACCATATCTGCTTTCCATTCCGCACAGCGGCCCAGTGGACAGCACTGACTTCAGCTTAGCCAAGCCATCAGTGAACCAGGCACAGGCTTTTAGGGGAACCTCTGTGGATTGTGAGCTGTGGGGCGGAGGATAAAATTTCCCCTAAAAGAATAGCTGCCGTTTTTGTTGTTGTTGTTGTTGTTGTTTTATGTAAAGCCAAAACGCCACTAGGCCCAGGCCAGCTGCATACTGAATGTATCATTTCCATCGGACAAGACAGGCTTGTCAGGCCCTTCCCACACTGTTAGCTTTGAGTTGGAATCATGCCACCCCAAAATGGGACTAATCAGTCACAAGGCCTTCATGAGGATGTGCTGTGTACACTTTGTCAGGTGCTCAGGTTTTTTTGTTTGTTTGTTTGGTTTTTGAGACGGAGTCTGGCTCTGTCGCACAGGCTGGAGTGCAGTGGCACAATCTTGGCTCACTGCAAGTTCCGCCTCCCGGGTTCACACCATTCTCCTGCCTCAGTCTCCCGAGTAGCTGGGACTACAGGTGCCTACCACCACGCCCGGCTAATTTTTTGTATTTTTAGTAGAGATGGGGTTTCACTGTGTTAGCCAGGATGGTCTCGATCTCCTGACCTCGTGATCCGCCTGCCTCGGCCCCTCAAAGAGGTGGGATTACAGGTGTGAGCCACCGCGCCCGGCAGGGTGCTTAGGATTTTTAAAGAGACAGCGTCTTGCTCTGTCATCCAGGCTGGAGTGCAGTGGTGTGATCCTGGCTCACTGCAACCTTGAACTTCTGAGCTCAAGCAATCCTCTCGCCTCAACTTCCCGAGTAGCTGGGACTACAAGTGAATGTCACCTCTCCTGGATAATTTTTTATTTTTTTATTTTTTTTTTGTAGAGATGAGGGTCTTGCATGTTGTCCAGGCTGGTCTCAAAATCCTGGCCTCAAGTGATCTTCCTGCCTCAGCCTGCCAAAGGGCTGGGATTACAGGCATGAGTGCTCGGTTTTGATGAGAACCCAAGAGCAAATTAAGAGCTGCTTTTCAAAAGGGGTGTATCTCTTAACGTCGCGAAGACAACAAATCTAAAATCCCCCAAGAGGCATCTCCAGGTGATGGTTGCCTCCCTTTGGCACATGCCCCAATCAGCAAAATCATCAATCAGCAGGACTTAGGTCAAAGGGGTCATTAGGGTTGTGGGGTCCCGAAGACCCTAGCACTGCTCTATGTGCAGTACTTACCGGTGGGTAGAATCCCCTTCAGCCTTTATGAGCATTCATAGAACATTGATGTAAAACACCAGTGCCTGTTGTACACACAGCTTGGGGAGCCACAAGGACTGTATGTTGAATAGACTCAAAGCCCTCCTCTATAAGGTCAGTGTCCTGGAAAAGTGACGGACATTCTTCCGCCGGGAGGAAGCTAGGAGACTTTCCTCCCATTATCAGTTTTTTTTCCCTATATGCTCAGAAATGTGGTTACGGATTCTTTATTTTTTTTTATTTTTTATTTTTTGGAGACGGAGTCTCGCTCTGTCACCCAGGCTGGAGTGCAGTGGCCAGATCTCAGCTCACTGCAAGCTCCTCCTCCCGGGTTTACACCATTCTCCTGCCTCAGTCTCCCGAGTAGCTGGGACTACAGGCGCTGGCCACCTCGCCCGGCTAGTTTTTTGTATTTTTTAGTAGAGACGGGGTTTCACCGTGTTAGCCAGGATGGTCTCGATCTCCTGACCTCGTGATCCGCCCGTCTCGGCCTCCCAAAGTGCTGGGATTACAGGCTTGAGCCACCACGCCCGGCGGTTACGGATTGTTTAGTGCATACTTACAGCATTCACACAATAATAGTCATGCCTCTATTCTTTCAACCAGAACTTATTTGGTGCCTATGATGGGCAAGAAATTAGAAGTCCTGGGGATACAGGCATGAACAAAACCATCTCTACTCTATAGCTTGTGTTCTAGGGGGAATATCAGACAGAAAAAGGAAATACATGATATGTCAGATGGTGACAAGTGCTATGGAGAAAAAGAAAGCAAGAAAAGGGGTGTAAAGAGTGTCAGAGGCCAGGTGCGGCTCACTCCTGTAATCTCAGCACTTTGGGAGGCTGAGGTGGGTGGATCACTTGAGGCCAGGGGTTCAAGATCAGCCTGGCCAACATGACGAAACCCCGTTTCTACTGCAAAAAAAAAAAAAAAAATTAGCCAGGTGTGGTGGCGCGTGCCTGTAGTCCCAGCTACTGGGGAGGCTGAGACATGAGAATTGCTTGAACCCAGGAGGTGGAGGTTGCAATGAGTCGAGATAGTGCCACTGCACTCCAGCCTGGGTAATAAAGTGAGACTGTCTCACAAAAATAACAACTTAAAAATTGAAAAAAAAAAGAGTGTCAGGGATGGGAGTTTACTAATTTATGTAGGGTGGTCAGGAAAGTCTCAGAGACCTGAAGAAATAGAGGAAACAAGACATGCAGCTATCTAGGGAAAGCAAGTTCTATGCAGGGAGAAAAATAATGGGAAAGCCCTGCACCTGGAATCGGCCTGCTGCAAGACAAAAGTAGCAAGGCCTGTGTGACTGGAGTGGGACAGGAGGCGAGTGGGACATGAGGCCCCTGGGGCCCCAGGAAGGTCCCATGCTAACTTCTGTAACAAACTGAACAGACTGGCGGTGGGTAGGAGGGGGTGATGTATCATTGAAGAGGCAAAATGGGGCCGGGCATAGTAGCTCATCCCTGTAATCCTAGCACTTTGGGAGGCCAAGGCGGGAGGATTGACGAGCCCAGGAGTTTGAGATCAGTCTGGGCAACATGCTGAACCCTGTTCCTATAAAAAAAAATAGAAATTATGTTTCTATATTTCATATCATGGTGATGTGTGCCTTTGTCTAAAAAAATAAAAATAAAAAGAGGCAAATGTAAAAATCTGATAAAAAGATGTTTGGCTGAGAGTGGTAGTGCTGGAAGTGGGGAGAGAGGCTAATAGTCTGGACAAATTTCTTTGGATTATTTGGAAAATGTAACCACACCACCATTATCACAGCTCAAAAGAATGAACAGGGCCGGGCGTGGTGGCTCAAGCCTGTAATCCCAGCACTTTGGGAGGCCGAGACGGGCGGATCACGAGGTCAGGAGATCGAGACCATCCTGGCTAACATGGTGAAACCCCGTCTCTACTAAAAAATACAAAAAACTAGCCGGGCGAGGTGGTGGGCGCCTGTAGTCCCAGCTACTCGGGAGGCTGAGGCAGGAGAATGGCGTGAACCCGGAAGGCGGAGCTTGCAGTGAGCTGAGATCCGGCCATTGTGCTCCAGTCTGGGCGACAGAGCGAGACTCCGCCTCAAAAAAAAAAAAAAAAAAAAAAAAAGAATGAACAACAATCATTTAATATTATCAAATATCTAGTCAATATACAAATGTCCCTAACTGTCTCAGGATTTTTTTTTTTAAAGTTTGTTAGAATTGTCAAAGATAAACAAAGCCAGGCCAGGCCCAGCTTCTCACCTGTAATCCTAGGGCTTTGGGAGGTTGAGGGAGGATAATCACTTGAGGCCTGGAGTTTGAGATCAGCCTGGGCAACAGAGTGAGACCCCTCTACCAAAAAATTTTAAAGATTACCCGGACATGGTGGTGTGTGCCTGTAGTCCCAGCTACTCAGGAGGCTGAGGTGAGAGGATCACTTTAACTTGGGAGGTCGAGGCTGCAGTGAGCAATAACCACACCGTTGCAGACAGTGTGCTAGAGTTTGACTACATCTCTAAAAAATTAAAAATTAAAAATTAAAAAGCCAGACACTAGTTAAAGCAGCGAAGACAGATTTTATTTAGTAACTACTAACAGTAGGGGAAACAGCGGAGTTCCATTCTAATTTTCAAAGAGGTAACTGGACCTCTTAAAGGGAGAAAGAGATGCAGAGTGTGGTGGCTCATGCCTATAATCTCAGCACTTTGGGAGGCTGAGGTGGGAGGATCTCTTGATCCCGGGAGTTCAAGGCCAGCCTGGGGAACAAAGTGAGACCTTGCCTCTATTTTTTTTTTTTTTTTTTTTAATTAGCCATAATCCCAGCTACTCAGGGGGCTGACATGGGAGGATTGTTGAGTCTTGGAGGTCAAGGCTGCAGTGAGCCATCCACCTCCCCATTCTCTTTCTCCTAAGACAGGATCTTGCTTTGTCACCCAGGCTGGAGGGCAGTGATGTGATCATAGCTCACTAGAAAGTTTAAAGCCATGATTCTGGATGAGATTGCTGAGGGAAGGAGGGGAGATGGACAAGAGAGACGTTGAAAGGCCAGAGCCCTGGGCATTCCATGTTTACAGCTGGAGAGATGAGGAAGTGCCAGGAAAGGAAGTGAGGCACACACATAGCCCCTGACATAAACCATCCACACTGTCATGGCTCGGTGGTCCAGGATCACCCGAAACAGACGATCCTCCTACTGATGTATCTTCAAAAGCCTGTAGTAGCCTAACACTAAGCCCCAGTGCCCATGCCACTCACCTCACTTCATCTCCTCACAACATTGTACCAACTATCTCACATCATCACAAGGATGAGTACAATAAGATGTTGAGAACCACATTTACATAACTTTTATTACAGCATATTGTTATAATCGTTCTTTTCTTACTGCTGTTGTTAATCTCCTATTGTGCTAAGTTATAAATTAAACTTGATCATAGGTATGTATGAGTAGGAAAAAACACAGTGTATCTACAGCTCAGTGCTTTCCAGTTTCAAATATCCACTGGGGGTCTTGGAACTTGTCCCCTGCAGATAGGAGGGGACTACTGTTTTGTATCCTGTGGGGCTGTATGTGTGGGGAGAGGGTGAATATGGGAGTGGTCTATATGTGTGTGGAGGGGATCCATATGTGTGGGTGAGTGGGTGAGGGAGGTGTTTGCTGGAGCCGTATCCTTTGAGTGGACAACAGGGAATGGGATCTAAGGCCCACAGAAGGGTCTGGTCTCAGGGAAGAGCAGACAGTTCATCCATAGGTTTCTTTTCTTTTTTTTTTGAGACTGAGTTTCGCTCTAGTTGCCCAGGCTGGAGTGCAGTGACACGATTTTGGCTCACTGCAACCTCCACCTCCCGGGTTCAAGGAATTCTCCTGCCTCAGCCTCCCAAATAGCTAGGATTACAGGCATGTGCCACCATGCCCAGCTAATTATGTATTTTTAGTAAAGACAGAGTTTCTCCATATTGGTCAGGCTGGTCTCAAACTCCCGACCTCAGGTGATCCGCACACCTCGGCCTCCCAAAATGCTGGAAGTACAGGCGTGAGCTACCACACCCGGCCAAACAGTTCATCTATAGGAACAGGAGACCAGAACAGGCACCTGGACACAGACTCAAGCTGTGGTAGTGGGAACCACACCCTCTCCGACTGCTTCTATTTTCTTTTCCTTTTTTTTTGACACAGTCTTGCTCTGTCATCCAGGCTGGAGTGCAACGGCGCAATCTTGGTTCACTGCAACCTCCGCCTCCCGGGTTCAAACAATTCTCGTGCCTCAGCCTCTTGAGTAGCTGAGATTACAGGTGTGTGCAACCATGCCTGGCTCATTTTTGTATTTTTAGTGGAGATGGGGTTTCACCATGTTAGCCAGGCTGGTCTCAAACTCCTGACCTCATGTCATCCGCCTGCCTCAGCCTCCCAAAGTGCCAGGATTACAGGCATGAGCCACCACGCCCGGCTGATTGCTTCTATTTTCTTAATGCATTAAGAAGCAGTGTCCTCAGCTGAGAGTGAGAACTGGGGAGAGGCATTGGAGGCTTGAGGATATAAGAAAAGGAAATGGGAGAGTAAACAGACAAGGAGAACGGTAGTTTATGTTTTATTTATTTTTAAAAATAAATCTTTAAATAAAGGTTCATAATTCCCCGACCCCTGCCAAATAACAGAGGCATGTATCATGTTTCCTTTAAGGAAAGCTCCTGGGAGCATCCTGTCTTAGTCCATCTGGCTGCTGTTACAAATACCACAGACTGGGTAATCTGTAAATAGAGATTTATTTCCCACAGTTCTGGAGGCTGGGAAGTCCAAGATCAAGATACCAGCAGATTCGGTGGCTGTGGAGGGCTTGCCCTCTCTGCTTCAAGCATGACAAGCATGACGCCTTGTTGCTGTGTCCTCACACGGTGGAAGGTGGAAAAGGGACAAACATTCCCTCAAGCCCTTTTATGAGGGCACTAATCCCATCCACGAGGTGGGAACCCTCACAGTCTGATCACCTTCTCATGGTCCCGCCTCTTAGTACTGTTGCATTGGGGACTAAATTTCAACATGAATTTTGGAAGGTCACAAACATCCAAACCTTAGCACTGCCCCATGTTTATGATTACATACCATTGTCCAGAAAGTAATGATAGAGCCACCTCTGCCCTCAAAAGAGGCTGAGAATGTGGTCTTTGTATTGAATGAGTACGTGCCCTCCTAAAAGTCAAGGCTTATTATCATGGAGGAAGGAAAGAGTGGATATTTGGATATTAAGGAACAACCAAGAGCCTCTATCACATCTTTTTTTTGTTTTGTTTTGTTTTTTTTGAGAGAGTCTCGCTGTTGCCCAGGCTGGAGTGCAGTGGAGTGATCTCGGCTCACTGCACCCTCCACTTCCTGGGTCCATGTGATTCTCCTACCTCAGCCTCCCAAGTAGCTAGGATTACAGGCTTGTGCCACCACGCCTAGCGAATTTTTGTATTTTTAGTTGAGACAGCGTTTCACCGTATTGGTCAGGCTGGTCTCGAACTCCTGACCTCAAGTTATCCGCCCGCTTTGGCCTCCCAAAGTGCTGGGATTACAGGCGTGAGCCACTGCGCCCAGCCTCACCTTTAATCTTGCCAAAGCCTTTACCTTAGTTTCCATAGAAATAAGAACTTTATCTTCAGCACTCACATTGTATCAGTTTATATATTTAATAAAAATTATGCATTTACCATCATTTTATGCATTTCTTTTTTTTTTCTTTTTTTTTTTTTTTGAGACGGAGTCTCGCTCTGTCGCCCAGGCTGGAGTGCAGTGGCCGGATCTCAGCTCACTGCAAGCTCCGCCTCCCGGGTTTACGCCATTCTCCTGCCTCAGCCTCCTGAGTAGCTGGGACTACAGGCGCCCGCCACCTCGCCCGGCTAGTTTTTTGTATTTTTAGTAGAGATGGGGTTTCACCGTGTTAGCCAGGATGGTCTCGAACTCCTGACCTCGTGATCCACCCGTCTCGGCCTCCCAAAGTGCTGGGATTACAGGCTTGAGCCACCGCGCCCGGCCTTTTTTTTCTTTTTTGAGACAAAGTCTTACTCTTGTTGCCCAGGCTGGAATGCAATGGTGTGACCTCGGCTCACCTCAATCTCCACCTCCCAGGTTCAAGTGATTCTCCTGCCTGAGCCTCCCGAGTAGCTGGGATTACAGGCATGTGCCACCACACCTGGCTAATTTTGTATTTTAGAGGGTTCTCCATGTTGGTCAGGCTGGTCTTGAACTCCCGACCTCAGGTGATCTGCCCACCTCGGCCGATCTCTGTCTCAAAGTGCTGGGATTATAGGCAGGAACCACGGCGCCTGGCCCAACATTTGTACACACACACACCAACATTTGTACACACACACACACACACACACACATATATATGTATTTTTTTTTTGAGACAGAGTCTCACTCTGTCACCCAGGCCAGAGTGTAGTGGCGTGATCTTAGCTCACTGCAACCTCCGCCTCCTGGATTCAAGCAATTCCCTGGTTCAAGCAATTCTTGGGCCTCAGTTACCCAAGTAGCTGGGATTACAGGCACGTGCCACCACGGGCCCAGCTAATTTTTTATTTTTAGTAGCGATGGGGTTTCGCCATGTTGGCCAGGCTGGTATCAAACTCCTGGCCTCAAGTGATCCACCCACCTTGGCCTCCCAAAGTGCTAGGATTACAGGCAGGAACCACGGCGCCTGGCCCAACATTTGTACAGTTTTAAAAACAGAACATTAATTACACATTTAACTACAAATGCACTGCTGATGCACATGAGAATAGATGCAAACATTCTGGAGGGAAAAATCTATCAAAAGCCTTAAAAATCTCATAGGATAGGACTTAGCAAACTCCTAAGTTTGCTAGGAGGCTGAGGGCTCAACTGATCCTCGCACCTCAGCCTCCAGAGTAGCTGGCACTATAGGCTCATACCACCATGCCCAGTTAATTAAAAAAAATTTTTTTTTTCTTCTAGAGACCAGGTCTTGCTACGTTTCCCAGGATGGTCAGGAAAACCATTTTAAATAGAGACTCCTAAGGAAATAATTGAGGATACTGGCAATTTAACAGGATTGTTTATCTTTTTTTTTTTTTTTTGAGACAAGCTTTCACTGTCACCCAGGCTAGAGTGCAGTGGTGCAATCTCGTCTCAGCTCACTGCAACCTCCGCCTCCTGGGCTCATGGAATCCTCCCGCTTCAGCCCCTCAAGTAGCTGGGAGTGCAGGCGCAAGCCACCACGCCTGGCTAAGTTTCGTATTTTTGGTAGAGATGGGGTTTTACCATGTTGCCCAGGCTGGTCTCAAACTCCTGAGTTCAAGTGATCCACCAGCCTTGGCCTCCCAAAGTGTTAGGATTACACCTAACCTAACTGTAATGCAGTTAGGGTGATGCAGCTACCACCCCAGGCTGCATCATTTTTTGAATGATGAAAAACTAGAAAAAAACTAAATAGCCCAGAAATGGGAGATCGCTTGGGTGAATTTTTATAGTACGAAGACGGATTCTAATATAACCATTAAAGTTGAGTTGTACAATGTAAGAGACATTTCTAAAGGAATTCTTGTGATCATCTTGCCCTGGGGAAAGGTCTGAGAGTCACACTGAATATAGCTAGTTTAAGTACTGGTCATGCTTTCATCGGGAATATACTGTTTTGAGGGAATGAATCGGAGAACTGTGTTGGCAGCACGGCACAATCTCAGGATGCTTCACTCAAACTGTGAACCCTTATACCAACTCTCATGAATATGGTTGGTGGTACCCACCAACCACTCCACTCCCACCACTTTATAAGGCAGAACCTGAACTGCAAGGGCCAGAAAGCGAAATACCCACATTTCCCTAAATCTCTTGTGCTAGCATTCTGGGCATGCATGAGGTTTTACCAGTTGAGGTTTGAAAGGTGGAGGTAAACTTGAGGCCACCTTCTTCACTTTGGCCGTTTTCCACTGCCAGAGCTGTGGATGAGCTTGACTCTCCTCTCTCTCACACCTGACATCGAATCCATCAGCGGATCATGCCGGTGCTACCCTTGAAATCAGTATCTAGAATCCAGTCACTTCCCAGTGCCTCTGCTGTTAGTGGCCTGGCCAAGTCACTGCCATCCACTGCCCAGGGACTCCATCAGCCCTGCTTCCCGCCTCACCCCCACACCAGCCAGCTCACCAGGTCACTTTAAGAATAAAGCCGGGCCGGGAGTAGTGGCTCACACCTGTAATCCCAGCACTTTGGGTGGCCAAGGCGGGTGTATCACCTGAGGTCAGGCGTTCGAGACCAGCCTGGCCAACCTGGTGAAACCCCACCTCTACTAAAAATACAAAAATGGTGGCAGGCGCCTGTAATCCCAGCTACTCGGGAGGCTGAGGCATGAGAATCACTTGAACCTGGGAGGTGGAAGCTGCAGTGAGCCAAGATCATGCCACTGCACTCTAGCCTGGGCAACACAGCAGGACTCTGTTTCAAAAAAAAAAAAAAAGCTGGGCGCGGTGGCTCATGTCTGTAATCCCAGCACTTTGGGAGGCCGAGGCAGGCAGATCACGAGGTCAGGAGATCGAGACCATCCTGGCTACTAACACAGTGAAACCCCGTCTCTATTAAAAATATAAAAAAATTAGCTGGGCGTAGTGGCAGGCGCCTGTAGTCCCAGCTACTCAGGAGGCTGAGGCAGGAGAATGGCGTGAACCCAGGAGGCGGAGCTTGCAGTGAGCCGAGATCGCGCCACTGCTCTCCAGCCTGGGCAGCAGAGCGAGACTCCGTCTCAAAAAAAGATAAATAAATAAATAAATAAATTAATTAATTAATTAATAAAGCCAAGGTCCCTATGGTGGCCTAAAAGCCCTCTCTCTCCCTCAGCTCCAGCCAGTCTCTGTCTGACTCTTCACTCAGCCCAGAGCACTCTCCTCACCTGCATGTGATCCCGCTGGTTCACTTCCTCAAACTATACCTTCTCAAGGTCTACCCTACTTGCTGCAACATGCCCGGCACCACCCAGAATCCCCTGTTCCCTGCAGGTTCCCAAACTCTTGTCACCTTTTAACCTCCTTCCTTAAGCTTATCCTCTGTCTCCCTCACTAGAGCACAGGCTCCTCCAGCAGGACACAGCCCTTTGTTTAACCACTGCTTTCCTAACTCCTGCAGGGTGCCTAGCACACAGCAGGCACTTTCTTCAGGTGTGCCAGGGTCCAGGTACAGCTGTGTGGTTCCCCAGAGGCAGCTGGGGCTGTGGGATTCCCTCATCCCTGGCTGGCAGCTGTGGCAGTGTGTTGTGTTCTAGAACTCAGTAGAGCTCGAGTCTCCACCCTCCCGATTGTGGAAGAGGGTGTAGCTCCCTCACCATCTGTTCTACGGGGTTCTGATTCCTGGATGCTCAACCTATGGCTCATTCCTCCAGCCTTCCAACGAGTCTATAAACTTCTCTTCCTCTATTAACTCTTTCTGCTTAGAATACCTAGAATGGTTTCTACTTGTCCAGTGAAACCTCATGCACGCCCTGGAAAATACACAAGATAAAGTCTCCTCCAGGCCAACAGTGATCAAGACTGCATTTTTCTTTTTCTTTCATGTAAGCTTTCTAGATGTAAAGACTGCATTTTTTTTTCTGACTAGATCTTAAATGTAGATGAGCCAAATAACAAAGTCCAACTTCTGACTCAGTTTTTGGGGAGACAGATCAGCGTTTACCCCAATGGAAGGGAACAGAAGAAATGCTTTAGAAGAGCTGAGGCAGAAAGTGGCCACGGCAGAGGGCTCCTAAAGCTGGCATCCTATCACCATCTCTGTTTTTTCAGATGACAACCCTAAGACCTGAGCCCCTTCTGGACCCCACACTCCACCTGTGGAACTTCAGTGGGGCCTTGTGTGGCCGAACCACAGTCCAATCATTTGTCGCTAGCCACCACCATCTCGAGGGGAAATGCCCCAAATGTGGAAGTATCTGACACCAGGACTGGGGATTGGAGCACTGGATGAACAGCGTGGGTGCCATTCTTTTACTGTGTACTGTCCTAAGAAAGAAAATGCTTTCCCTTTGAAGAGCCTAGTGCTGAGTGCCCCATTCAATCGGACCACGCAGGGCGGTCTGAGGATTAAAAGATGCTACCTTTAATTCTTTCAGCTAATTCAGAAGTATGTGAAACACAAGATACTCATTAACGTGGAAGAACTGGATGTGTGTGCATGTGGGTGCGTATTATTTATTTTTCAGAGACAAGGTCTCTCTATGTTGCCCAGGCTGGTCTTGAACTCCTGGACTCAAGTGATCCTCCCACCTCAGCTCCAGAGTAGCTGGGACCAAAAAATTGTATGTACTTTTGAGTGAGATAGAATACACGATAAAACCACATAATTTATATCATTATAAATAACATACAAAATTTTGAAGGCTGAAATAATATATATGAGCAGTCATAAAATATAATGAAATCATGTCCTTTGCAGCAACATGGATGGAACTTGAGGTTATTATCCTAAGTGTACTCAGACACAGAAAATCAAACAGCACATGTTCTCACTTATAAGTGGGAGCTAAATAATGGGTACCTATGGACATAAAGATGGAAATAGCAAACACTGGGCACTCCAAAAGGGGGTGAGTAGAAGGGGGGCAAGGGTTGAAAAGTTACCTGAGTACAATGTTCACTATTTAGGTGATAGGTATGACAGAAGCCCAATCCCCACCAGTACGCAATATACACAAACATGCACACGTGGCTGGGCGTGGTGGCTCATGCCTGTAATCCCAGCACTTGGGAGGCTGAGGCAGGTAGATCACTTGAGGTGAGGAGTTTGAGATCAGCCTGGCCAACATGATGAAACCCCCATCCCTACTAAAAATACAAAAATTAGCTGGGTGTGGTGGCATGTGCCTGTAATCCCGGCTATTTGGGAGGCTGAGGCGGGAAGATCACTTGAACCTGGGAGGCAGAGGTGCAGTGAGCCAAGATCACTCCACTGGGCGACAGAGTGAGACTCCATCTCAAAAAACAAAACAAAACAAAACTAACATGCACATGTACCTGCTAAATCTAAAATAAAATATTATACACTAAAATGTTAAAATTGATTTTAGTGGAATAAAAGGTGACTAAACATTTTTAAAAGCTATGCCTAGATGAATACTTAATGATTTTACATTGTGGTCTTTTTTGAACATGGCAGCAGCTGCTATGAACTGTCTATCCAACTGCCACTCCAGCTTCCTCCCTACTAACAAAATCCCAGCTCAAGGGCAAGTGTGCTCAGTGCCAGGGGACGCACAGGGGATGCACTAGTCGACCCATCCCCCTTTGCCAGGGCCCGGTCCAAGAGTGGGCACACAGCCCCACTCTAAAAAGAGACAGGGGTGAGGCTGCTGGAGCTGCTGACGGTTCTTCCCGAATAAGGACATAATAAAAACAACTTTACTACTGTCCACTCTGCCTGTGGACAACGTCATTTGGAGAATGATGCTTGGCACAGGAGCCGCCATTCTGCAACACTGAGGATGGCAGAGCAAACAGTTCCGAGGAAATTGTGATGACATTTTGGCTTCCACCCAACTCTAGAACTATCTATTTACAGACTTCTTGCTACGTGAGATAAACATTCCCATTGCTTAGGCCACCGTCAGACTAATTTTCTGTTACTTGTGCTGATCACATCCCGTTACAGGCAATTATCTGCCTGGCACCGAATAAATGCCTCATGTTCACTCTAACTTAAAAGCAACCTTATTAAGCTACTACTGTCTCACTCTTACATAAAATAAAATAAATTAAATCAAGCTTAAAGAGGATAAGTGATTTTTTTCCAACCCAAGTTACTGGTAGAGTCAGATTCAAACCCAACCGTGACTTGATAGCCCGGACTCTGCCACTTAATCATGTAGTTAGAAAAGTGTGCAAGCCTATTGTTCCTTCTTTCTGTATTTCACAGAAAGTGTATACACAGATGCAGGTAGCAGCAAATTTGCATCCACTTGCATTCATGTATGAATTTGGCTTTGGGCTCTTCTCCTCTGTCATTTGTCTGTATTCCTTGGTAGAAATGCATGCCTCACAGGCCCGACCAAGAAGGCGGACTCTCCTCTCTTTTCCCACACTTACTGATGAGACCTAACTGGTGCATCAGGGATCTAGGGACAGGTTGTGCAGACTTTGATACAGAGTCATAAGTTCAAGCCAAGACATCTGAATGGGACAAAATGAATGTGAAAACAGTACATGTTCTTCCTCAAACTTTCCTGGAAGAGTCAGAAAACTGAAGATTGAAAAATACCCAATATCTAATATCGGGCCATTAAGTTCATCCAAAAAAAGCAGAAGAGTATTTCTGAACCAAAGAAACAGAACAGAGAGGATGAGAACGGAGACCTGCTGGCTGTGCATCAGCTATTTAAAGGAACAAAGGGCTGGAGCCAGAACTAACCAAAGCTTAGCCTTCGACCAAACAGGGCTTCCCAGCACAGGTTTCCAAGGAACCCTTTCTGCTCCAGTCCTCTACAATGTGAAGAGCCCAGAACAACACTATCCAACGGAGCTGACATGAGCTTCAGCACCGGAAAGGGCGACGTGGTCACCAAATAGTCAGTCAGCCTCACAGCTGCTGGCTGGGCAGGTTGAGGGCTTTGTAGGAAAAGCCCAGCCTTGACAAATGAGTTACAGGCTTGAGGAACTTTGAAAAGGAAGGTGAGCCTGAAAGAAGATGTACCCAAAATCTAAGGGGCCACTAGGAATCAGGGATGGGGGTGGAGGGGAAACGGTTCTTCCTGGGCCCCTGTGGTTCATACTGTCCCAGAGGCCATGTGCCACGACACCAGCAAAGGGAAGCTGTGCCATCAGTGTCTAACAGCCACACACACCGCCACATGAGACCTTTTTCTAACCTGCAAATGTCTCCCCAGCTGAACCAGGGAAAATACCAGCCCTACTGTCAAGACAAGAGGAGAAGCTATTCCTCCAGGGACAACACAGTACGATGACCTGGTAAAGGGAACAGGATCACAGACCCAAAAAAGTAACACTGAGTAGGTGGCTCTGGCAGTGCTAAGACAGGAGACAGAGGCCGGCCTCTGAAACCCAAAGTTTTTGAAGTGGGCATCGTCAGCCAAGTGTCAAAGAGGCCATTATTCAATACATTCCTAACTTCTCTTACCAAGGGTTTAGTTTTGTTGTTAGCAATATATGACTCCAGCTCATACATGAGTAATAAGTGCAAAGGAAAGAGTACAGGGAACATGTCCTGGGCCCAACATGTCCCCCAAAGGCTTTTGCAGGGTGCTGGGAGGAGTCTCTGACTTCTTCCTTTCTATTACCTGCAGCGATTACAGTAACTCACACAGGAGGCACCTGGCTAAGACGAGCCAGGAGAAAAAGGCATAGAACAGCCTGACACCATAAATTTAGGGCATCAGGCCCAGGGTGAGGACAGGATATAAAACAGGAAGGGGCAAGAGTGGGGACGGGAGAGCTCTAGTCACTGCTTCTGGGAGACTTGAAATCTCTATTTTGTTTGAAAATAGACTCAGGTAGAGAAAAAGGACATGAGTATTTATTGAGTGCCTGCTGGTTCTGGCCTTGTGCGTGGCCTTGTGCAGTTTTCATCTATAACAGCCCATGAATCCTCACGCCTGGGAGGTAGGTATCATCCCCATGTGTGTCGGATGAGGAATAGGAGGCTCAGAAAGGTTAGGTAGTTTGTCCAAGGACACAGAACCAGGAACTGGCCAGCTTGGACCGAGAGCTTAAGTCTCAGACTGAATCCTTGCTCTCTCTCCCCTATGCTGCCTCCAGGAGGAAGGAGGGAGCACCAATAGAAGCTGCAGTCCTCACGCTTCCTGCCCCGGCGGCACAGCAGGCACCAAGAGAAGCCAGCCCCTACCCACAGACCCTCCCCACCTACCTTGGGAGGATGCATCAGTGGATGAGATTAAGACATAAATACAAAAATAAATAGCAGGGCCAAGTCCCCAGCAGCAAAGATGTGCCATCTCCATGCTGTAGGAAGGTTCACTGTGCCGTTCACAGCTGCTATGGGAGGAAGCCCTGGGGGACCTGGGACAATGGCTGCCAAAGGCTGGAGTGGGTGGGCTCAGTGGGCCCCTTCTGGGTCTCACAGATTCAAGAACAAAATGTCTGGAGCAGGCAGCAGCCATGGGCACAGGCACCGTCCTCCTCCATCTGCTCATTTTACCGGTGTTTGTGATCCAAGAGGGATTCAAAATCGGGGGAACATACAAGTTTGTGCTTCACGTGTCCCAGGACTGTCATCTCCCCTGTCCTACTGTCTCCAAGGCCCACGGACACCAGCTCCTGCCAATTGACAGAGACAGTGATGAGAACCACCACCACGTGCCCAGCATGTAGAGCTGTGAATGGGGACACGATACTCCCAGAAACTCCCTCCCTTATTTAGCACTGGCTCTTCAATCCTCCTCCACTCCTTAAAGGATCCCTCCCTTGCCCTAAGGAGGCTCTTACCTGCAAGAAGGAGCAGGCTGTTCCCATGGTCACGTCCAGAGTCACCTTGCCCAGGAGGAGTTGCACCCTTCCAGACTTGCGGATGAGTAGCTTGCCAACCTGACCCTCTGTCAGGTCAGCCAGGGTACAAGCATTCTCTGCCAGCTTGGCTTCCTGCACAGAAAACCAGAGGATGGACACTGGGCTAGGAGCTCTTTCCTCCATCTTTCATGAACCCCCTTCTACTCCCCAAGAGAAAGGCACAGCAAAGGTCAGAATGAGCTCCCCAAAGAGTGCCTTCTCCTAGGGCTGTCTGCTATGGTTAAAATACAAAACCCATAGCAAACAAATACGTAAATGGACAAAATATCAGTAACTGCTGAAGCTGAGTTCTGGTACGTGGCAGTTTACGTTCTCATTTTTTTTTGAGACAAGGTCTGACTCTGTCACCCAGATTGTGGTGTGGTGGCACGATCTTGGCTCACTGCAACCTCTGCCTCCTGGGTTCAAGCCATCCCCCCACCTCAGCCTCCCAAGTAGCAGGGACTACAGGCACACGCCACCATGCCTGGCTAGTTTTTGTATTAGCCATGGTGCCACCATGTTGCCCAGGCCAGTCCCGACCTCCTGGGCTCAACTGATCCTCCCGTCTCGGCCTTCCAAAGCGCTAGGATTAGAGGCATGAGCCACCACACCTGGCCATAAGTTCTATCATTTGTATGTCTTTGAAATATTTCCTTATAAGAAGTGAACACACACCCCTGCAACACACACACACAATTGGGGTTGGAGGTACAAAGCCCCATGGCTCTTGCAGGCATCAAGAAAAACCACACATTATTGTCCCATTTCAGCCAGGGTGGCATGGCTTTGCTTCCCACTACAGGTCACCACTTCCCCTCTTAGTCCCCGACTCTATCCCACAGGCCTCTGCCTGAGCATACCCGGTCTTTCTCCTGCTTGATGAGCACCATCTGTCCATCCTCACCCTGCACCTCTGTCTTGATGGGCTTGATGTCCTGGGTGGGCGGCTGGCCAGGGAGGGTGTCTGGCAGTTGCAGAAACAGCAGTTCCTCCTCCTTGGTGAGGCTCAGCTCCCTGAGCAGCTCTGCCACGGATATGTCCTTTGGGAGGCCTGGGGTCTTCCTGGCTGCTTTGGGAGGAGCCTTCACCTTGGCCTCTTCCTCATCTCGTGGCTCCTCTTTCACTGCCCAGGTGATAGAAACGGAATGCTATCACATGACCACCCTCCATATCAGCTCATTGTTACCAGCCCTTTGCCCCCATCTGCTCCACTGTCACTCAGCCAGGGAGTGGGAAGGGGGCACTGGTTATACAGAAGGGCAAGAGACAACATGTTTAAATCTCGCCTGACTTATCTAAAAAGGGACATCTGAGGCTGGGCCCACCACTCCATGTCAACACAGGAACCCTCTGCGAGGGAGAATCGGGCATCTTTGTTCAGCTCATGTATCTTACAGCCGGGATGGGAGGACCTGCTCATGAGCAGCACTCAGGGACACATGCAAAGGATGCCCAATGCACGGGATTCCTGGGGAGCAGCCATGGAATTGGAGACGAGAAGTCAACTGACAGAGTACCTTTCACGGCAGGTACGTCCACCTCCATGTCCTCTTCCTTGGGGCCAGTCAGCCAAGGTTTAACATCTGGTTCATCATTTTCTTCCTTAAAAAGCCACCCCGAGTGAGCCAGCGGCAGCTGCACAGGCATATTTCGAGTGTCATTCCTCAGCCCGGGGTCATCGAGGAACTGCCAAAAAGAGTCTGGATCATCCAGCCTGCTAGCACATGCACCTGGATCAAAGTCTGCTTTAGTCCCCTTTCTAACCACAGATTCCTGCTGCTCCCCAGGATTCCAGGACATCAGTGAGCTCTTCTGCCCCTCACCTGGCTCCCCAGAAGCCCTGTTCTACAGCCACAAGGAAGCCCCTTCCCCACAGCCTCCTGGTACCCACATCGTCCTTCTCCAGCATGCGCAAGATCTGTTTAGTTTCTTCGTCTGTCTCTCTCTTCTCTTTTTTGATGTTGATGATATGAGAAGGTCCCATGTCTGATACATCCACTGTCTTATCCCAGTTCCCTGTGGGAAATCACCCAGGTCACTAGGGATCAATAAGGAAGATGCCGACAGCAAGGAAAACTGAACTGGGAGCGGGGAAATTCCACTGCTCTCGCCCTTCTCTTGGGCAGTCTGAACTGAAATTCACTGATTCCTTCCTTGTACCTTTTTTCTTCATCATTTCGGCTGGGCCCTGCTCAAAGATGGAGTGAGACTGGATCACTTCTGGGCGGCCTCGTCCTCGTCCATGCCCCTCTCGCTGTCGGTCTCTGTCCCTTTCACGCTTCTCCTTCTTGACAGTTACTTCTTCCTTGGGCCTGGAAAAAAGAATGGATTAAGGGAAACCACTCACTCATTGTGTCTCCAAAAACTGGCCTTACTCTCCCATACCACTTCCCTCCAAGACAGTGGAGAGTTTGAGCCAATAATTACACCATGAGAAGCAGAATCCAATCCTAATTCTAGCACTTTTCTCACTTCCTTGATGAGGCAGGATTTTTTCAGTTTGCTTTACTTTACCTTCTTGTCCAAAAATGTAGATTTTTGTTTGCATTGGGACTGAAAGCAGGAAGGCAGAAATGCAAAGGAACTTCAGGGAAAGCGTGACACATCTTTGTTTAAACTATTGGCTCTCAACGCGGGCCATCAAAGAGAATCACTCCATTCTACTGCCAACAAGTTAAATCATAATTTCTAGAGATGGAACCCTAGACACCAGTATTTTTTTTTTAAAGCTTGCACATTAGAATCACCTAGGAGCCAGGGTTGAAAATCACTAGTGAAAAGAACTAAAGATATAAATTTAAATTTTGGAGCCACAAACCTAGTTATTTCTCCCCAAAGCCCCAAATTCAGAGCAAGTAAATAAGGGGCAAGTATTCAGAAGGACTAGCTACTTACTCTTCCTTGATCTTCCGACTGATGATATTTGGGGTGAAGGTTTTCTGAAAGCAAAATACAGGAGTCACTGATGTGTTAGGTTCTGACCCCAAAGTACAGAGGAAAATAAAAATTCCCAAAGGGCATCTTCTACAGACCATGGCCACCATGACTCTCTTTGGCACATTCCACAGTGCTGTCAGTTTTATAGACACACATGTGCCTGAAAAGGAGGAACGTCATGGTGTGGTGGCAGTGGAGTTACGCATAGAAGAAAGGGGCACCAAAAACCATTTTTAACCAGCAGCCTTAGGAAAGAAGATCCTGAAAGAAGGTCCTCTGGGACTTCTAAAAGCAAAGGAATTTCTCTGGTCTCACCTCTTATCTTCAAACTGCTGTAGAGACCAGTCAGTATCGTGGGGGAACATCTCTAGCAGCAAGGCCTAAGTAGGGAAGGCCACAGATCTGCCAACACTCTCAATCAGGTGATTATGGATTTTCCATATTTTCCAAGGCAAAGTTAGGTTTTTAAAGACTACTTTACGTCCAGGTGTGGTGGCTCACGCCTGTAATCCCAGTACTTTGGGAGGCCAAGGCAGGTGGATCATGAGGTCAGGAGTTCAAGATCAGCCTGGCCAGGATGGTGAAACCCCGTCCCTACTAAAAACTACAAAAATTAGCCAGGCACGGTGGTAGGCCTCTGTAATCCCAGCTACTCGGGAGGCTGAGGGAGGAGAATCGCTTGAACCCTGGGAGGTGGAGGTTGCAGTGAGCTGAGATGGTGCCTCTGTGCTACAGCCTGGGCGACAGAAAGAGACTCCGTTAAAAACAAAACAAAACAAACAAACAAAGAAAACTGCTTTATTTGGCCGGGAGTGGTGGCTCACGCCTGCACTTGAGCAAATCCCAGCACTTTGGGAGGCCAAGGCGGGTGGATCACAAGGTCAGGGGTTCAAGAACAGCCTGGCCAACATGGTGAAACCTTGTGTCTACTAAAAATACAAAAATCAGCTGGACACGGTGGAGGGCACCTGTAATCCCAGCTACTCAGGAGGCTGAGGCAGGAGACTCGCTCAAACCCGGGAGGCAGAGGTTGCAGTGAGCTAAGATCATGCCATTATACTCCAGCTTGGGGGACAAGGGCGAGACTTTGTCTCAAAAAAAAAAAAAAAAAAACCAAAAACCTGCTTTATTCTTCTGTCATCCTGACCCCACCCCTTTCTGGGCTACTCTTGACATCCACAGTCATATACACATGGGAGAGGCCACAGAACCTCGAATGCCATGCCTAGGATTCATGATACTCTAGATAACAAGTTTGCACACTGAGATGGTGAATTCTGAACCCTCTAAGACTGTGAAGTTTATGCCTGCCTGGCTTTCATGGGTTTCTTAAAGATGTCCAAACACACAATAAGAGTAAATAAACACTGTCCAAATTGCTTTTGAACGACTTTAACTTATTAGGATTCTCCGTCTTTCAACCACCTCTGGGAATCATTTCAACATCTTGTACTCAGTACCTAGATTTGAAGATAGGACAGGCTCCCTAGAATTTAAAGAGGGGTAGGCTTGAGGCCCAACGACACTCCTGACACATAGTAGGCCCTGCACAAACGTTAGTTGAATGCCGGGGCTTGGAATTCAAGGTAGTTTCTTTAGAAACGCGCCGCTGGATACCTTCTTGACTCCCCCGAGGGTGAGGTCCCTGGAACGGATGGAGGGAAGGCGGCCGGGGGTAAGGGGAGGCGCCGGCCGCCGCCCGATGAGCCCCCGGGCCCCAGTCAGGAGGGGTCGGGGCCCTCCCGGAGTGCTTGGCTCGCCGGCTGCGTTTCCTTCCGACATGTTGCCTGGGAGAGAAGGGACGACGAGATTACCAGAGTGGACGGACACGCGGACCCTGGCGGAACCCAACCCCCTTGCTTTCCGGTCCCCCAGTCGGTGCGTCCCACCAGTGGCCTCTCAGCTCCTCCCCTCCCACGTGGCGAGATTCCTGGGACCACCCAGGTGAGAGCCTTTGGCTCGCGACACGCCCTCTCTCCAGGAACCCCGCCCAGGAACCAGGCAGGGACGCACCCGGGCCGCGACTCCACACCACGCGTCACCACTTCACCTGCGACGCGACCCGCTGCCAGCCTTAGGTCTCCGCGCCGGGCGGAAGTCTGCGTGGCACGGCCTGGGCGCCGCCATCTTGGCGCGGGGCGGATGTGACGTTTCGGGGGCGGGACTGGGCCACAGTATTTATCCGGCGGCGCTTCGCTCCTCTCCGCCTTCTCTTCCCGGTTCTTCCCGGAGTCGGGAAAAGCTGGGTTGAGAGGGCGAAAAAGGATGAGGGATCCGGTCTGGGCTACGCTATGGTGCGGTGCTCGGGGGTCTTGGGCCCCCGGGCGGTGGCGTGGAGGTGCCGAGATCAGGGTCCGGGTCTTGTCGGCCGCCACGCCACAATGTGAGGCTTCGCCTCGGCGGAGCCCCTGGGAGCTTGGGGGTAGCTGCTCGGGATGGGGCGAGGGGCGCGGCACAGAGAGCGAGACCTGGACTTGGAGTCGGGGAGTCCTGGGCCACGCCGAGCCCTGTCTGCGGGTTCTCCATGGTGACCTTGGAGTGGTCACTACCTCCGGGCAGCGACCTCGCCCACTCTCGGGGACCCCTTCCCTGTGCTCCTGGTGGAGTCCTGGGGTGAGGCTGTGAGGGCAGCGTTGGAACAGCCGCAGTGGACCAACCGGTGCCCAGTCACACCCGCTTGGGATCACGAAGGCGGTGGCCCTCGGGTGCGCTCTTGGTCAAAGCCTGGAGAGAATTGGAATACCAAGTTTGCTCTACTGCTGGAGGAATTTAAAGAACTTTTATTGACTCCAGCGTTTGTGATATAACATAAAAAGTGTCATTTAATGTTATTTCCCATCCCCCAGACCGTATAAAAACATTATTACGGGGAGTTTGAGGAAATCATTTCTACCAGAATGCCACGTAGAGTACTACTATTAAAAATTTTGTAATGTGTCTAGTAGTCTTCACAGAGCTGTATCACAATTTTGTATCCTTTTTCTTTTTTTGAGACGAGGTTCCTGCATACTGCAACCTCTGCCTCCCAGCCTCAAGCCTTGCTCCCACCTCAGCCTCCCGAGTAGCTGGGACTCTAAATGCATGCCACCACGCCCGGCTAATTTTTTTTTTTTTTTCTTTTTTTTTTTTTTTTCTTCTTGTTTTTTTTTTTTTTTTTGTATTTTTGGTAGAGATGGGATTTCACTGTGTTGCTCAGACTGGTCTCGAACTCCGAGCTCAAGTGATGCCAGCCGCCTCGACCTCCAAATGTGCTGGGATTACAGGCATCAGCCACTGCGCCTAGCCTGTATCCTCCTTTTTCAAATAACATTTCTCTGTTACGGCATCCAAGACTGCGTAGTTCTCCAGTGGCTGTATCATGATTTAAGTATTTCCCTGATTATTTTTTCCCTGTTTTAAATAATGCTGTAGTGAATATCTGGTACATTCGACGTGCTTTTTTTCGATTTTGTTTTGGTTTTTGTTTTCTTTAGGATTATATTCCTGGGGTAGATTTCCCGTCCTGGGATAACCGGCCAAAAGAAGGTTTTTTTGTTTTTGTTTTTGTTTTTTAAGTAAATATTTGGGATGGGCTTGGTGGCTTACGCTTGTAATCCCAGTGCTTTGGGAGGCAGAGGTGGGAGGATCGCTTGAAAGGCTTAGCAGTTCGAGATTGCAGTGAGCTATGATCCAGCCCCCGCACTCCAGCCTGGGTGACACAGCAAGACCCTATCTCTAAAAACATTTTTTAAATTAAACTTTTAATTTTGAGAACATGGTAGATTCATGTAGAGTTGTAAGAAACCATGTAGAGAGATCCCAAGTATTGTTTACTAATTTTCCCCCAGTAGTAACATCTTGCCACCAGAATATTGACATTGGTACAGTCAAGATACAAGAAGTTTCCATCACCACAAGGATTCCTCTAGCTGCCCTTTTATAGCCACACTTCCCTCCCCCCACCTCCTCCCACCACTAATCTGTTTTCCATTTCTGCCATTTTGGTATTTCAAAAGTGTTATATAAATGGAATCATACAGTATGTGACTTCTTAGGATTGCTTTTTTCACTCGGCATTGTTCCCCGGAGATCATCCAAGTTGTTGTGCGTATCAATAGTTCGTTCCCTTTTATTGCAAAGTATTCATGGTTTGTTTAACCATTCACCCTTTGAAAGACATCTGAGTGGTTTTCCGTTTGGGGTTATTATTGGATAAAGCTGCTGTGAAAATACATGTACAAGATTTTGCGTGAACATAAGTTTGTATTTCTCTGGAATAATTGCCCATGAGTGCAATCATTGGGTCTTATGGTAGTTGTATCTTAGTTTTACAAGAAACTGCCAAGCTGTTTTCCACAGTGGCTGTACCATTTTGTACATGCACATTTTATGGTTCTTCATTCATATTGCTAAATTGCTTTCAAAAAGGATTGTGCGGCCGGGCGTGGTGGCTCATGCCAGTAATCACAGCACTTTGGAAGGCCAAGGTGGGCAGATCACTTGAGGTCAGGAGTTCCAGACCAGCCTGGCCAACATGGCGAAACCCCGTCTCTACTAAAAATACAAAAATTAGCTGGGCGTGATGGTGCATGCCTATAATCCCAGCTACTCAGGTGGCTGAGGCACGAGAATCGCTTGAACTGGGGAGGCGGAGGTTGCAGTGAGCTGAGATCACGCCATTGCACTCCAACCTGGGCAACAGGGGGACACTCTGTCTCAAAACACCAAAAACAAACAAAAAAACTCCACAAAAAAACCAAAAACGATTGTGCTGAAATGCATCAACACTAAGAATGTGTGTATATACAATAATCAAACGTATACATACATACACACACACATTGTGGGCTTTTGATGGAGTCCTGGGTGAGGCTGTGTGGGCAGCCTTAGAACAGCCACAATGGGTCAACCAGTGCCTAGTCACACCCATCCTGGGCTCACAGCAGTGGCCCTCATGTGCACTCTTGGTCAAAGCCTGGAAGGAATCTGAATACCAAGTTTGCTCTACTGTTGGAATTTAAAGAACTTTTATTGGCTAGGTGTGGTGGCTCATGTAATGCCAGCACTTTGGGAGGCTGAGGCGGGTGGATCACCTGAGGTCAGGAGTTCGAGACCAGCCTGGCCAACATGGTGAAACTGTCTCCACTAAAAGTACAAAAATTAGCCAGGCGTGGTGGTGGGCATCTGTAATTCCAGCTACTTGGGAGGTTGAGGCAGGAGAATCGCTTGAACCCAGGAGAAGGAGATTGCAGTGAGCCAAGATTGCGCTATTGCACTCCAGCCTAGGCGACAAGAGCAAAACTCCATCTGAAAACAAACAAACAGGCTGGGCGCAGTGGCTCACACCTGTAATCGCAGCACTTTGGGAGGCCAAGGTGGGCGAATCACAAGGTCAGGAGTTTGAGACTAGCCTGACCAACATGGTGATGAAAACCCATTTCTACTAAAAATACAAAAATTAGCTGGGCGTGGTGGCATGCACCTGTAGTCCCAGCTACTTGGGAGGCTGAGGCAGGAGAATAGGTTGTATCCGGGAGGCAGATGTTGCAGTGAGCCGAGATCGCGCCACTGCACTCCAGCCTGGGAGACAGAGGAAGACTCTGTTTCAAAAAAAAAAAAAGAACTTTTATTGACTTTGAAATTTATTGACTCCATACACACACACACACATACACTAAGGTAGTACATAAGAATATATAATTTTAGGGTGTATTGGCACCCACCTGTAGTGCCAGCTACTTGGGAGGCTGAGGTGAGAGGATCGATTGATCCTAGGAGTTCAAGGCTGCAGTGAGCTCTGATTGTGCTACTGCACTCCAGCCTGGGAGACAGAGGAGACCTTGTCTCAAAAAAACAAACAAACGAGAGAATATATAACTTTTTGTCCACAACCTTTTGAGTACTGGCTCTTAAAATTTAAAACTTTGTTTGCCAATTTACTAATATATTAATATTTTGTTATTTTGCTTTCTAAACAGACCTTTTTTAACTTCTTTCTCCATGTTGATTTTACAATAATCAAACCAAACCTATACCCTTTTCCTGTTCCCTACAGAGCTACACGCAACAGCCCTTCATTTCTAATTAGAGCACTGGATAAAATAGCTTTGATTTCATTCTGTTGGGCTTTGAAGTTCACCAAGTATAGCTTTCCTGGTTTATTTTGTATTTTTAAAAGTACACTCATTCATTTTGGAAAATTTGGAAAAATTTAAAAAGCACTGAGAAGAAAAAGCTATCCATTATTAGCCCATCAAATGCTTTATATACTTGAAGTCATCTTTCTATGCATTTAGATTTTTTTTTAATTGGGATATTTTACATAGTGGTCTTTTAACATTTTTATCTATCTATTTATTTTGAGACTAGGTTATGAGACTGGCTAGTTTTTGTATTTTTGGTAGAGTCGGGGTTTTGCCGTGTTGCCCAGGCTAGTCTTGAACTCCTGGGCTCAATCCATCTGCCCACCTCTACCTCCCAAAGTGCTGGGATTACAGGCGTGAGCCACTGTGCCCAGCTGAGCTTAGTTTATTGTTAATAACATTTTATTTTCACAAATATCTTTTTTTTTTTTTTTTTTTTTTTTTTTTTTTTTGAGACGGAGTCTCACTCTGTTGCCCGGGCTGGAGTGCACTGGCCGGATCTCAGCTCACTGCAAGCTCCGCCTCCCGGGTTTACGCCATTCTCCTGCCTCAGCCTCCCGAGTAGCTGGGACTACAGGCACCCACCACCTCGCCCGGCTAGTTTTTTGTATTTTTTTTTAGTAGAGACGGAGTTTCACGGTGTTAGCCAGGATGGTCTCGATCTCCTGACCTCGTGATCCGCCCGTCTCGGCCTCCCAAAGTGCTGGGATTACAGGATTGAGCCACCGTGCCCAGCCCACAAATATCATAATAAAGACAATAATCTCATTGTAATTGAACAAACTCTTAAGAACAAATACAGTCTTCTGAGTCTAAATGCAGGTTTAAAAGATATAACAGATTCTGTCAAAAATCTGTTCTTGTGAATTTTTTTTTTTTTTTAAGATGGAGTCTTGCTTCGTTGCCCAGGCTCTAGTGCAATGGCATGATCTCGACTCACTGCAACCTCTGCCTCCCGGGTTCAAGCAATTCTCCTGCCTCAGCCTCCCAAGTAGCTGGGATTACAGGTGCGCGCCACTATGCCTGGCTACTTTTTGTGTTTTTAATACAGACGGGGTTTCACAGTGTTGACCAGGCTGGTCTCAAACTCCTGACCACAGGTGATCCACCTGCCTCAGCCTCCCAAAGTGCTGGGATTACCGGCATGAGCCACCACGTCCGGCCTTTTTTTTTTTTTTTTCCTGAAACAGGGTCTTGCCCTGTTGCCCACGCTGGAGTACAGTGGCTACTCACAGCTACAATCATGGCTCATTGCAGCCTGCAACTCCTGGGCTCAAGGGATCCTCCTGCCTCAGCCTCCCATGTAGCTGGGACTACAGGTGTGCACCACCATTCCCAACTAATTTTTAATTATTTTGTAGAGACAGAATCTCACTATATTGCTCAAGCTGGTCTCAAACTCATGGGTTCAAGCGATCTACCCCCTTCAGCGTTCCAAAGTGTTGGAACTATAGGCGTGAGCCATGGCGCCTGGCCTCCTGTGAATTCTTCATGGGCATTAAAAATGAATAAGAAACTGTTTTGAATATGTATTGGTAGAGTAAAAGGAATGTGAGGTACGAGAACGCTATCCAAGTTCAAGCTATTACATGTTCTCTGTGTAATTTGTCCTTGTTTATTTGCATCATTTTGCAGGCCATTCATTCGCTGGTTCCTCCTTATCGCCTTGACCCTTACATGTTGGAGAGCTCTAGAATTCTGTCCTTGGGGCCGGGTGCGGTGGCTCAGACCTGTAATTCCAGCACTTTGGGAGGCCGAGGTGGGCTGATCACGAGGTCAGGAAATCGAGACCATCCTGGCCAACATGGTGAAACCCCGTCTCTACTAAAATGCAAAAAATTAGCTGTGCGTGGTGGTGTGCTCTTATAGTCCCAGCTACTTTGGAGGCTGAGGCAGGGGAACCACTAGAACCCAGGAGGCGGAGGTTGCAGTGAGCCGAGATTGTGCCATTGCACTCCAGCCTGGGCAACAAGAGCGAGACTCCATCTCAAAAAAAAAGGAAAAAAAAAAAAAAAGAATTCTGTCCTTGGAATTCTTTCCTTTTTTCTCTATACTAACTCCTGTGACAATGGTCCAGTTTCTCAGCTTCAGGTGTACTGTATGCTGATCACTCCTAAGAGCTCATCTCTAGTCCAGTGCTTCCCGAACCCCTGATGTGTCTCTGCCCTATTCCATACCTCCAGTTGGATGTCTGCTTGGGCATCTCTAAACCTATGTCCACATCCAAACTTTTTTTTTTTTTTTTTTTTGATACAGGGTCTTGCCCTGTGACATGATTTCCACTTACTGCAACCTCTGCCTCCCCGATTCAAGCAATTCTCCTGCCTCAGCCTCCTGAGTAGCTGGGATTACAGGCACCTGCCACCACACCCAGCTAATTTTTGTGTTTTTAGTAGAGACGGGGTTTCACCATGTTGGCCAGGCTGGTCTCGAACTCCTGACCTCAAGTGATCCACCTGCCTTGACCTCCCAAAGTGCTGGGATTACTGGTGTGAGCCACTGCACCTGGCCACATCCACACTTTTTGATCTTTCTCCTCAAACTACTTCTCCAAAGTGGTCCCCATCTCAGTAAATGGTAACTGCATCCTGCTAGTTGTTCAGATTAAAAATCTTGCAGGTTTTGTTTTTGGTTTTTTTGTTTGTTTGTTTTAATGAGACAGGATCTTTCTTATTCCGTCGCCCAGGCTGGAGTGCAGTGGTGTGATCTCGGCTTACTGCAGCCTCAACCTCCCAGGCTCCAGTGATCCTCCCACCTCAGCCTCTCAGGTAGCTGGGACTATAGGCGCACAGCACCATGCCTGAGTAATTTTTAAAATTTTTTGTAGAGTTGGAGTTTCACCATGTTGCCCAGGCTGGTCTTGAGCTCCTGAGTCTCAAGCGATCTGCCCACCTCGGCCTCCCAAAGTGCTGGGATTACAGGCGTGAGCCACTGCGCCCAGCCTTGAGACTCTTGACTCCTCTCTCCCATGCACTACGTCTTATATATCAGCTTTTCCAGGTACATCCGGGATCTTCCCACTTCTCACCACCTTGGTGCAGGCCACCATCATTTATTGCTGATTATTATAATTGCCTCCTAACTGGCCTCCTTCCACCTGAATCCTCCAAGTCTAGTCTCCACATAGTGCAACTGACATGTTTCACATTGGGACATCTCTGCTCTAAACTTTCCAATGGCTTCCCATTTCAGAGTAAAAATCAGAGGTCTTAGAATGGCCTGCGCCACGGCCCTGCATAATCTCTCCCTGCACCTAACATTTCTCCAGTCTCAACTCCTTGCACACTGGCTCCCCCTGCTGTTTCTGGACTGTATCAGGCAACATCCTGCTTCAGGGCCCCTGCACCTGTTACCTTCCTCCACAAAATTCTGCATGGCTCCCGTCCATCCTTTAATCAGATGTTTTTTGTTGTTGTTGTTTATTTTTGTTTTGTCCCAAAGGCACCTTTTCAAAGAGTCCTCCTCTGATGGCCCTATTTAAAATCATAACTCCCAACTTCTCCATGACGTTTCCTATCTCTACGTACCGACTTATTTTTCTCTAGAGCATTTATCACCACTCAACAGACTATAAAGTTTGTTTATTTATTTACTTACCTATTTAATTATGTGTCTTCCCCCACCAGAATGTAAGCCCTATGAGAGCAGGGATTTTTTTTTTTTTTTTTTTTTTTTTTTTTGGTTCTCCTTTCCCTGCCCACAACTGCAGGATCCTCAAGGCCTGAAACAGTGCCTTGTACATAGGTAAGCACCCAGTGAATTTTTTTAAATGGATGATTGAATTCCCATTTGTGATGAGATCAACTAGAAAATTTGGATGTGCATTAGAAAGAATAAGAGTAGATTGTTTCCAGAAAGCAATTGAATTTTGGCACCATTGATGTCAAAGCCATCTGTCAGTTGTATTCTCATGTCTTCTCTATAGATTCTTCTGTAAGTGACTCTTAATAGAGTAAGTGTGGCAAGTTTTGGGTGCATGGAGGGAAGGCGCTTCATCATGGTGATTGCTGGTATTCAGTATGTCACACTCTTGTCCTGGTATTATTATTATTATTATTATTATTTTGGCAGTCTGGCTTTGTCACTCAGGCTGGAGTGCAGTGGCAGGATCTCGGCTCACTGCAACCTCCACCTCCCGGGCTCAAGTGATTCTCTTGCCTCAGTCTCCTGAGTAGCTGTGACTACAGGCGTGCACCACCACGCCTGGGTATCTTTTGTATTTTTAGTAGAGACAGGGTTTTGGCATGTTGGCCAGGCTGGTCTCGAACTCCTGACCTCAGATGATTCGGCTGCCTCAGCCTCCCTAAGTCCTGAGATTATAGGTGTGAGCCACCACGCCTGGCCTTGTCCTGGTACCTTGCCAAGCAGTGCACAGTGGTGTTCCATATTTCCTACATCATGTTCTTCCACTTTGGGTATAATTTACTGACTATTCCAGTACTGCGGTTCTATATGAGTCCTTCTACTTATGATTCTCTTTCATCATTCTTCTTGATCTTTTTCTCTTGAAGTTTCCTTTATCCCTCCAACATTTTCTCAGTGTCTCTTCTATAGTTTGTCTGAGTTCTTTAATATAATTCATCATGTTCCCATGTCTTAAAGTGATTAAATATTTAAGTTTTCTACAAAATCTGAGATATATATATATATATATATATATATATATATATATATATATACATACACACATATATATATATTGAGACAGGTTCTCACTTTGTCACCCAGACTGGAGTGCAATGTTGTGATCATGCCTCACTGCAGCCTCCAAATCCTGGGCTCAAGCAATCCTGCTGCCTCAGCCTCCAGAGTAGTTAGGACTATAGGCCCATGCCACCATGCCCAGCTAATTTTTGTACTTTTTGTGAAGATGGGATTTCACCATGTTGCCCAGGCTGGTCTCGAATTCCTGGGTTCAAGTGATCTGCCCACTTCAAGACTCCTAAAGAGCTGAGATTACAGGTATGAGCCACTGCACCCAGTCATAAAATACTTATTCTTTAGTTTAGTAAATGCTTTTAGAATTAGGTTAATGCTCTTCCTTAAAATAGATGACCAGTGAAGGTTGTAGGTTGTCTAAACGTAATTTCAAAAAGAAAATGAAATAGGCACTGAGAAATCCATGTAGTTCTTATGAATACTCATGACCCACTCTTGTCATTGTAAACACATGTAAATGACCAAAGTGGTTTCCATGGACTACCTGGATATATGTGCATTCATTGGCTCACTGGATCTCCACACTGAGCTCAGCCATAGGGAAATACACATAAACATTTTGAATCTATAAAGTGCATAAGCAATATTAAGACTGTAAATATGTTTTACTTATAGTCTCATTCTCTATTACATCAGACTCTGTATTTGCTATGCATTTTTCTACCACGAAGAATCTGGCCTTGGTACTCAGACAGACCTGAATTTGAATACTAACTAGTTTTACTACTTACGGCCTGAGTCCTCTTTCCCACCTTCCACCTTTTTACAATGGAGTTGATCAGCTGGGCATGGTGGCTCACACCTGTAATCCTAGCACTTTGAGAGGCCAAGGCAGGAGGATCACTTGAGGCCAGGAGTTGGAGACCAGCCTGACCAACATTGCAAGAACCTGTCTCTATTAAAAAAAAAAAAAAAAAGAGTATGTGATGAACAGAAAAGATATTGGTAAGTGAAAAAAGAAGGTTGTAAAACAGCATTCTTTCATTCTATTTTTGTTAATAAATTCTATACATGTATTGGCTGGGTGTGGTGGCTCACACCTGTATAATCCCAACTACTTTGGAAGGCCAAGGCGGGTGGATTGCTTGCATTTAGGAGTTTGGGACCAGCCTGGGCCACACAGTGAGACCCCATCTCTATAAAAAATTTAAAAATTAGCCAGGTGTGGTGGTGTGCGCCTATTGTCTCAGCTACTCGGGGGGCTGAAGTGGAGGATTACTTAAGCCAGGGAGGCAGAGGTTGCAGTGAGCTGAGATTGTGCCACTGCACTCCAACTAGGGTGACAGAGCAAGACCCTGTCTCGAAAAAAATTTAATTAAAAAAAATTCTGGCCGGACACAGTGGCTCAAGCCTGTAATCCCAACACTTTGGGAGGCCGAGACGGGCGGATCACAAGGTCAGGAGATCGAGACCATCCTGGCTGACATGGTGAAACCCCATCTCTACTAAAAAATACAAAAAACTAGCCGGGCAAGGTGGTGGGCACCTGTAGTCCCAGCTGCTCGGGAGGCTGAGGCAGGAGAACGGCGTAAACCCGGGAGGCAGAGCTTGCAGTGAGCTGAGATCCGGCCACTGCACTCCAGCCCGGGCGACAGATCGAGACTCCGTCTCAAAAAAAAAAAAAAAAAAAAAAAAAAAAAAAAATTCTATATATGTATTTAATATGTATTTCTGAATGGTAGGAAAATGAGAGATTTTAATTCCCTCTTAAATTTTAAAATGAAATGTGCTTGTCTCTCTACAGTGATCATGTGCTACTTGTGTAATAAAAAGTTATTAAAAATAAAAATGCAGCAGAAGTGCATCTTGGCGGTTGTTTGGTTTCACAGGGAGTGAGTTATACTTGGCACACTATGCTTTGCTCTTACCACGTGTTTCCTCTTGTGATCTGTAGAGAAGTCCTCTGAGGCGAGAAGAGGCAGAAGAAGTTCCTAAAGGGCTGTGCCTTCACCTGTCGCCGGCACGCAGCTCCACAAAGGGGCGCTGAGATGGTTACTACTCATGCTTGGGCCACAGGACTCTGTCACTCAGGCTGGAGTGCAGTGGCGCAATCTCAGCTCACTGCAACCTCCACCTGCTAGGTTCAAGCGATTCTTGTGCCTCAGCCTCCCAAGTAGCTGGGATTACAGGCACCCACCACCACACCCAGCTAATTTTTATATTTTTAGTAGAGCTGGGTTTTCACCATGTTGGCTAAGCTGGTCTCAAACTCCTGATCTCAGGTGATCTGCCCGCCTCAGTCTCCTAAAGTGTTGGGATTCTCGTGAGCTACGGCACCCGGCCTGGGACAGAATTGTAGTCCAGATGTCACGTGCTGACCATCACCAGGAGGTTACATTTTGCATCTCTTCTGAGCTCACCAGCTCGGCGTGGGTATGTTAGAGCAGGACGTAGTCATGCTTGGCCAAGGGAGTGCTTAGTCCTGCCTCAGTGCCATGCACCACCCCACATTCTGTGGTTCAGGACCTGGCCGGACTTGCTGAGGTTCTCACAGCCATTTAAGGCAGGGTTGGCTTCTGCTTGTCTTTGCATTCTGTGAACTCTCACTTTCTGCTGCTGTTACCTCCTCTGACTTTTGCACTGAGGTCTGCCGCCTCGACTCCCCCTTGGTGAGTGTCTCTTGGCTCAGCTCACACCTTCTCCTGCTCACCAAGACCTCACCCTGGGCCTGCCTGGTGTCTGCTGCCCCCGTGCCAATCCTTCCCCCGCCAGCCACACTCCTGCTTCCACAGCCTCCTCTGGCCTGCACCCTGCATGTGTACTGGAGCCGCCCACTGTTCTTTCTCTGAATCAGTATCTGTGCCCTGCGATTTAGTTGTATGCTCCTCATTCTCTAATTGTGTCCTCTAAATGGCCATCTTCTCTCCCCTAGAAGACGGTGGCCTCCTTGCAGGCAGATGCTGTCGATACGATGGGAATGAGAACAGTTTTGACAGGTGACTGGCACTTCTGATGTGCCAAGCCCAGGGCTGGGCGATTTACCTAATTATTTCATTCCATGATGACAATAAACCTGTGTGATCCCATTTGACAGATGAAGAGAGATTGAGTGGCTTGTCCAAGGTCACCTAGTTGGGCAGCGGTAGAGCAGGGATTCTCAGCACATCCATCTGACTATAAGCCTGTGCTTTTCACTGCTGCGCAACCCTTTGTCCCTGCTTGTTGCTGGACTCACATTTCCTTGGGTGTTCTTCCTGATGGCCTCCACTGAGTCTGCTTCTTGATGGCAGAACAGCCTCCTGCTGCCGTGAAAGATATTACATTCTCTCCCCAAGATGCCCAGGGCCGGCTTCCTTTGTGCTCAGAGAGTGGGGTGGGCTGAGGACACTCAGAGCTTGGTGTGTTCTCCCACCCCCACTTTCTTGCCCCTGTGCACCCTGCACTGTGCCACAGCCTCTCTCCCGGCCCCTTTTCCTGCGGACACCCAAACTGCCAGAAGGTTCTCGCCAGACCCACAGGGATCCCTGAGCTGCAGATCTGCCATCTCTCACTAGAGTTGGTAAGAAAATGGAACCACAGTTCACCAAAAGGCCCCAAGGAGAGGCTCCGGACTGAAGACGGTGACCCTGGGTTCACACCCTCCATCTGGAACTTTCCCCTCTGTAGCCTCCCTCCCCTTCCCCCCGTCAGAGTCTTTGCTTTGGGGCCCAAGCCCTTGGCTAAGCTCCACCCCTCTCCCAGCATCCTAAAGTTTGGGGGCTGCATTCAAGTCAGAGATTTCCAAGTAGGGGGTGTGTTGGAGGGACTTCTAAGGGCAGCTTGTCCTGGAAGAATGGGGGAAAGGCAGCGTGTGTTGCTGTCCCTGAGGACATCTGTGTAGCTCCCTGGGAGACCCTCTGCCCTTTCCCCCTCCCACCAGCCCGGCGAACAGGGACCAAGCCTGCTTATTATCACCTGACGCTGCGCAGCCACTGATCCCATTGGTGGAGCCAGATTCAGTCTGGCTCTCTCGTTCTTTCTCCCTTCTCTGCCTCTCTCTCCTCCACGCTGCTTTGATTTCGCTCTTGCCTCTCTTCTTGCGCTGCTCAGCTGGGAACATCGTCTCACCAGGGGCAGCAGCGACGCGCGCTGCACAGCCAGACAGGAGCTGGCTGCGGGGCATGGAAGCAGCCTCCTTGGCAGCCGGGAGAGGAGCGAGCGCACACCACTGCCTGTGACCCAGGCGTCCGGCTGCTGTCCCCTGCCTGGGATCTCATCCACACAGAGGTCTCTCCCCGTCCTCCCTGCCCGCTTTTCCTCTGCAGAGCCCAGTGGAGCCAGGTGAGTACCCTTCCTCCCTGGAACATGCTGCTGTTGATCCTGAGTAGCCAGGAGCTGGGGGCGCTAGGGTCCTGCCACCACCCAGGGTGTCCACCTGGACTGCCAGGCCTGACGACCTTGTCCCCTCTCCCCCAGGCCTTTGGCAAAGT
Organism: Piliocolobus tephrosceles; assembly: GCF_002776525.5. NCBI lineage: Eukaryota > Metazoa > Chordata > Mammalia > Primates > Cercopithecidae > Piliocolobus > Piliocolobus tephrosceles. The sequence goes on along the minus strand of NC_045440.1, from coordinate 20,425,732 downwards.
GGTTAATGGCTGAATCCAGTCTCTGGGGCACCATGGTTAGTCACCCCGTGACCATTCTGCTGCAGTCAGCGATGCCAACAGGGACAGCAGGGTGGGGGAAGCATTCCCTGTGGCAGGGTGGCTGTTCTGAATGGACATGGGGAAGGGGCACCGGTGTGAGCGGCATGTGTGTGTGCGCGCTTGCGAGTTGGCTGGAGGCTTGCTGGCGCAGATAGGTCCGTCTGCCTGCAATCATGCTCATGTGTGGGTTTTGAATGGTGTGAGGCATGTCTAGAAACATATCTTTCTGGCACACGTGAGGTACGTGTGTTGGGGGGACTTATCTGAGTAGCCTGTGGGTGTGCGTGGGTGGGGACACTGTGAGGCAGTATATTTAGGGGTAACCACGTCCCTTGTCATGTGTGTGGGAGTGTATGCAGACAGGGGCTTTCTATACGGGGAGGTGAGACCCAGAGCAGGATGGGGTGGGTAAAGAGAAGAGGGGGCAGAAACCATTATCTGTGGGCAGAGCCATGTAGGTGCACAAACCTGTTGGCACGAAGGCTGAGGGCTGGCAGAGTGTGGCCAGAGGCAAACACATTTTCAAAGTCTGTCTTTGAGCCTGGCGATGATTCGAGAGAGAATACCAGACTTCGGGCGGAGGCTGCTGTGTGTATGAATACACATGTGTGTGCAAGCAGGCATGTGGGTTGTATGCCTTCTTGTGGAGGTGGCACGCACACATGTTGGTGCCCGTGGCGTCCTCTTTTCCCCAAATATGGCTTGTGAGGAGGTGTGCGTGGACGTGTGTGCGTGAGCCTGTGGACATGAACATGTCTGGGTGTGCATGGAGGTGACAGCTTGAAGAGGGAAAACTGCGGGGCATTCTTAGAATGTAGAAGGTGGCGGGAGGCACCTGAGTGTGTAGACGGGTGAGTAGGAGTGAGGACGTCTGTGGAGGTGTGGGACGCAGGTGGGTGGGCACTCTTAGCACATGTGTGTATGTGTGTGTGCCTGCCTGTGTGTGGGTGTGTACATGCCTGTCTTGGGGTGGATCCACACAGGAGTGTGGGTGTTCCTCGGGTGTTGCCTCAACCTGTCCCTCACACCCTGCCCTTCCCCAGTCTTCTGGGTGTAGAGAACTTGGGTTCACACCCACCCCTCTGTCCACCCCAGCTCACTCACTGCTGCCCTCCCAAGCTAGGGTGGGGATGTCATCTCAGCTTTCCCAGAACTGTAGGGAGGAAGGCACAAGCAGACACCCAGGTCCTGGAGACCCCTACCACCACACACAGCTGCCCCTATTTCTAGGAGGACTCCAAGGAGAGGCAGGAATAGGTGCCTGCTCATGGGACGAGTGTGGGCTGCTTCCGAGTGTGTAGGTGGGTGCCACTCAGGGCCTCTTGGGTAGGAGTGTGTCTGTGTTCGTGTGCGTGGGTGCGTGTGTGTGTGTGTGTGAGGCACATGTGTGTCTCCCTGGAAGCTTCTCACCAGGATCCCAAGAGATGGTAACTCCTCACTGTTCCACACCTGTCCCCATGAATTACAAGCTGGTTTATTACGGTAGCCTTGCTTCCAGACACCCAATCCCATCTGTTTGATTTTGGGGTGGGCCTGGTAGCACCCCCATGCTTATTTACCGTAGGATTCCCCATGCACAAAGCCACTGGCATTTTGGCTCTGGAGTGGGAGGCTAAGATGAAACAGGACTTGAGTGACACCTGGGGCAGGTAAGGGCCATCACCTTAGCCTTCATCCTGTACTTGCCATCCAGGCAACTCACAGGTTAATACAGAGGTGCCAGGCTCTGGAGCAAGCTTAATTGACAGGAAGGTGTGGGCTGGATCCTCTGGAAGCTATAAATAAAAGTACCTGCTTTTGCAGGCACAAGATGCCCTCACCACTAGTTCCTGGGCAAGAGGAGGAGAAAAAGAGGGAGAAAGAAGAGAAGGAGGTGACACTTAGAAAAATGAGGGGTGCCGGGAGCTGGGCTGGAGGAAGGGATTGGAAAGCAGGAGACCAAACGCCCCTGGAGAACGCCCCACCCCCATCTGCGGTCCCCTCCCAGACGCTGTCACTCCCCTTCCCTTCTCTCTTCCCCATCCCGGAGCTAGGCCAACCAGGCCAGAGTCACCACCAGAGTCAGCTCTTCCCAGCTAAAGCACACATGAGAGTGAGCGTGATGAGGTCTTCTCATACCTGGACGAGCAGCAGACATAAGGGGAGAACCAAAGGAGGAAGACAGGGAGGGAGAGAAAATGCAGTTGCTTGAAAGGAAATGATAGAAGGAGGAAAAATACTGGGTGGAAACACCACAGACACCCACGCGTGCACACACGCCACACGTGTGCCCCTCCACCCTCATATATGAGGGGACACCACCTTAGCTTAATGATCAAGAGCTTGGGAGCGGGAGTTCAAATCATTTGCTCGCTGCGTGGCCTTGGGCAGGTTACTACCTTCCCGACCTCAGTTGCCTCATCTGTAAAATGGAGATAATGATAGTGTGTCGTTGCTTCCAAGCTTGCATGAGATGTCTGTGAAGTTGTGAGCACATGGCTGGCCCCCAATAGATGTTAATGTTAAAAGTAATGATTGAAAGGGGTCAAGAGAAGACTGGCCGAAGAGAAAGAGGGATCGTCAAACAAAGTTATGGGTGGAAAAAAGAGCTTGAAGCCGGCTGTGTCGCGTGCCCCTCCCACCGCGAATGTGTCCACATGCACCAACGTGGCACTTGTCCTTCCAGCCATGTACCGTGGCAACCCTTGCTGACCCCAGCGAGGAGAGAGGCCTGAATCCGAGGGCCCTGGCACCTGTGAGCTCTTGGCTGTCACCTGCCCCAAGCCTCGCACCTCCGCTCCACAGCAGGTGCTTCCTGCTTTTCCTCTCCACCCCCACCCCTTTCTCTTTTCACGCCTGCTGGCTGAGGGCCCCCTCCCTCCTCGGCTCCATCTGCTGCAAATCTGTCCCCGTCCGGCTTTGCAGCGTTCCCACTGCCTCTGCCACCTGTCAGGTGCCGTCTGCTCTGCAGACCCCTCCGAGGAGAGCAGAGAGCCCCCCGGGCAGGCACCCGCTTCCACCCTCCATCACCCTTCTCCAGCCTCCCCTGTGCAGTCTTTCCCATCTAATTCATGAGGCAGGTGGATTCCAGGGGTCCTTGAGGTTCCGCCTCAAAAGGGATATTGGGAAGAGGACATTCCAGAAAGCTCGCTGGGGGCAAGGGAGGTACTGACCCTTTTCTTCCTCCTCAGTCCCCACAGGAGACAACCCTGACGGGAGCATGGAGCTGCTGTCCACGCCCCACAGCATTGAGATCAACAACATCACCTGCGACTCCTTCCGCATCTCCTGGGCCATGGAGGACAGTGACCTGGAGAGGGTCACCCATTACTTCATTGACCTGAACAAGAAGGAGAATAAGAATTCCAACAAGTTCAAGCACCGGGTGAGTAGAAGGTGTCCCAGGAGCCCCTTCCCAGCTCCTGTTCCTGAAGGAAGCCGGATAAGGGAACACCTGGAAGTGATGGCTTGGAGTCAGAGGCCTGGTTAAAATCCACACTCTTCTTCCTGTGTCATTTTGGGAAAGTTACATGACCTCTCTGAGCCTGAGCTCCTTCCCTGGTGAAGAGGGAATAACAATGCCGAGCTTCGCGGGGTTGTGGAGAGGATGCAGTGAGTCATGTTTGCGTGGTGCTTGGCCCAGCGCCTAGCACAGAGGGAGCGCTGTTATCAGCGCCACGACTGAGACTTCAGGCAGGGGCAGAGAGCCCGGGTGGGGTGGGGCCGCAGGCATCGCCTATGGGGATGATGTCTCAAGTCTCGACAAAGCCCTGGCTCAGGGCACAGCCTCGCTGTTGGCTGGATGGGCCACGCGGGCCTCGGTCTGGGCGGGGCCCTTTTGCTGTGGCCTCAGTTCTCCCTCTGCGGCCCCTCACCTGCTGGCCTGCCATTTGCTTGACTTAGAAAAGGAATAGGAGAGAGTCTTCCGTGGGTGTGTCCTTTTCTGGGGTTAAAAGCCAGTGTGGGGGTGGGTGGGAGGAAGCCCCCCATCCTCTCAAGCTGGCAGAGGCAGGGGGAGTGAGGCGGCCAGCTGGCTCCCAGGCCGACGGCACCGGCGTGGGTTACTCACCCTCTCTCTTTCTCTGGAACCGGCTCTCCCGATCTGGGTGTCTTTTGGCAGGCCAGTTGCCACGGTGACGTGAATGTTCAACACCACCCCCTTAACCCTCCCCCCCAAAGAATAAGGCATATTTTCCCTTCCTCCCTGGCTTCTCAGCATTTGCCGTTGCCGTGGAGACGGCACTGCAGTGTGCAGAGCTCTCAAAGTCTCCTTAAAAAATGAAGGCCTTGCCGCCCTCAACTTTGTGGCTTTTCCCCTCCGTTCCCAAGAGAACAGGGTGTCAGGGGGGTTCGAGGAGGGACCAAGGCTGGGGAGCGTCCGTGTGGCCTTCCCAGGAAAATGATGGCCAGGATAGGAAGCCATTGGATCCTCAAGATTGGTCCTGCTCAGGAGAAACAGGGCCATCTGGGAGATTCTGGGGCGACGCCCAGATGGAGCATGAACCCCTGTTTGACGCCCGGCTCTCTGTCTGTACCCCATTTCTCAGGATGTCCCCACCAAGCTCGTGGCCAAGGCAGTGCCGCTGCCCATGACGGTGAGAGGCCACTGGTTCCTGAGCCCCCGCACGGAGTACAGCGTGGCCGTGCAGACGGCAGTGAAGCAGAGCGACGGGGAATACCTGGTGTCCGGCTGGAGCGAGACAGTGGAGTTCTGCACTGGGGGTGAGGCCCTGCTTTCACACCCCTGTCCTGCTGCTTGGCACGTCGGGCTTAGCTGTGGTCAAAGCGGGGCTTCCTGGTAGTCGAGCAAACACTGATGAACGCCTTCTGTCCACCAGGCAGCATGCTTGGGCCACAGGGAAGGCACACAGGCATGACACCCTCCCTGCCTCCAAAAGCCCGCCCTTTCCCTTCTCTCACTGGAGGCGGATGTGAACCCCACTAATCATGTTGGCAAGACCACTTCCATTAAGAAAGGGAGTTACTTTTCTGGCTTGGTACCAGATCACAGGCATCTTTTTAAACACTGTGGTCAAAGGTGCATGATGTAAAATTTGCCGTCTTGACCATTTTGAAGTGTACAGTTCAATGGTATTAAGTATATTCACATTGTTGTGCAGCCAATCTCCAGAACCTTTTTTTCTTGGAAAACCAAAACTCTACACCCGTTAAACAACCACCCCCCACTTCCCTCTGCCGGCTATCATTCTACTTTCTGTTTCTATGAATATGAGTCCTCTAAGTATCTCATATCAGTAGAACAATTGTACAGGATTTGTCTTTTTGTGACTGGAATATACCAGGATTTACTTCCTTTTTTAAACTGGATAGTATTTCATTGTATGGATAGACGACATTTTGCTTAATCGATTATCTGTCAATGTGCACTTGGTGGAGCAATCACATTTCGCTTGTTCTGAGCCTCCACGTAGCCTGGGAAAATGGCCCCTGGTCAATGGCCCTGCAAACTCTCTTAGCAGAACTTAACTTGTAGACTCCAGCACAAGCAGCGGGCTTATGTGTGCTTGGTCACTCGTGACTCAGGGTCTGCCCCCACAAGATTGCGTTCTTTTGGTGTTCACGGTGAGAACTGCTCCAGATCTCTCTGTCACACGGAAGGGGCACGGAACATTCTCAGCTCCGGGCCTCTGAGGCTGCTGGCTCCATCCTTTGCCAAGATTTATGCCCCAAGTCTCCTTGAGCTGCTGTTGTCTTTTGAGTGGTGCTTTTTCTTTTTTTTCTACTTCTGTCTTTTTTTTTTTTTTTTTTGAGATGGAGTCTCGCTCTTGTCGCCTCCTGGCTGGAGTGCAGTGGCATGATCTTGGCTTACTGCAACCTCCGCCTCCTGGGTTCAAGCGATTCTCCTGCCTCAGCATCTTGAGTAGCTGGGATTACAGGCGCCCACCACCACACCTGGCTACTTTTTTTTGCATTTTTAGTACAGATGGGGCTTTACCATGTTGGCCAGGCTGGTCTTGAACTCCTGACTCAGGTGATCCGCCCGCCTAGGCCTCCCAAAGTGCTGGGATTACAGGCATGAGTCACCATGCCCAGCCTTTTTGATTTTTATTTTTTGAGACAGGGTCTTGCTCTCTTGCCCAGGTTGGAGTGCACTGGCACGATCATGGCTCACTGCAACCTCAACAGCCTCCTCCCCGCGAGCCCAAGTGATCCTCCCTCCTCAGCTTCTGGCCTCCTGAGTAGCTGGAACTACACGCACATGCCACCACTCCTGGCTAAGTTTTGATAGTTTTTGTAGAGATGGGGTTTTTCCATGTTGGTCAGGCTAATCTCAAACTCCTGGGCTCAAGTGATTTTCTGCCTCGGCCTCCCAAAGTGCTGGGATCACAGGCGTGAACCACTGCGGCTGGCTGAATGGTGTTTTTTCTTAGTTCTGCTGCAGAACCCCACTCTCTGGAGGCCTCTTGCTCCTGGAGGGGAAAGCTCGGTTTCCCCTGAGACCTCCATGTGCAGTGGGCATTTAATTCAAGTTGGGGATCTGGCTGCAATCCAGTGCACACTCCTCTCTCCAAACCAAGCACCCTGGCCAGGGATGCATCCACAAAGAGGGAAGGGCAGCTTCTTCTAATTTGTACCAAGGAGCTATATGTGCCAGCAGCAGCCTTCCTGGGGCTCCAGGGTTCAATGTTCCTATCCTGTTTCCAGCCTTCCCTGTTTCTCCTGAGATGCTCAAGCTGAGAGCCATTGCTCCAGGCCCAGGACTGCCTAAACATTGCCTGGTCTCACTTCTCCCTAGCGCCTCAGGAGCCCTCACCTGTAGCTACAGCTGGCTTCCATGGGGGGATGTGGGCAGCCTCTTATCTGCTGGGTTTGAAGGGCTTTCCCAAAAGGACCTCAAGCCCTCTCAAGTCTTCCTTTTTCCCATGAGTCGTCTTTTCACATGAGGATAGTCTAGGATCACAGCCCCTGGGCATCCTGGCGGGATTACTGGGCAGCCCTCTGCCTTCTTCTGACCCGGAGAGCCCCGAGCTTCTGGCAGTGTGGTTGCAGAGGTGATGAGGACAGACAGCATGCAGTGCTCTGTGTTTCTAGCAGAGGCCAGCTGGCCTGTTCCCATCTGAGTTTAAGGTTCCGCAACTGTCTAGTCGCCTCTACTGTTCCGACAGACAGAGGTTGGCCAGCACGCACAGTGTGGGGTGGGGTGGGGACAGGAGGTGTTTGTGCTCCTCAGCTGGCCCTCAGCTCACCCACTGCATCTGGGATCTTGCAGATTATGCCAAGGAGCACCTGGCTCAGCTGCAGGAGAAGGCCGAGCAGATCGCAGGCCGCATGCTCCGCTTCTCCGTCTTCTACCGCAACCATCACAAGGAGTACTTCCAGCATGCCAGGTACGGGTGCGGGCTCCCGGCTGGACCCTCCAGGCCTCTCCTCCCTCCCAGCCCTTCCTGCTCCTGTCCTGGCTGTCTGAGGTCACCCCCACCCCCGTGGCTGCCAGTCCCTCCTCTAGGATTGACATGCCCTGACGTCACCAGGCTGGCTCTGAAGAGACTGCTGCTTTGGGGATTGGGCTCAGGAAAGATCAAGGGCTCTGGGGACAGGGCCTTCTGCAAGAGTGTTGTACTAACGAGCCTGGGAGAACGAGGTCTGGGTTTGCTCCCGTTCTGGGACAGTTCTTTTCACAGGGGTCTACCACCACAGGTCTCTCTGATTCAGGCCCTGGGGCCAAAGGGGAGGTGGCAGGGAGTGCATAAAATGAGTGTTCTGATCACAAAAGGTTCAAGGAAGCACCCAGCTTGTCGCTTTTCAAACTGGGTGCTCCCTCCAGGGAGACATGTCAGAGAACCCCTTAGAATGCGGCCATGGAGTTGGGGGGACCAGAGGATGAGGCTTGGTGGGCCCCACACCTGATGTCCAACCAGAGCAGCCTCAGTTTTATTTGCCTGTGACCCTTCCACGTATAATTTCTTTTGGGGAAAAAAAGAGAGATGCTGCAGTCTGAAAGTGTTCAAAAATTGGTGATCTGATCCAACACCCTTGGCCTACAGAAGAGGAGCACGAGGCTCCGAGGGAAGCAGCTGTTCATCTGAGCCAGGGAGTCACTTGTCACTGAAGACAGCCAGGATCAGGCAAGAGTGAGGCAGGACCAGGAGTACCCACCCTCCCCAGGCCTGCTGGAAAGTGCTCCAAGACCACATCCTTCTGAGGCTCAGCCAGGACAAGCAGCCACTCTGCCTCTTTTTTTTTTTTTTTGAGACGGAGTCTCTTGCTGTCACCCAGGCTGGAGTGCAGTGATCTCCGCTCACTGCAACCTCTGCCTTCTGGGTTAAAATGATTCTCCTGCCTCAGTCTCCTGAGTAGCTGGGACCACAGGTGTGTGCCACCATACCGGGCTAATTTTTGTATTTTTAATGAAGCAGGGTTTCACTATGTTGGCCAGGCTGGTCTCAAACTCCTGACCTCAGGTGATCCACCCACCTCAGCCTCCCGAGGTGCTGGGATTACAGGCATGAACCACTGTGCCTGGCCTCTGTCTGCCTTTATCCTTAGAGTCAGGGCAGTTTTAACCTCAGGGCAGTGAGGACCTTGGGAGTCTTTGGGGTTTGTATTAAAGAAGCAAGGCCTGCTTGGTGGCTCAAACCTGTAATCCCAGCATGTTGGGAGGCCAAGATGGGATCGCTTGAGCCCAAGAGTTCAAGATGAGCCTGAGCAACATAGTGAGACCCCGGTCTCTACAAAAAATTTAAAGAATTAGCCGGGTGGGATCACTTGAGCCCAGGAGTTCGAGCTTGCAGTGAGCTGTGATTGTACCACTGCACTCCAGCCCGGAAAGTGAGTCAGTGGCCCAATTTGGACTCCTTTATCAGCGAGAATGAGAGAGACAGGGAGCACCCATGTGTGCCAGGCACCTTACTTGGTGCCAGGATGTAAAGATAAAGGCAGAGTTCACCCTTTTGAGAACCTCAGAATCCAGTCAGAGAGACAGTATGGAAAGATTTCATGTGAAAAGTACGTGTAATTGTTGAGCACAGTTCAGTGTCCTGGCCAGGTGAAGTGACTCACACCTGCAATCCTAGCACTTTGGGAGGCCAAAGCCAGAGGATCACTGGAGGCCAGGAGTTCAGCCTGGGCAACATAGTTAGAAGACTGGGTGTCCCGCACATAGTAGGCAGCCAAATATTTGTCAAGTGCAGGTGTCTGCTGTTCCTGGAAGGTTTTAGTGGGGAGCAGACGTGTGGCTGAGGCTTGAAGGCTGATTAGAGGTTTGCCAAGCCAAACGGAGGAAGGTGGAGAGGGCGGTCAGTGCAGCAGAGGGAAGAGTCCTGCACAGGGGGCACAGAGGCAGGAGACTGCATGTGCAGGGGGTGGGTAAGTAGGTGTGATGGCAGGAGGAGGGGAGTGGCAAGGAGACCACAGAGATCAGATCATGAGCCGCCATGCTTTTCACGCACGCCCCATCAAAGGGTTTCAAGCTGGGGAGTGACAGCTTCACATCTCTTCTCTGAGAAGGAGTGGGCTGGATGAATCCCTCTCCAGGGCCCTTTCTGCTCTTACATTCTGGAATGTTCTATTTGCAACTAGTGGAGGCGGCTGGGGGAGGGCTGGGAGCTGGGCTGGCTCCCTCCCTCCTCGACCACACGCAGCAGCCAAGCCTCAGCCCGGCTCACCAGCCGCATCTTCTCTTCCCTTTGGCGTGTCTCCCTGGGGTGGGCAGGACCCACTGCGGGAACATGCTGCAGCCCTACCTGAAGGACAACAGCGGCAGCCACGGCTCCCCCACCAGCGGTATGCTCCACGGGGTCTTCTTCAGTTGCAACACGGAGTTCAACACGGGCCAGCCCCCGCAGGACTCCCCTTACGGCCGCTGGCGCTTCCAGATCCCAGCTCAGCGCCTCTTCAATCCCAGCACCAACCTCTACTTTGCGGACTTCTACTGCATGTACACGGCCTACCACTATGCTATCCTGGTGCTGGCGCCCAAAGGCTCCCTGGGGGACCGCTTCTGCCGCGACCGCCTGCCCCTCCTGGACATTGCCTGCAACAAGTTCCTGACCTGCAGCGTGGAGGATGGGGAGCTGGTCTTCCGCCACGCCCAGGACCTCATCCTGGAGATCATCTACACCGAGCCCGTTGACCTGTCCCTGGGCACCCTGGGGGAGATCAGCGGTCACCAGCTCATGAGCCTGTCTACTGCCGATGCCAAGAAGGACCCCAGCTGCAAGACCTGCAACATCAGCGTGGGCCGCTAGGGACTCCTGGGGAGCTGGGGGGCAAGGGAGAGAGGAGCAGAAGGTGGAGGTGGGTAGCCCAGGTTCAGGGAGCTTGCTTTCTCTCTCCTGCCCCCCTGCTCCCTCCACTCTGCCCAGCTGCCCTCCCCCCGCCCCTTGGCATTGGAGGCAACAGACGGTGGTCCTCTTGGTAAGTGTGGCCCACCCCCGGCCTGGTGGACGTGGAAAGGCTTCTCCTCCTCCGTAGTTGGCAGCTGGGCTGGATTTCTGGAGAACTTCCCTTTTCCTCTGGTTTCCTTATCCTACTGTTCTTTGCCTCGTCCAGGTCTCTATCTCCCAAAGACCTGCCCACCTCCTGGGGCTCTCCCAGGGAAGCCCCTCTGGGCCAAAGCCCACGTGTAGCTTGGCTGCCTCCAGAGGAGATGCAGAGAGCTGTGGGGCGATCTTTCTTAGTCCCACTCACCCCACTCAGGGCCAACCACAGAATGCCCCCTCCCTGCTGAGCTGGGTCTCTGGGGCTTCCCACTCCAGGCCTGGATCCCTTCCTTGTATAAATAGTCTCCTGCACCACCATGACACCCTGGCTGCTCCTTGCCCCAAAGAACCCTCTTCCTGCATGGGAGAGCTGTCCCTCCTTCTCCACCTGCCCACCGGGACACTCCCCCTGCTCTCTGGAAAGGAATTCTCTTTCTTCTCTGGGCACTGGGGGCGTCAGGCTGTCGGACGTTCCTTCCTTCCACACCGCAGCATACCTTCTCCTTGCTTAGAGTACGGGGGTCTGAGACAGCAGCCACTGGGGTTGAGGAGGGGGAGGAGACCCCTGAGACCCAGAAGTGCCCCTTCCTCAGCTGGGAGTGGGCCGCCTCATGCTCTGCTGGGGCCTGGCATGGAACATGAGATCTGCAAGCTGTCCCGCGGGCCCCGGCACCCCGCCCAGCCGTGCACTTTGCTCACTCGCTCTGCCACGGTGCCGTGACTGTACTGTGCCCATGCGTGACCTGGACTGTGGACCCTCTGCTGCTCCACCTCTCCCCTGCCCACTGGCTCTGTCTGCTCTCCTGCCACCCTGCTGGCCGGGAGCCCCTCCCCGGGGAGTTCTTGGTGACGTCCTTCCCGGGCCTCCTTGTGTTTTTGCCTCATTCCTACTGTCGCACAGGTCACGAGGGTGGACTCCCTACAATCAGCAAAGCAAACAGAGAGCCTGTGGGAGGGGCTGACAGCAGCCGCCGGCTGTTTGGGGGATGACGGAGGTGACATCAGGCGGAGAAGAGTGCAGCCTCACAGTGACTTTCTCAGAGGTGACAGAGATGATGGATGAGCAGCTGGATTTCCATGATGAAGGACGGAAGCAGCGGCGGGCCGGCAAGACCATACCTCGGTGAGGGGCAGGTGGACAACCATCGCCTCTCTGTAGCCAGGGGGAATTGTGTGGCCAGCTTTCTCTCTGGGATGGGTCAGGGGGGCTGGAGGCTTGGGGAGAGGTGTGGAGAAGGAGAGAACATGGCCCAGGCCCTTTCCTTCCGCCTGTGCTGACAGCATTGCTGTAGGGGTGGCCTGCTGCCCTCCCCTGGCCCTCATGTCCCCCCAGGGCTGGGGTCCGCCTGCCTGTGCTGTGCTTGCGACGTGCATCAATAAACCACCATGGCCTGAGGGCCCTGCTCGTCTCAGTCCATTTGAGCTGCTGTGACACAATGCCACAGACTGGGTGGCTCAAACACCGCAGATTCATTTCTCATAGTTCTGGAGACTCAGGAGGTCAAGATCAAGGTGCTGGCAGAAGCTGTGTCTGGTGAGGGCCTGCTTCACAGATAGCTCTTTTCACTGTGTCCTCACAGGGTGAAAGGGATGAGCAAGCTCTCTGGCCCCTCTTTTTTTTTTTTTTTTTTTTGTAGAGTTGGGGGGTTTCACCTTGTTGCCCAGGCTGGCCTCAAACTCCTGGCCTCAAGTGATCCTCCCACCTAGGCCTCCCAAAGTGCTTGGGTTTATAGGCATGAGCCACTTCTCCAGGCCATCTTGGGCCCGTTTCATTAAGGCACTAATCCCATTCGTGTGGCCCCACCCTCATGACCTCATCTCCTTCCAAGGCCCCGCTTCCTAAAACCATCACCTTGGAGTTAGAATTTCCACCTAGGGCTGGGCACGGTGGCTCACGCCGGTAATCCCAGCACTTTGGGAGGCTGAGGCAGGTGGATCACAGGAGGTCAGGGGTTCAAGACCAGCCTGGTCAATATGGTGAAACCCCATCTCTACTGAAAATACAAAATTAGCTGGGCATGGTGGTGGGCACCTGTAATCCCAGCTACTTGGGAGCCTGAGGCAGGAGAATTGCTTGAACCCAGGAGGCAGAGGTTGCAGTGAGCTGAGACTGCACCATTGCACTCCAGCCTGGGTGACAGAGTGAGACTCCATCTCAAAAATAATAAAATAAAAGAAAATAAATGTCAACCTAGGATTTAGGGGGGACATAAACATTCAGCCTATAGTGCCCCATCTCTCTGGGCCAGTGATGGGGTGGGTGAGTTCTGCAAACCACAGAGGAGCTCATGTGGGAATGCCCACAGGACAGGCCACCTGGAGTCAGCTCAAAGGGAGCGCCTGGTCCACTGTGGGAGGCGGGGCTCAGGATGTAGGGCTGAGTCTCCAGCTTGGAAGGGACTTTGGAGTCTTTTGGTCCCACCCAGTGTTTCCCATATGGGGCCTCCCACATGGGGCCTCCTAGGAGAGGACCCGTAGCATCTGGAGACTCCATTTGGAGCCTCTGGAGTCTTTGAAGCCTTCCTACTACAGCTGCTTGCCATTACTCCAGACCCAGATGCCACCAACTGTCCCTGTCCCAAGTGCCTGAGTGTGCCCGCTCCCCGACAGAGCTCCCGTTTACAGATCCGAGTCACTTCTGCATCTATCATTTTATTATCATTATCATTATTATTTTTGAGATGGAGCCTCACTATGTCATCCAGGCTGGAGTGCAGTGCACAATCTCAGCTCAGTGTAACCTCCCCCTCCCAGGTTCAAGCAATTCTCCAGCCTCAGCCTCCCAGCCTCCCAAGTAGCTGGGACTGCAGGTGCATGCCACCACGGCTGCATAATTTTTGTATGTTTAATAGAGATGAGCTTTCACCATGTTGGCCAGGCTGGTCTCGAACTCCTGACTTCAAGTGATCCACCCACCTCAGCCTCCCAAAGTGCTGGGATTACAGGTATGAGTGAGCCACCGTGCCTGGCCATTATTTTTATTTCTTGAGACAGGGTCTTCCTCTGTTGTCCAGACTGGAGTGCAGTGGCACGATCATGGTTCACTGCAGCCTCAACCTCTGGTACCCAAGCGATCCTCCCATCTCAGCCTCCAGAGCAGCTGGGACCACAGGCATATGCCACCCTGCCCAGCTAGGTTTTAAGAAATGTTTTATTTTGTAGAGATGGAGTTTCCCTGTGTTGCCCAGGCTGGTCTCAAACTCCTGGGCTTAAGTGATCCTCCTGCCTCCCAAAGTGCTGGGATTATAGGTTTGAGTCACTGCACCTGGCCTGCATCTATTACAAACTTATTGATATGGTCCTGTGCTGGAGTAGAAAAGCTCTAGAGAAGTCAAAGTCCTCACCAACACTGCCTGACTCAAGGCCACGTTCATGTGTGTCATCCAGAGCTCAGGGCATAGCCTTTTTGGGGTGGAAAGGAAAGCGGAAGGGCAGATGACGGCTCCTGAGGGCCTACTATGCACCAGGCACCTGGGCGCTGTCACACACATCAGCTTCTTTAGTCTTCACGATGGTTCTGGGGAGTATTATTCCCACTTAACAGAAGTAGAAACTGAGGCACAAAGCCTTGCTCATGTCTCACAGCCAGTAAGTGACAGTGCCCAGGCTTTGACTGAGAAACCAGAATCTTCCCCTTTTTCGCCCTATGCCTGTCTCCTTTAGTGTATGTCAGGGGCTACCTGGGATAGTCCTGTTTCAGACACAGTGACACCCCCGGGGGTCCCCTCCACAAAGCCAGTTAAGCAAGTCTGTGCCTAGTTCCAGAATATCACCAGGGGGGGCTGTGGAGTCACAGATGGCATGGAAGCTTATTTTAAAGCCATAGTGGAGCGGAGCAGGACATGGTGTCACGCACCTGTAGTCCTAGCTACTTGGGAGGCTGACGTGGGAGGATCACTCGAGCCCAGGAGTTCAAGGCTGCAGTAAGCTATGATCATGCCACTGCAGTCCAGCTTGGGTCACAGAGCGAGACTCTAAGTTTTCAAAAACAAAGGGAGTAGTGGGCAGTAGCTCAAATCCAGCATTCTGAGGATGGAGTGACTTGGGATCAACCCTTCTGCCTCTGGGCGGGCCCGCACAGGATTCTCCACTCCCAGCTGATAGGGTTTCAGTCCTCCAGAGGGTCAGGCTCCAGTCTTCCTTTTGTGAACCCTTTTGGGTTTCTTGGGAGGAGAGATTGGCTCCCAGAGACCTCATAGTGGAGCATGAAGGCAGAACGGAAGTAGGGTTGTGAGGGTCCCCAGGCAGGTTCCTTCGGAGAGCCTTCTGCTTCTCCTTCCTCCGTCCAGATGGCAAGTCCCGGCGTACCGCCAACCCTGCCATACTTGCTCGAAGCACCAGTCAGACAGAGCTGGGTCAGAAGGTCCACTGGAGTCCACCCTGGGGTCCTTTCTGGCCTGTTCTGACTTGGTGGAGGGAGAGAGGGCCCCGTGCCAGTGCGCACACACACACCCCTACACACGTACCCTCCCTGGGCTGGATTTAGAGGACAGCCTAGAAGGCACAGACAGCTCCCAGGTGAGGGACAATCCTGAACCCATAGCTGCCACTGCCCAGCTGAGGGGCCCTGAGTTAGCTCTGTCTGGCAGTGCAGGCAGCCAGGGAAAACAAGGTGGCAGCCACAAGGGGAGGCTTCAGATTCCAGGTGAGGGGTTCCGCTGTGCAGGCACAAACACACAGACATACCTGACACAAACACATGGTGGCACACGCTTGGTCCCCAGCACACACAACTCACAACCGAAACTCCTCTTCTCCAGTGCACACCCACACTTCACTGCCGTTCCTCTGTGCTGGGACCAGCATCTTTCCTTTTAACCCTGGGCATCCCACAAAGTGGAGGGAGGGGAGGCACCCGCTCTGAGGACGCCAGCAGTTTCATTCGGCTTTGGTATGTGTCTCTTCTCCATGCTAGGAGAGAGGTGGCTGGGGTCCCAAGGAAAGGGACGAGGAGGGTCCATTCCCCGAAGTGGAGGGAGGCCTTCAGGAAGCGGAGCTGAGGTGATTGGCCATAAAACAGCTTGGCCACAACATCTGGAGGAGATTGAAACCAGATGTTCAAGGGATGGGGGAAGGGAGGGTGTGGGATGGAGGGGGCTGGGGCAGCAGAGGCGGCAGCTCTGGTTGGCGGGAGGCTGGGCTGGGGGCTCAGGGTCCTCTGGGGAAGACATCTGGCTGCCCTGTCCCTCACTCTCCAAGTCAGGCATTACTATTTTTGCAAACTGGAGCAACAGATCTTTTCACAGATTCTAGAATCAGCCTTATGCGTAGGGACAGTCGAGTACAGGGTGTGACTTGGGAGGTGCCCAGAAAGGGCCACCAGCTCGCCAGAAATATGTCGCTTGCTGCCCTGCAGCCCCCTCCTTGCTGTGGGCTCAGCATTGCCCCTCCGGCAGGGGGAATTCTACACTAAGCTCCTAGTGCCTGCCTGGAAACGACTTTTGTACCTGAAAGTTTCCTTTTAGCACAGGAGTAGAGTTATCTGGGAGCTAGCAGAGGAAAGGAAAAGCAGGCCCATTTATTAAGAGCCCCCTCTTTGCCAGGCACCATGACCGGCTCTCTTCAAAGGCTCTCATTCCTTCTTGTTTTTCCTGTCACTCAGACTGGAGTGCAGTGGTGTGATCTCGGCCCACTGCAGCCTCAACCTCCCAGCTCAAGCAATCCTCCCACGTCAGCCTCCTGCATAGCTAGGACTACAGGCATGCACCACCACTCCCAGATAATTTTTTAAACATTTTTTGTAGAGACGGGGTCTTGCTACGTTGCTCTGGCTAGTCTCAAACTCCCGGGCTCAAGTGATCCTCCCACCTTAGATTCCCAAAGCATTTGGGATTACAGGCACGAGCCACCGTGCTTGGCCTCATTCCTTCACAACCATATCATCCCACATTGAAGAACCTGAGGTTCAAAGAAGTGACTCATCCAGGGTCACATAGCCACCAAATGGTGGAGCTGGTGTTCAAAATGGGTTTTGTTTGCTCCCAAGCTTGTCACCTTTTTACTACTGGGTTTCCTGTAGGGTTAGAGGGAGGGGCAGGGAAAAAGAGAAAAAGGGAGTGAGGGACAGAGCCAGGCACTCAACTTTCCTTGTTTTACAACTGAGCCAACACTTGTCCCTGGAAGCTGCCACATCTCTGCTGAGGGTCCCAGTCATTTCAATTGCCTGGTGCCCTGCCCTCTGACTGCTTCGGAGACAAGACGTTGGATTTTCAAATCTGTCTCTCAGGACATGGCAGGAAGGGTGCTGGGGACAGGTGATAGGTTCAGGGAGCAGAGGACCAGGGAGGGGGCAGCGGGCCAATGTCACAGAGCTAAGCGTAGCAGAGCCAGGTCTCCTGACTGCCAGGCTCATGCTGCCTTCTTGGCCGAGGGCTCCAGAAAGTCCGAAGCTCCAGGGATGTGCTCACCTTGACCTGGCTACTGGGGCTGGGAGTGTAGGGTCGGGGCAGCTGCATCCTGGCTTTTCCCATGTGAATGCTTATCCTGAGCGCAGGACCCCGGGGGACCTCAGCTAAGCCCCTAGGGGACCTCAGGTGCTGGACACAGGAGGGGCAAGTGTACCTTCCTCTACCATGGAATCACCTGCACAGAGGGGCAGCTGCACTGGGTGGGGGTGGGGGGCTCGTCTAGAACCCTGGGCAGCTGTGCCCAGGTGGCTGCATGGGTTATCCTGAGCCTGCCTCTAGCTGGGGGTTGCTGTCCATAAGGACCCTGTTTGGGGTGGGGGGACCCAATGTATCTCTGTGAGTTGGAGCCCCTGCCTGGACAGGGTTATGACCCTGGCCCGTGAGCTGGGACTGTGGTCCTTGGAGCTTCCGAAGGACCCAGAGGGCTGGTAAGGAGACCTATGGCCACTGACCACCAACTTCGTGGCAGAGCTCATGCCAAGTGGGTGGGCAATGTCTGGGTGAGATGCCCTGGCAGCTGCACCAGTATAGGGATCTGTCCATTCTGTCATGGCCCTCCGGGCTGTCCTGAGCCTCCTTTTCAGGGGAAGCAGCAGCAGGGAGGAGCGGCTGTGACATCACAACCTGTGACTTTACTGGCGCAACAAGCAGTAACCCCCCTGGGCACCTCTAGCTCTCTCTTAGGGCCCCGGGGCCACGCTGGTGGTCAGACCTGGAGGAGACAGCTGCAGACTGAGCAGTAGAGCAGGCTGGCTTCCTGGAAGAAGAGGGCCCTGTGTACACATCCGACACTCGCAGCATGCCTGGTTTCCACTACTACCTTCTGCTTAAAGAGCCAAGATGGAGTCCCCCGTGCCAGGCTGCTTCCTGGGAGTGGGGGCCCCTGCAGGTCCAGACAGCATCTGGCACAGCCTCAGGAAGGAGCCAGGAAAAGCCTGCCAGTCCACTGAAGGCTCTAGGAAACGCTGGGGCTTGCAGCAGGCCACCTACCTCTCTCTGGACCCTGGGAGCGGCCAGCCCGGGCATAAGAGCTGGGGCTGCTCTGGGCTTTCTTTCCCTTTGAGAGCCACATAGAAAGAGGGGAGAGAGGGAACTGAGATGTGATTTCTCCTCCTGGCCTCTGGGAGGCACAGGTCTGGGATGGGGAAGCGGGGTGGGCAATGGCAGGAAGGAGGAGGCCGGACGAGACATAGCTTTGGGTCGTCTGGGAAGAGGGGCCAGAACTGGAATGTTTGCTCAGTGGCTGCTGAGCTCTGGCTCTTGTCTCCACGAAGACAGGGGGATCCATGGGGAGCGGCACTTGGCATCTGACTGGCAGGAAGGCAGGCACCAGGGGCCAACTGGACCTGTCCTAGCTGATGTGGGTTTTCTGATCCCCGTTTGCTCACCTAGGTGGACACCCTTGCAGCCCACCTGCTCCTTCCCCAGATGCAGAGACAGAAAACCCAGACGGACAGACACCCCTGACCCCTTTCACATCCTTCTTCCCTCCCTACCAAACAGCCTCTTTATGGAACGTTCCAGCCCTCCCCTCCTGTGGGAGGACCGCAAGCAGCGCATGTGGTGTGTGCGCGCTGTGATGGGTGCCTGCGAGAACATGTGTGCCTGAGTGTGAAATCACACCCTCTGCGGCCTGGGATCAGGGGAGGGAAGGGCAGTCCATGATGCCAGGTGCCCTGGCCGCGTGCCGGCCTCCACAGCAAGCCCATACATCTGGAACACGACGGCCCCGCCCCCCACGGCCCAGACAGCATCTGGCACAGGATATTGGCTGTAACACTTTCGGTTTATTGGCTGTGGTGCCCTGGTGTGGCTGACCGGCCACTGGGCCTGAGAGAAGCCCTGTCTTGTTTCTCCATCCCCTCCCCATCAGCTTTCCACAGCGGCTCCTGGGGGACACACACAGACACTTGTGCCCCAGGAAACTGGGGGGTGTAGTGGGGGCTCAAAATAAAACCAAATCGAGGCTGGAGCAAGGGTGGGAAATGAACATCATTACAATGAAGATAATGCCCCCGGCGATACACAATACAGCGTGCAGACACAGGGACGGCAATGGCGTCCTGCTGACATTCCTTCTTGCCACCAGGCAGGGCCCCCCAGGAGAGGAATGGTGACTTTGAAATGTCTCGGGGAAGCTCTGCTCCCCGGCCCCAGCCCCTTGCTGGTCGAGGGGTTGTGGGGAAGTGGCTTATGCCAGAGTCCAGTTCCCCCCACCTCCTATGGACAGTCTCACCGGGCCATTGGCCCTGCAGGTCCTGGGGCCTGCGGGAGAGGCATGGTGCCTCGCCTTCCGCCCACCCCCACTGTCCAGTCTAGGTGACCAAGGGCAGCAGGCTCCGGTCCCCGCCCCTGTTCAGGCAGTGGTCACTTCCTGCTGTGGAGTGTGTCCTGGAACTTGGTGCTGGTGTATCGCAGGTGGAAACCTTTTTTGGTGATGGTGTCATCTGAGTGGAACTTCACCAGGACAGAATCCCCCGCTGAGTACACCTCCTCAGGAGGCTGGCAGAGAAAAGGGACGGGGTAAGGTGGAGGAAGAGGGGCTGGGGCTGCTCTCCTGTCTCTCCAAGATCCCCGGCTCTGAGGGGCAGGAGACTCCCGGGCAGCCACCAGATTCTCCCCAACCCTTGAAGCAAGGGGCTTCTTGCTAGTTTAATGAGGAACCTGCGGAGGGGAGAAGGCGTGGGCTGAAGAGACCTAAGTTCCTGTAAACCCAGCTCCGCTATAACTACTAACTGAGTTGTGTAGTCTCAGGTAAGCCACCTCCCATCTCTGGGCCTCACTTCCCTCAGCCACAAACAGGAGTAAAAGCTCTCTGCTCTCCATGCCTAGGACGAGTGCTAGGGAAGAACAAAGGACCGGACCGATGTCAAAGTATTTTGCAAAGGGAGGGGTTCTTTCAATGGCATGACTTCCTGCCGTCCCAGCGGACTCTTAGGGAAGACAGCACAGCCACTTCTCTGCTGGAGTGTGGAGGAAGTTTTGGGGGGAAGCACAGTGTCCCCTAGACCTGGACTCTGCCGTCCCTACACCTCGCCCCACCTCTCCTCTGGCACCTGGCCAAAGTCTGCTCCCAGGCCCTTCTTAGAGGCCTCCTGCAAGCCTACTGAGTGAGGTCAGCCTGCAGAGCATCGGACGTCAACACCCTGGCCTTCCAGGCGCAGAAGAAATCATTTCTGAGAACCTTGAGGACATTCCCAGTAGTTGTGCCATGCCAGGAGGCCTTGATTCTTCCCCAAGTCCCTTTGGTGGACTCAGCCTGGGGGAGGTCTCTGGAAGAAGACACCTGGGGACATCTGATTTCGTGTGTGATTCAGAAGAAAGAGCAAAGAGGGGAGGGGACACTAGCCTGGCAGCCAGGGGACACCAGGGCAGCCAAGCTGCTTCAGACTCCACCTTGTCCCAGCCCCTGCCAGCCACACAAGGGCTGAAGCTCTGCTCCTGGGGAAGGTTTGGCCAGTGCTGGGTCCAGCAGCTGCTGCAGCTTCCAGGAGCTTTAACCCTTCCTGGGGCACCCAGGCTGCCTGGGACACAGCCATGAGATAGGCAGGGGGCCAGGGAGGTGACAGGAGGGACAGTGTGTTTGAAAGTGCATGCAAGCGGGTGTGTGTGTGTGTGGGTGTGTGTGTGTGACAGACAGAGAGAGGGTGGTGGGGGGGAAGAGAGAGAGATGGGCAGGAAGAAAAGTCTGTCTCTTTGAAATCCTCAGGAAAGGACAAGAAAAAAAAAAAAAGAAGCTGCAAGCTCTTACAGGGAGGAAAATAAATCCTCCGCATAAGGCTAGCCCATGTCCTTAGGTAAAAGCCCATCGAGCTGACTTTTGCTCATTGCCTCTGAATGTGCCATTTTATGGACCAAGAAGCAGTGCCCAGGGGCCACTGGGACAGCAGCAGGAAGAGCTTTGGGACAAGCTGGCCTCTCACCAGGAGGAGAAATTGGCAGAGGAAATGAAAAGGGTATTTATGGCTCCAGCAAAAGGACTGGTGAGGGCCACTCCGCTCAGGCCCCCTGTCCCCGGCTCTGGTACCAACCTCTGCCCCCCTAACTAACCCTGGTGGGCTGCCTTGGAGGAGGGGTAAGGAAAGGAGGGACAGGGGAAGCGCCATCCCCTGCAGGCCCTGGCCAACTGGTTCTGAAGCAGGCCTGGGTCAGAGGCCACAGGAACCTCTAGGTTGCCCAGAAAGGACTGGGTTTCCTAGGTCGGGGATGGGACAGTGTCTTCGAGCAGCCCCAACCAGGCTGGGCCTCTGGGCTCCCACAGAGGGCCACACGCACGCTGCACTCAACTTCCGGGGCCTGTGTGGGCGCTAGGTCTTGGGGATTGGGACAAGAAGGGTGGAGGACAGTATGGGGCATGGGGCCAGGAGGGCAAGGGGCAGGGGCCTCACCCCTGAGCCACAGTAGCGCCCCAGCCTGGGGGCTGTGCTGTCGTAGCCGTCGAAGAGCTCCATGTAGTCGTAGCCGCAGTCAGTCTCCTCCTCCACCTCAAAGGTCTGGAACACGAGCTCCACGCCGTAGCCTTCCTCGGCCACGATGACCCACTCACAGTCCACACCCCCAGGGTAGTTGTTGTCGCCAAACTGGGCGTGGGAGTAAAGGTCCTTGGTCTTCACATCTGCCCGTACCTGGCCCCCGCACTCTGTAGAGGACAAGATTGGCCACCAGCCCTGAGCACCGGAGGTGCCAGGCTCCATGGCGCACCATGCCGAATCCTCACGGCAGGATGGAGGCCTAGACGAAGGCCACATGGCCAGTGATGGGTGGGTGGGGGTCTGGCCCAGAACAGTGCTCTGCTGCCCCATCTCTAAATAAAGGGACCTTGGCCCTAGGTTGAGGGGGACAGGCGGTGAGGCTCGCTGAGAGGAAGGCAGCGTGGAGCGGTGGCACGAGGCACCACACACTTTGTCTAAAGAGGACATTGCTCATTTGCTCCAGCTGATGGCTGTCATGGAAGAATGTGGGCCCAGTGTTGCCGCAGTTTCCATTTTCAAGAGAGAAGCCGTACATCTGGGTTTTATATGAAAACCCCTAACTTTTAAGCGTTGGCTCACATTTAAAAAAAACACAGCCTGGGCCAAACATAGCAGGTCTGAGGGCCAGATGGAGTTCCAGGCCTCCGGTTTGTGACCTTGTGCTGGGAGGGGCAGAGGACAGTGCATGGGGCCACCCTCCTCCCCAGGCCCTCTGGCCTCTGTGCACCTGGCACTCAGGTCTTCCTAGAGGAGGTCGGGAGAGGGCCGGGTCGGGCTGGGTCGGGGACTGAGTTGAAGGAGAAGAGGAGAAGCTGTGGACCATCAGCTCTGGGGATGCCCTGACAGGTGGCTCAGGACCCAAGAGGAGACTGCAAAGCTCCCTCGTGGCATCCTTGGTCTGGCACTCAAGGCGTCCCCCTGGGCTCCAGCCTTTCTCTGCAGCCACATCATTCCCATAACCTGCTGTTCTCACACACCTGTTGCTCCGGCCAAACCAAATGACCTGCTGTCACCTGGGCACACCCTGGGCTTGGGCTGGGGTTGCGTCTCTGCCTGGGTACCTCCCCTTGCCTTGAATGCCTCTGTCAACTCATGCCCAGTTAGGCCAGGGTACCTTTCTTCCTGCCTGGCTCCCGCTTGGACTCATGCTGTCACGGGCGGTGCCTGCCTTGTCTCTCTCCTGGACTGTGAGTTCCTAGTATGGGGTTGGGAGCAGGGGTGAAGGGCTCATGCCTGATTCAGGTCACGCGCCCCTCAGTCCTCTCGCAGAGGGGAGCTCAGTCCATGGCTGCTGAATAAATAAGCAAGTGAAAGCCGAGCAAGCCCCTCGAGGGCTGACATCTTTGCTTGGTCTGTTTGTGGGACCTGCATTTAGGATACAGACTCATCCGTACTACATGTCAATAAGTATCAGGGCGGGCATGGTGACTCACGCCTGTAATCTCAGCACTTTGGGAGGCCAAGGGCAAGGATCACCTGAGGTCAGGAGTTCGAGACCAGCCTGGCCAACATGACGAAACCCTGTTTCTACTAAAAATATAAAAATTAACTGGGCATGGTGGCGGGCTCCTGTAATCCCAGCTACACAGGAGGCGGTGGCAGGAGAATCGCTTGAACCCAGGAAGAGGAGGTTGTAGTGAGCCAAGATCAGAGCACTGCACTCCAGCCGGGGCAACAAAGCAAGACTTCATCTCAAAAAATAAAAAATAAATAAAAATAAAAATAAATAAATAAATATCGGAGAATGAATAGAGTATATTTCAGAGTTGGTGTGTGGCTGGGCTGCTGCAGTGGCCAGCATGCTCTCAGGGGGACCTCTGGGGGCCTTCCTCTCTGTCCCTGAGTTCCCTAACCTCTCCTGCCCGTCGTCATCACTGCCATCCTAATCCCTAACCACATCCTCCTATGCCTGCCTCCCAGGCCTGGTTCTCAGGACACAATGTTTGCATCGCCCACACCCCCGGCCCTGGGTCACAGGGCTCAGTCCCTCTATGCCTTCATACCCGCTTTGTAACCCCCGACTCTACCCCTGTCTTAGAGACCAGGCTCAGTGAAAACTCCTACAACCAATGACAGCACCTGTGGCGTGGGAAGCCTGGAAGCCCTTTCGCTGGACCGAGTTATCTGAGTAGAAGCGCAGAAACATGCGGCTGCCTGTGGCCAGGACGGGCTCAGGCTTCTTGCTCCCACAGAAGCGGCCGAGGACGGGGGCCTTGGCGTCTCGCCCGTCGAACACCTCCAGGTGGTCGTAGGCACACTCAGGCTGGGACTCGATGTCCATCTCCATGAAGGTCTAGGGGGATGAGGAAGGAGCACAGATTAAAAATTTGCCCGGAGGGCAGGTGGGGCGAGGACGGGGGCCCCAAACCTAGGCCTCACGGACACCCATGGGAGCGGCCACAGCTGGGGATGACAATGAAGGAGGGCCCAGGAATAGGGCAAAGGCAGGGATGCCCCTAACTTACACTGGGAAAGGGGCTCTGTCCAGGCCAGACTTGGGGTCTCCTGGGGATAGCAGGCCTCTGGGCTCAGCCTGCAGCCCGTGTGGCTCTGGGCAGTGCCTCTGACCGGGGGTGGCCACACCACATAAGGAGTGGGAAGGGGCCCCTTACCAGCTTGACCCGGTGCCCGGGGGTGCTGGAGATGGCCCACGTGCACTCCTTCTTGCTGGGATACTTGTCAGGCCAGTTGGGGCT
This sequence comes from Piliocolobus tephrosceles, assembly GCF_002776525.5. Taxonomy (NCBI): domain Eukaryota; kingdom Metazoa; phylum Chordata; class Mammalia; order Primates; family Cercopithecidae; genus Piliocolobus; species Piliocolobus tephrosceles. Next base: position 20,401,676 of record NC_045440.1, on the reverse strand, counting down.
GGTGATGGTACCACTGGTGGATGTCACCTTGTGGTCACAGCCGGCTGCAGGGAAGCGAGTGACGGAAGGGGATAGAGAGGGACCCCAAGCTCCAATGCCTCCTGCGGGGAAGGCCCTTCCCTCCTGCCCCCCTCCTTCCTTCCATCTCTTGTCCCACTTATGAAATGGATGGCAGGCAGGCATCATTTCTTTTTCATGAGGTTATCTGTGTCTGGGGAAAATCTAGCTGCCTGATTCCTACGAGAGCCTTGAGTGAGGCCTCGCATGGCAGCACTCATGAAGCAGCCATCGCAGGCTCCCCTGGGCAACCCCTGGACCTTTGTAGGTATTGGGGCACAGTGGTCCCATCACCTGTGCCTCTCCATTTTTCTTTTTTTCTTTCTTTTTTTTTTTTTTTTGAGATGGAGTCTCGCTCTGTTGCCCAGGCTGGAATGCAGTGGTGTCATCTCTGCTCACTGCAACCTCTACCTCCCAGGTTTAAGCGATTCTCCTGCCTTAGCCTCCTCAGTATCTTGGATTACAGGCGTGCGCCACCATGCCCGGCTAAATTTTGTATTTTTAGTAGAAATGGGGTTTCGCCATGTTGGCCAGGCTGGTCTCACCACCTCAGGTGATCTGCCCACCTTGGCCTCCCAAAGTGCTCGGATTACAGGCCTCAGTGAGCCACTATACCTGGCTAATTTTTGTATTTTTAGTAGAGACAGGGTTTCACCATGTTGGCCAGGCTGGTCTTGAACTCCTGGCCTCAAGTGATCCACCTGCCTAGGCCTTCCAAAGTGCTGGGATTATAGGCATGAGCCACTGCACCCGGCTGACCTGTGCCCCTTCTTGAAGCTGTCATCCACTGATCTCCAGCAGCCTGGACAGTCACAGGGGACTTTGACACCTGACTCAGTTCTCCCCACCCCCACTCCTGCTACCCTCCCAGGTGAAGTCAACAGATACATAATGGTCCACCCAAGACGGCCTCTCAGTTCCTTGAGGGCTTTGTCATCCACTGTTTCTCCACATCACAAACACATCACCCCTCTGTGGCCACTTCCTGTTCCTTGGGGTTCTCAGGACATCATCTTCCTGACCATGGTCATTCGGCTTCATTAAAATTAAAAAACAAAAACAAAAATGGGTTCTCACTTTGCTACCCAGGCTGGAGTGCAGTGGTGCGATCATAGCTCACCATAGCCTTGAGCTCCCAGGCTCGAGTGATCCTCCTGCCTCAGCCTCCCAAGTAGTTGGGACTACAGGCATAGCACCTGTGTAATTTTTTTCATTTTTAGTTTTTGTAGAGATGGGGTCTCACTATGTTGCCCACGCTGATCTCAAACTCCTGGTTTCAAGCGATCCTCCTGCCTCAGCTTCCCAAAGTGCTAGGGTCACAGGCGTGAGCCACTGTGCCCGGCTGGCCTCTTAATTTTAGAGAGACCTCCAGGGTCTTGATCTTTCTATTCTCTCCCAGTATTTCCTCCTCGATTGACTTAACTGACTGCAGGGCTGACCACCCAGCCTGCTCCTCTGCACCCTGCGTGGCCCTGCATCTCCGGTTCTGCACAGCACCATCTTAGAAAACCCCACCTGTGGCTCCAGCCTCACCTGGGCCCCCAGACCACTTGACACTCTTTGGATTTGGCCTTTACCAGCTCCATCTCTCACCTCCGTAGTAATTGCTGCAAACATCCAGCCCCCTTCTCAAGCCACTGTGTCAGCTCCCAGTGGTAGACCACCTCTTTCCTACCTCCTGAGAAAGCCAGGGCCCTCCACTATGAATGGTTTCAACCTCCAGATTCCGACCTGCAAACCCACCTGCCCTGCTGCCCTGTAGCCTCAAGCATCCCTCCTCCCCACCAGGATGGACTGCCCTTCTGGGAGCTGCAGCTCATTGCTGCTCACACCTGGGAACCCTCACACCACACATGATCCAGCCTCACGCTCTCCCTCAGCTCTGCAGCCTCAGAACCTTCACACATCCTGAAAGAGCTCTCCCAGGCCCCTCCAGCTACAGCCCATCCTCTCTCCTTTTCTTTCCAGCCTGCCTTCCGGAACACTTGCTACGGCCACTCTCATTGCAGATCTCCTCAATCCACGGCAATCTGACTTCTGCCTCTGAAAAGCATGGCTTCCTCGACTCAATTTTTTTTTTCTTTTTTTGTAGCGGGGGGGGGGGGGGGGGGGCGGGGGCTTTCCCTTTTTCCCCCCGCGGGGGGGAGGGGGGGCGATCCTGGCTCACTGCAACCTACACCTCCCAGATTCAAGCAATTCTTGTACCTCAGCCTCCCAAGCAGCTGGGACTACAGGCTTGTACCACCATGCCTGGCTAATTTTTTGTATTTTTAGTGGAGACAGGTTTTGCCATGTTGCCCAGGCTGGTCTCAAGCTCCTGAGCTCAGGCATTCCGCCCCCTTCAGCTTCCCCAAGTGCTGGGATTATAGGCATGAGCCACCACGCCCGGCCCCAACTCAAATTTAAAAGCTGATGATCATTATTCATGATCATGTCATCGGACAGATTTTACTCGGGGAAAGAGGTGGCCAGGCACTATGGCTGGTGGGGAAAAGGATGGGCAAGATGCAGCACGAGACCCCCAAAAACAGGGCCCTCGCAAGTACCTGGTGGAGGCAGGTGAAGCTCCTGTCTACCCACACTTGAACCATGACCTGTCACTATTACCCATCGGTGAGTTCACACAGCCCCCTGCCCTCCCTCTTTGCGCTCTGGCCTTCCATGCCCCCTGTGTTCCTTGCACGCCCATGTCTCTCCCCAGCTAGGCTGCAATCTCCATGGGAACAGAGGGGCTCCTGTCTTGAATTCCCTACAGATCTTTGCAAAGTGCTGGGTCCTCTGTAGCAATCAGGAAATGCTTACGGATCTGTAATTAACCTACCACCTGAGTAAGAAACCACACGTGCTTCTAAGGTGAGTCAGCAGATGGAAAGGTAAACAGTCCATCTTCTCCAGGAGCTTCACCCCTGTCCTGGCTATCTTATGGATTCTGTTCTTTATCAAACCATCTTTTGACACAAGGGAGTACAGAGGCAGAATGCAGTTTAGACAACATCAGTATAAGGTCCCCTCTAGCTAGTTCCATGACTCAGGAACTGTGTATTTGGGAAGCCTGAGGTCACAGGGTTGGAAGCCCCCGACTGTCCACTGGTTCACTGTTGAGGTCTTCGGTTCTGTGTCTGCTTGTGAGCAGCGCATCTGTTTATACCTGGGTTGTCAACCTAACCAGGGTAGGAAGAATCACTTGCCAAGCATGGTGCTAAGGGCTCAGAGCCATGTCTATAAAGCTTAGTACCTTGCAAGGTAGGCATCATTTCTATTAATTTTAGTTTTTGAAATGGAGTCTTGCTCTGTTGCCCAGGCTGGAGTGCAATGGCATGATCTCGGCTTACTGCAACCTCTGCCTTCCAGGTTCAAGCAATTCTTCTGCCTCAGCCTCCTGAGTAGCTGGGATTACAGGTGCGTGCCACCACGTCCGGCTAATTTTTTGTATTTTTAGTAGAGATGGGGTTTCATCATGTTGGTCAAGCTGGTCCTGAACTCCTGACCTCAAGTGATCCGCCCGCCTTGGCCTCCCAAAGTACTGGGATTACAGGCGTGAGCCACTGCGCCTGGCCTATCATTTTTTATCATTTCATGGATGAGGAAACTGAAACACAGAGAGGTTGAGTGACTCACCCAAAGTCACACAGACGTTCAGTGGTAGAGGCAAGTCTATGTTGTGCTGCTGGGATTGGATACACCCAGCAGGCAAGGGCCACAGGGGAATCCCTGACTTAGAGCAGGCCTGTGAGGTATCAAGTCCCAGGAGGTATTAGGGGATACTGGTGACGCCCTGAGAGCTGTTTTTATTTTGCTTTATTTATTTATTTATTCATTCATTCATTCCCAGTGTGTCACCCAGGCTGGTGATGCCCTGAGAACTGTTTTTATTTTGCTTTATTTATTTATTTATTTATTCCCAGTCTGTCACCCAGGCTGGTGATGCCCTGAGAGCTGTTTTTATTTTGCTTTATTTATTTATTTATATTTTTATTTGTTTTTTCCCACTCCGTCACCCAGGCTGGAGTGCAGTGGTGTGATCTCGGCTCATGGAGCCTCAGCCTCCCCAGACTCAGGTGATTCTCCCACCTCAGCCTTCAGGGTAGCTGGGACTATAGGCGTGCACCACTACACCCAGCTAATTTTTTGTATTTATTGCAGAGATGGGGTTTCGCCATATTGCCCAGGTTGGTCTTTAACTCCCGGGCTGAAGCAATCTGCCCGCCTCAGCCTCCCAAAGTACTAGGATTACAGGTGTGAACCACTGCGCTGGCCTATTTTACTTTATTTTTAGTTTAAAAACCTGTTTAAAAATAAAATAGAGACGGGGTCTCACTATGTTGCCTAGGCTGGTCTTGAATGCCTGAGCTCAAGAGATCCTCCTGCCTCGGCCTCCCAAAGTGCTGGGATTACAGGCATGAGCCACCGTGCCTGGCCTAGAGCTATTTTTAAATGTGTGCAGGGCTTCACTGCCAGGAAGGCAGCGGCCCTGTTCTGAGCATCCCCAGGGGTTATACGTGCGACGGATAATGGTAACAGATGCCACTGTGCTTGCGGTGAGCCAGGCCCCGCTTGGGGCATGTCAAGCTCCCAATGCCCCTCTGAGGTGGGTACTATTATCATTATCTACCTTTTACGCAGGAGCAAACCAAGGCACAGAGAGGGTCAAGAGTCACTCAAAGGCACACAGCTAGCGAAGCAGCAGGGCTGGGCCAGGCCACCTGGCTCTGGAGACTGTGCTCTTACCCACTATCCTTTCTTGCCTCTGTGCCAGTAGGAAGTCACAAAGAGACTTGGACATGGTTTTAAGCAGCGCAAACTAGAAAAGTCTGAAAATGAAGCCTCGAAGCAGCCGTCTGCTCCTCCTCTCCTAATGTGGGCAACAGAAGTGAGCGTGTGACATTGCGGGAGGGGGAACGATGGGGCCTCAGAGATCACTCGGGCCCCAGAATCTAAACAGAGGCCGACAAAGATGACCTGCTGGACTTCCACTGCCAGCAGCGGGTCCTTCAAGCCCAGACGCCCCTGGCATGCAGCCCGTACCTTCTTTGCAGTCGTGCTTGTTGTCATGGAGGACGAAGCCACTGCGGCACTGGCACTCATAACTGCCGAACGTGTTGACGCAGTCCTGCTGGCAGCCGCCGTTATCCTTGGAGCACTCGTCCTTGTCTGCAGGGGAGCAAATAAGGGCAGACGCTGGGTCTGTGCAGGGCTGAGGTCTGGACACCCCAGGGGAAGTGGAGGCCTGGCTGGGCTTTCTCCCACCGGGACAGAGCAACAGCCGGCCAGAGCTGGCCAGGCTAGGTGGTGGGGAGTGGGAGGCCAGGCGACAAGGGGGTCCAAAGGGGCACTGCGTCCAGCAGGACCAGCTGAGCGGGGCCCAGCTGTGGGGAGAGGAGGACGGGGGTCCGAGCGGACCAGCATGGGTCACCATTACCTGCTTACTGGACAGATGGACAAGTGGAAAAACAGACACATGGACAAGCAGACTGCAAGAGAAAGGAGCAGGACGCAGGGGTCCCTCTTTTACTTCACAACAGGAAATGTCACAGACACCATCAAAATGGGAGGGGGTAGGGCACGGGGAAGGGTCCCCGGTCCACGGACGGGCACAGTGGGGAGAAGAGAGCACCAGTTCTGTCCGGCCAGAGGGAGGTGGGCCGGAATGGCAGAGTGGAGGCGGGGGGTGGGTGGGCACCGAAGCCCCCATCCCATTCCGTCCAAGGTGAGGTTCCTGAGTAACAAGGGGTCCGGGAGGCCTGGCAGGCCTCACTGGGGGGTCCGGTTTCTTTTCTGCACTCGGAATTTGAGCTGGTGGGGGCGTCCCCGAGGGGGCTGCAGAGCTGGCCTCTTTTCTGAAACGAGAGAGAGAAGGAGAACAGGGACCAAGGGGTGGGGGTGGAGGGCAGGGACCAGGGAGGGACAGCAGTGAAAACCAGACCCAGGGCCTCCGAGGTGGGTCCGAGGGCAGGGTGGGACGGGAGGGCAGGCGGACATACATGCGGGGTGGCCATGTCTGGGCGCAGCCAGGGCACGGAGGGCTGGGTTAGCAGGGGCAGAAGGCACAGCGACGGGACAGAGACAGAGCCTGTGGCAGGAGAAGGCCTGGAGGGACGGCACGCATAGCCCACTAGGTGTGCATTGCATCAGGGAAGGAGAGAACTGGGGAGTCGTCGGTGGAGGGGAGCAGTACTTGGGAAGGGCTGGGAGAGCTGCACTCTGGCTCTCATTCAGGTGGCAACATCTACAGAGTGTGTTAGACAGACACACACACTCACAAATACACCTGCAGACCCAGTGCATGGATGTACTGTTACCCAAATGTGGCAACACAGGTGCTGGTCCACAGGCACACACATATCTATGCACACAGTACACACTACCCACATACACACAGACACACAGCTCCAATACACCATGCAAATGCAGATACAGACACAGCCAACTACACACACATCCTCACTTGCCCGCCCAGCCCGTGTACAGGTGCATACAAAGAATACACACTCTGCACTCCCACCTATGTGTGAGGAGGCAGGCACAGATATCAACGCACAGACAGGCACAGACACACCCAGGGACAGGACACATCTGCACACACGGGTGCATGGACACCCAGACCTGGATACAACGTCACGTGTAAAGGCAGAGATGTAGCTCATTAGCAGATGGCTCGCAGAGGGGCAACGGCCACGTGTCAGAGACCCACACATACACTCACACGGCAAACACACAATCTGTGCCCCAAAGCACAGAAGTGCACATGGTCACGGGTGAGTGTGCCACAGCCACATACACTCAGGTCTGTCTGTGGTCACTTGGGGGATGGTGTGCATGGCATAGAAGCAGGCATATCCAGGGAAGGTGAGGGATCCCAGTGGACTCCCAGAATTCCCGAGATGAACCATGAGGTGGAAAGATGCCTGCTGGCATTGAACTGGCCAGGCGGGGATCTGTGCAAGGGGACCTATTCCTGATCCCCATCAGGACGGGGGCCCAAGGGCTGGAACTCCAGGAGGCGCTGCTTCTCCAACCCACGACCAGGTAGGCTAGACCCCGAGGGGCCACAGGAACCCAGGCCAAGAGGTGGAGTCCCCAAGTCCTTCTCAAGGGTTCTTGCTCAGTTAACACATTAGAGGGGGCCTGATCAAGAGCCCTCCATGAGCTGCCTTTGAATCAGCCCTGCAGAAAATGTGGGGGTGAAGGGCACCCTGCAAGCCATGCTGGGGTTCACTGAGGACATCTCCAGTGACTGTGCTAGAAGCTTTGGGGGGCCCAGCTTACAGACTGAGCAAAGTCTTCGCTCCATCCCTTCCTCACATGTGTGCCCTAGAAACCTAGCCCAGTGCCTGGTACACAGCAGGGGTAAAATTACACCTGCCAAATGCAAATGGACAGGTAAGTGAATGGCTGGATGAATGAGTAGGGGAAAGTGAGTCCTGCTTCAGTGTCTGGGGCAGGCAGCCTCACCTGGGAGCTGGGGGGAGCAGGTTGCAGGGGGGTGGGGTGGAGGAGGTGGGCATGGGCCCAAGCAAGGAGGTGGCACTCACCCTACAGTGCCCAAATGCCCCGGAAGGTGGCAGGGGTCAGACTGAAGGTCTTCAGGCTCTTTCTTCTCCTTCTTGGCTTAGGGTCTCCTCGGTGGGTGTCCCAAAAGTCCAAATAGCCCCCCTTCTCGGGGGCCAGAGTCAGATGCCCCAGGCCCTGAGGGCTGAGCCTCGATGCCCCCAGTGGGGGTCCTCTGCAGGTTTCTTGTGCGATGGGGCAATGTGTGTGCACGTGTGTGTGTGTGGGCGTGTGTGTCTCTGTGCAGGGCTGAGGGTGGGGCGGGCATAGTGTCGACCGGGGCATGGGGGTAGAGCAGTAACTCCAGGCCTGACAGATGTGAGTGTCGGTCCCCTGCCCCCTCCAAGACTGGAGCAACAGAAGGGCAGAAAGAGACGAGAGTAAGCAGGTAATGGTTTCCCGGGACAGAGCCTGCCCCTGAGCAGGTGTTACATCCTCTCAGCCCTCTGGCGAGCACCTCTTAGGAGTCCCAGGTGGGCACAGGGAAGGAAGAAATTGGCTTGGCATGGGGAGGGTCTCAGCAAGCGGGGGCTGGGGGTAGGAGGTCAACGGGCAGAGCAGGGTGGCTGGCAGTGCCAAGCAGGGAGCCAGTGCAGGGGCAGGAGCATGGCATCTAGGGGTCAGGCAGGGGTGCAGGGCAGCCACAGAGGGGGCTTGAGGATGCAGGACCCTGGGCGAAGGAGGGGAGAAGGAAGGCAGCATGGACTCAGCCGTGGGCATCCTGCCTTCCTGTCTATTCCCTGTCCAGCCCGGCAGGCAGGCTGGGAGTGAGGATCCATGGGCCTGCTCCAGCCAGACCCTGACCTCTCTCTCTCCCCTGCTCCACTCCACTCATGCCCTTCACTGCATGGGCTTGGGTCCTGTTACCTCTGGGGACCACCAGCTACCTTACAGCCTCACCCCAGGGTGAAGGGCTGAGTGATTCACAAAGAAGGGGAGATCTCCTGGACCCGGAGGATCAGCTCAGAGAGGCTGGGCCAGGGGCTGCTGATCACCATTGAGACCACCCAAAGATGGGGCCATCAAAGGCCCAAATGAGGCCAAGGGACTGGAGCCCAGGCCTTAGGTGGGGCAGCTGTCAATCAACATGTGCTAATTGGATCTGAGTTCCTGCCCACTGGCTCAGCGGAGCCCCAAGGCTTTGGTATTGAAGGAAGCAGGTGACTCATCTTTCTCCTTTTTAAAAAAATTCTTAGAAACAGGGTCTGGAGTGAGTGATGAGATCATTGTTCATTGCAGCCTCAAACTCCCGGGCTCAAGCAATCCTTCTATCTCAGCCTCCTAAGTAGTTGGGACTACAGACACACATGACTACACCCTGCTAATTTTAAAATTTTTTATAGAGATGGGGTCTTGCTATGTTGTCTGGGCTGGTCTTGAACTCCTGGGCTCAAGTGATCCTCCCACTTCAGCCTCCCTGAGTGCTCGGATTACAGGCATGAGCCACTGCACCCAGCCACGACTCATCTTTCTGAAGGCCCCAGTATGAACCTATTTGGCTTGTAGAGGGTCTGACTAGAAGTCCGCCACTGCCAGAAACTCTGCCCCACACAGGCCAAGGCAAACACCTGCCTCTCCTCCATCCACCCATGTTCTTGAACTGCCTGTTCCTAGGACCTGCCCTCTCCCAGGCCTTGGCTTGTACAGCTCCTGACACCTGGAATACCCTTTTCTTCGCTTCTGGGCGCTGATTTCTGAATGATTATATTCTACTCATCCTCAGGCCCCAGTCATTACAACCCTGAGGGCTCAGGAATAATGGGATTTGGATATCAGAAGGGCTGGCTTGATGAGGGAGGGAAGTGGTGGGGAGCAGGGGGCAGACTCTGCCTGCCTGGCACCAGGGAGGGCTGGGGAGTACAGGGGTGCAGGGGCAGGGAGAAAGGGAGCACTGTTCTCCGAGGAGAGGCGGGGCTAGGAGCTGAGCAGTCCGGGGATACCTGAGAAGAAGTGGGCCTTGAAGCCCTTTTTGGACACGGTGTTGTCGGACTTGAACTCCACGCGCATGTTGTTGTACTGGGAGGTGATGACCTCCGGCTTCTCAGAACCACAGAACTTGCCATGCAGCTTGGAGTCGGCTGTGAGTCCACTGCGCACCTCCACGAAGTCGTACTTGCACACCTGCAGGGGAGCCCAGCTCCAGGCCTGCCTCCTCCAGGAAGCCTCTCTTGACTACTCCCGCCCTCGGGAAGCTCTCTGCTCTGCACATCCTTTAGCCTTGACTTAGCTGCTCCCCATCACTGGATCCTCCTGTGCTCCCCAAGCCAGCCCCAAGCCTTCCCTTGCTCCACACCCCTCCACACTTCCTCCCACTTGCCACATGTTCCCCCGCCCCCTTTGGGGCCCTCCCTCCTGTGTTTCCCGAGCTGAGAGCAGTCTCTCCTTGACATTTGCAGAGTGTTTCTGCTGGGCCTGCTCTCGGAGGACACGAAGCAGGCATCGAGCTGAATGCCCACGCCTCACAGCTTCCTGCCCCACCTCAGCCCCCGGTGGGCACTTACATCATTGCCCTCTGTCTCGAAGAAGTCAAACTGCAGGGAGATGCGGTACTGGGTGGGGGCCACCAGCTGCCAGATGCAGTTCTTGTTGGGGGGGTACTCCTTGGGCCAGCCCGGGCTGGTGATGGAGCCGTTGAGCTTGGTGAGGAATCCGCCACAGGCAGCTGCAGGGACAAGGAAGGTGGCATCATCTGCGGGGAGCCCCTGCCATGGGAAAGGGCTGAGATGTGGGCTGGGAAGCAGTAAGGAGAAGATGGGGAGCCTGTGGACTCCCCAAGGCTCAGGGACCTGTGTCTCGTCCCTCTGGGGCAGACGGGAGGAGGCAGGGTGGGTTCGGTGTCTTCAGGGGTGAGCCCGTAGGGAGGAGTGGGGGAACTAAGGGGTCATAAGTGTGGCCATTTCTATCTTCTCTGCAAATGAACAGGCCAAGGATCTGCCAAGAGGGAGTGAGGGGAGTAAGGGGCTCAGGGAAAGCAGTTCAGGGAGGGGCGGTCCTGGGAGGTGCAGGAAAGGGAGCGGCTCAGGGGCACGGCAAGATTGGCCTGGTGAGCTGGAGCCATTAGCCTCGGAGTGCTGTCCCCAGCATCTCAGGACCATGCGTGGAGAGGCGGAAACAGTGCCTGTCCCACAACGGGGTTTCCCAACCTGTAGATCATAACATCCTGGTGGGTGGTGATATCAATTAGCAGGTCAAGATGGTCATTTCCAAAAAATCCCAAAAAACCACACAGGAATGAAAAAACAAAACAAACCCAAAGCCAGAATGCAGCCTACAGGGGGACCGTGTGTTCTTGGGGTTGCAATGTGACATGTATTTCCTATCCATGAGCTATGAAAAGAGTGTTGGGGTATCCGTCTAGCTTTTCCAGGAAGGGGTCTGTCCAAGGGCATAAGAAATCTTGGCAGTGACTCAAGCCTGTGATCGCAGCACTTTGGGAGGCCGAGGCAGGAAGAGTACTTGAGGCCAGGAGTTTGAGACTAGCCTCGGCAACAAAGTAAGACCCTATCTCTACAAAAAAGTTTTAAAAATTAGCTGGGCAAGGTGGTGTGCGCCTGTAGTCCCAGCTACTTGGGAGGCAAGGTGAGAGGATTGCTTGAGCCCAGGAGTTGGAGGCTGTGGTGAGCTAAGATTGAGCCACTGTACTTCCAGCCTGGGTGACAGAGCAAGAGCCTGTCTAAAAAAAAAAAAATCTGGGCAGGTGGGCTGGGGCCAGGGAGAGAACAGGGTCGGAGGCAGTCTGGGGGCACTCACCCTCACAGCGGCGCTTGTCTGGGGCCAGCTCGTACCCGGGGTCACAGCTGCACTTGTAGCTACCCAGGGTGTTGAGGCACCGCTGCTCACAGCCCCCGCGGTTGGGCCGAGAGCACTCGTCCACCTCTGTGGTGGGAAGGAAAGGGTGTCACAGATCCCAGGCAGGGGCCTGGTCGCTCTTCCCACCTCTGCTTGGGAGTCAAGTCCAGGGTCCCTCATGCTTCTTATGACCACCCCTCACCCCCATTCAAGGGAAGAAGTTGGCTGTGAGCCTCACTTGTCCACTCAGCCCCAAGACCCAACCAGCTCCCCAGTGGCTGGAACCCCACAGAGGGACCCCACAGAGCCTTCCTTCTGAGCACATGGACGGGGCTGGTGTCTCTCATGTGCTGTTCCTTGACTAAGGACCCCTCTTTCATTTCTCCATCAATCCTTATGTGAAGCCTGTGGCGGACGGACTGTTACTGTGCCCATTTTACAGATGAGAAACTGAGGTTCAGGGAGAATATCTTGCCCAAGGTCACACAGGTAAAGAAATCCTCCAACTGCCTTTTTTCCTCCCTGAGTCCTACAGCAGGTCCTGCCTCTAATCCACATTGGGGGACCTCTTCTCCCCAGCTAGCCCTGAGCTTCTTAAGGGCACATCCCTGGGGTCTCACTGGCATCCATATGCCTGCTAGAGTCTCCGTGTTGAATGAGTGAATGAAGAAGGAATGAAGGTCACGGAGCAACTTGGGGCAGGGGAGAGTAGGAGAGGAGGCACCTTTGAAAAAGTTGACGGCAAAGCCCGCTTTGTTAATGGACCCGTCAGAGACGAACTTGAGCCAAAGGCGGCTGGATGTGCTCTTGATGTCATCGGGCTTCTCGTAGCCACAGTAGCGCCCGATGAGGGTGCTGCTCTCACTGTGCCCGTCACGCACCTCCAGATAGTCGTAGGCACAGCTGTCGTGGCGCTCGATCTAGGCATTGAGGCTTCATCAGTGGAAGGGGCTCTGGCTGCCAGAGACCCACCCCCGGGAGTCCAAAGAGAGGCAGCTGTCCCAGGGAGCAACTGCAGGATTCAAATGTCAGATCACAGGGCCGATGACCTACCTCAAAGGACTGGAATGTGAGGCCCACGTGGAAGCCCTCAGACACTTGGATCCGCCAGATGCAGACTTTGCTGGGCCGGTAATCATCTGGGTAGTTGGGTGATTGAATGTGGCCATAGTCCTTTTTCACATCACCCCCGCAGATGGCTGTGGGGACACAGGATAGGGTGGGAAGGGGTGGTGAGTCAGCATGCTCCCTGCTAGGGAGCTCTTTCCCCCACTCCTCCAGTCCCTCCCATGTCCCCCAGCTTTTCAGTTCCCCACCAACCCCTTAGTCCCAGGCAATCCCATCATTCTCTCTGCTTCTTCCCTTGGGGACCCACGGTCTTGCCCCTCAGGTGCCAGGAGGGATGTTCTAGGATGCCCAGAGACCTCCTATCTGACCCCTCCCGCCCACCGCCTTCCTCAGTACCTTCATAGACTGCAAAGAAGCCCTTTCCGACCCAATTGCTGCTGCTGCGGAATTCAACCCAGAGGCGGCTGTCAGTGGAGACGATGGGCTCAGGGAGTTTGGACCCGCAGAAGCGGCCTGCACAGACAGTGTGGATGAAAGAGTGGTGAACCCTGAGGATACCCCCTATAGAGGCCCCACCTCTCCAGGAGGTGTGGGTGCTTGGGCCCTGATCTGTGGCCACCCTACTTCACACATTCTCAAGACTGTACACCCTCCGGTTGGCTTCTGTCTGGTCCAAGGTCCAGCTTGGCTTTGGAGAGCCACAGACTACTTGAGGGATAGGATATGAGTCTATTTCTAGGAGGAAAAGTAGATCTTTATTTTTCATTTTATCTTATTTTATTTTTTTGAGATGGAGTCTCGCTCTGTCACCCAGGCTGGAGTGCAGTGGTGCGATCTCAGCTCACTGTAACCTCTGCCTCCTGGATTCAAGAAATTCTCCTGCCGCAGCCTCCCAAGTAGCTGGGACTACAGGCATCTGCCACCATGTCCAGCTAATTTTCATATTTTTAGTAGAGATGAGGTTTTGCCATGTTGGCCAGGCCGGTCTCGAACTCCTGACCTCAGGTGATCCACCCACCTTGACTTCCCAGAGTGCTGGGATTTCAGGTGTGAGCCACCATGTCTGGCCAAGGTAGATCTTTATAATGTCCAGCTATGTATGTGTTCTATTTACCTTTCTAAAGAGCATATTACCATCATTATTTACCTTTTCTTATTTGGTCTCTACACAAAGAAGAGACCAAATCAGAAATAAAATCAGAAATATAATCAGAAATAAACATGACCTTCTTTACACATTACAAACTGCCCTCACAGACATGCTTTTATTTGTTCGAATGCAAGGGATGCCCCAGGACCCTAAATAAATCCCAGAATCTGGGGACTAGGTCAGAAAACGTCCACTTTGAAATAAAAATGAGTAAGAATCAACATAAGTGGATGAGGTCGGCCATCTGTGGAATTCTTTGTAGTCAGGAATCAACTAGGAATGAGTTGTGTGTTCCTAATAAGGCCAGTGTTTCCCAACATTCAGCAAGGGACAGAGGGTGCTGGCCCAGGAATGTAAGTTATGAAAAAGAAACTCCCATCTTGGAAAAACACTAACACGTCTGCGAGAGGAAGTGTTGTAAGGCCAGCTGCTTTGAGTGACCAAAAAGAAATATTTAAATATCGGAAACTGGGGCGAAAATAGAGGTTAGCAAGATCTGTCTGGCTGTTTTAGGCGCAGGCTGAGGAGAAGAGGCTCTGTTGCCCACAGAGTGGTCCTGAGCTCCTTATGATCATGTCCAGCTAGGAGGAGATTCATACAGCTCCTCAGGCTTGCTGCAAATACCCTCTAGGATCACCTGCCTCCCTTTGCCCTAATTCTAGGTTCATTAAAGCACCTTCTGTTCTGTGCTTCTGACCCACTTATTCCCACTGACTCACCTCCTGCCCCCTACCCTCCTCGGGACAAAGTATCCTATGCAAACAAAGTCGGGCCACGGCGCCCACTGTGCAGCCCTCGGCAGTGAGTGAGTTAGGAGATGGGCTGGCAGGTTACGATGACTCTTTTTTGAGCCAGGCTGCACTGTGGGCACTCAAAAACCAGAAGGGCAGACAGAAAAAAACAGTGGAGCCTCTGAAAGTGCCCAGATGAGGAAGAGAGCCTGGGGCCACAGGGATGCACAGAACAGCCTGTCTGTCTCTCTCAGTCAATTCCGATGACTCTTTGCACCCACTGGGTGACAGCTGATTTCACAGGGAGGCCCAGAAGCCTGCATTGGGGACTCTGAAGTCCAGATCGAGGACAGGACTTGCCTAAAGTCACACAGCAAGTGAGCAACGCAGCTAGCTGGGACTAATGATGCCAGGACTCCTGGCTCCCACACCAGGATGTCATCCCTGGCCAGTGTTGGGCCCTGGAGGGAGATGAAGAGTGTGATGAGGGTGGTTCAGAGAGGGAATCAGCATGGAGGGGGCAGGGGGTGGCTGGTGCTGTTACCTCGGAGGGGCGCCTTCCTCCAGAAGCCATCTCGGACCTCCACATAGTCGTACCAGCACAGGCGGCTGCGGTACAGGTCCAGGGATGTGAAGTTCAGGATGATCTGAGGCAACAGGGGAGGAAGAGGGTTAAGCTGTCCTGAACATTGCACCGGCCCTCTGCCAGCCCCATGATGACCACCGCCTGCCTTACGTGAGGCAGGTCACCCTGGGTGAGAGTTAACGGGCTCCCGAAAGGAGCTGCTGGCACAGAACCGCCCCTCCTCCACAGTGGTCTGCGTATGGTCAGCTTTCTTCCCAGAAGGCCCAGGAGGAGGAGAAGCCATCACTTTGGGTAGAACCCCTGGCTCCAGCTCTCTTCATAGTCAATTAGATAACACAACCCACAACACCTTCAAGAGGACCTGGTCTCCACAGCGGTAGGAAGGGCCAAGGGCTGCATGAGGGTACTGGGGGGTCTGAAGTAGGGACGAAGGGTCCCAAGAGGAGAGGCAGGGGGAAAGAAGGGCTGAGTCACTAATCATCACTTTTTATTTTATTTTATTTTTGTGAGTCAGGGTCTTGTTTTGTCACCCAGGCTGGAGTGCAACGGTACAATCACAGCTCACTGTAGCCTCCACCTCCCAGGCTCAAGCTATCCTCCCACCTGAGCCTCCCAAAGTGCTAGGATTACAGGAGTGCGTCACTGCACCCGGCCCCATCATTTATTGAGGGCTGATTCTGGGCGGGGGGACACACTAACTGCTGAGAGGACACCAGATCTGAATCTGTCCCTGTCCTCAAGGAGCTCTGGGCTTAGGGAGGGATGAGACATACGCATGAGAAAGCTCAGACTCCAGTCACAACAGCCTGGGCGTGAATCTCCACTCTGCATTTCCTGCTGTGAGTTATCAAGCAAACCACATAACCTCTGAGCCTCTGCTATGTCCTGCGTGCAATGGGGAGAAGAGTCCCTACCCTGACATCACACTTCCAAGGCACAGGCACTGTCTGTCCTGAGCACCTCATTTCAGGCTCCGAGCTCAGGAAACGCTCGCTCGCTACTGGAGGAATGTTACACCTTGGTGAGTACCAATTCTCCTTAGCAGATGGGCATTTTAACAGGTAGAGAGTTTAATGGTTTCCCTCCATTTCCAGGGGGAAACCACTTCCTCGGTAGGTTCCAGAGTGGGCCCAAAGCCTGTCGTGTATTCAGAGTTCCAACAAGTAGGGATTCCAGGGATGTGTTCGCCGTGACCTGCGAGGTCAGTGCAGCAAACACTCGATGGTCTCAGGGGTCTCCCGCTCTGGGAGAGCTGGGTTCTCCACTAGAGAAGGGGACAGTCTGCCTCCCTTTTACCTTCTTGGAGAGTTAGAGGCAGAGTGGAGGCCAGGATGAAAAAGATTCCAAGGTGGGCACTGACAATTGCTGTCTGTAGCCAGGGTCAACTGGCTAGTCGGGGAGGAGCTCCTGGCTGCCGGTCACTCTGCCCTATCAGAATACCTGGTGATTCCAATATCCGCCTAGAGAACCCTTCCCACTTCTTGGCCGCTCAGTTCTGCGACCTCCTCTCTCCACCTCTCTGCACCTTCCCGGCCACACACCAACACATCACACCGTGCAGGCCGGCTTCATCAAGAGTTGTCTGCCCCTCCACAATCTCGGTTTCTAGGGCTCCACTCTCCATTCAGTTCCCAGCCTTTCTCTCAGTTCTCATCACTGCGACCTTCAAGCCACTGCACCCAGGGCAATGCCACTGCTGGTCACCCCCATCTACTCTCTCTCCTTACCCAGCTTAGCTCCACAGCCCATCCTTTTTCTTCTATTCTTTTTAAAAAATTCTTACAAGAGTTTAACTATAGTTATTTGGGGGGTCTTTTATTAATTGTGGTATTCTGTGATATAATTGAGTAAGATCATGTTTTTGAAAAGTACACTATAGGCTGAACGCGGTGGCTCACTCCTGTAATCCCAACACATTGGGAGGCCAAGGCAGGTGGATCACTTGAAGTCAGGAGTTTAAGACCAGCCTGGCCAACATGGTGAAACCTCATCTCTACAAAAAAATACAAAAAAATTAGCCAGGTGTGGTGGCATGCACCTGTAGTCCCAGCTACTCGGGAGGCTGAGGCAGGAGAATCACTTGAACCCGGGAGGCAGAGGTTGCAGTGAGCCAAGATCACGCTGTTACACTCCAGCCTGGGTGACAGAGTAAGACTCTGTCACGAAAAAAATACAAAATAAAATAAAGAAAAGCCCACTATATATTACTCTTGGTTATTATTATCATCATCAAAAGTTATTGTTACTATTATAAGTCCTGGCATTTTGAAACTCTGAAGCTGCAAGTCTCCTCTAGCTCTTGCGAGGGAGTAGATGGCGTCTCATCACCTAATCTTTTAACTTTTTAGGAAATGACCAAATGTGGATCAGGCATGGTAGCTCACACCTTTAACTGAGCACTTTGGGAGGCCGAGGCAAGGGGATCCCTTGAGTCCAGGAGTTTGAGACCAGCCTGGGCAACATAGTGAGACCCCCATCTCTAGAAAAATTTAAAAATTCACCAGCTATGGTGGCATGTGTCTGTAGTTCCAGCTATTAGGAAGGCCGAAGTGGGAGGATCGCCTGAGCCTAGGAGGCTGAGGCTCCAGTGAGCCAAGATTGTGCTGGCTCACTGAATGGAGATTTGGTTTTATTTTTTATATATATAATATATCTTATATAATATGTAAGATATATATTATATAATATGAGATATATATTATATAAGATATAATATATAATATAAGATATATATTATATAAGATGTATATATATCTATATATCTATATCTATATCTATATATCTATCAATAGAGACCTGCAGGGGGCAAGTGAATAATTAAATTGACAGAAATCAAGACAATGGCATTCTAAGCAGCCATAAAAACGACTGAGTGCTGGCACGGAACGGCGGGCACAATTCATTGCTGAGTGCAAGGTATATTGCAAAAGACCATATACGTGTGCATACAATTCCTTTTTGTCTTGTATATATATACATACATATATACACATCCATGCTTACATGCACATGTATACCTAGAAGGGTCTGGAAGGAGACACCAGAAAGTGTTACCAGTGCTTTGTCACCTCTGAGGAGTGGGATCTGGAGGAGGGTCTAGGGGAGAAAATTCACTTGTTATTTTACGCATTTCTAGATTGTTCAAAAAGTTTGTTTACTGTGTGCATATGTTATTTGTATATCTAACAAACAACAAAAACAAAGGAGTTGCTGGATGGAAGAAGGGATGCAGAGGGCCGAGTGAGGGCGCTCTGGCTCCTGACTCACACCCTCCACCACTCCTCCACGTGGCTTCCCTGGGCTTGCCAAGCAGTTCTGCTCAGCAGCTGTGCTGAGGACAAGCACCGCTTTCCTTCATCCTTAGAAGCAGCCTGGGCTGTGTCTGGGGAGGATGATGTCAAAGCTGCTGAGGAAGAAACCACGCCCAGCTGGCAGAACCCCAGAGGGCCCACCCGAGACCTCCAAAGAAGCAGGAGGAACCAGAGGTCACATCACTCAGGAGGAAGAAACCTGCAGTGGCCGAGAGAGGCATGCTACAGAGAGGCCCAGTGATGGCTATATTGAGACCGGAGGTGTCAAATTAAGAGTTGTATTGGCTTCTGTCGTGTGGAAACAGCTGTGCTGTGGTGGCAGGGGCAATGCCCTTTGCCAGAGAAAGCCTGGCCAGCCCCACCGCTTCCGGGCTGGTGACTTGGGCCTGTGGCTCGGCTTCCTTAAGCCTCAGTGTTTTTGTCTGAAATTGAGATGGGGCCCTGTGCGGTGGCTCATGCCTGTAATCTCAGCACTTTGGGTGGCTGAGGTGGAAGGATCGCTTGAGCCCGGGAGTTTGAGACCAGCCTGAGCAATATAGCGAGACCTCATCTCTACAAAAAAATTAAAAAATTTGCCGGGCATGATGGCACATGCCAGTGGTCCCAGCTACTCAGGAGGTGGAGGTGGGAGGATCACTTGAGCCAGGGAGGTCCAGGCTGGAATGAGCCATGATCACACCACTGGGCAACAGAGCAACTCTGTCTCAGAAAAAACAAAACAAAACAAAAAAACCCAAAACTGGAAATGATCATAATGGCTTCACTGGGGAGTTGGGAGGATTCAATATGGGGTGCAGAGTCTCCTGCTGCACCCTGAATATAGGAAATACTCCTCAAGCTTGCTGCATGCTGGCAGGGGAGAAGTAACAGGACACCTCACTTCTGGCCACAGTGTGCCAGTTAAGCATCTTGCCCCTTGGTGACTCACTGTCCGGCTTCAATCTGACCTAGCTGCATGATCTTTAGGCCCATCAACCAGTTCCTCTGTGCCTCCATGTCCTTATTTATAAGACGGTAATGATGATACTATCTGCCTCCTTAAGGGAGTTCAATTCGTATATGTGTAACATTTACAAGTGCCCAACACAGAGTAAGCACTCAATAAATGTTAACTTTGCTAGTAGAATGAAGTTTGCTTAAGATTTTTTGGTATTTGGAATATTTAAGACTAGAATCCTGGAATTAGAGAGAAATAGGGTTCCTGGGGAAGTGGACCAGGATTTCTTCATTTAAAAAGATTACGGGGCCGGGCGCGGTGGCTCAAACCTGTAATCCCAGCACTTTGGGAGGCCGAGACGGGTGGATCACGAGGTCAGGAGATCGAGACCATCCTGGCTAACACGGTGAAACCCTGTCTCTAGTAAAAAATACAAAAACCTAGCCAGGCAGGGTGGCGGGCGCCTGTAGTCCCAGCTACTTGGGAGGCTGAGGCAGGAGAATGGTGTAAACCCGGGAGGCGGAGCTTGCAGTGAGCTGAGATCCGGCCACTGCACTCCAGCCTGGGTGACAGAGCGAGACTCTGTCTCAAAAAAAAAAAAAAAAAGATTAGGGACTGGGCTGGGCGCGGTGGCTCACGCCTGTAACCCCAGCACTTTGCGAAGTCAAGGCAGGCAGATCACCTGAGGTCAGGAGTTTGAGACTAGCCTGGCCAACATGGCGAAATTCCATCTTTATTAAAAATATAAAAATTAGCCGGGTGTGGGGGCATGTGCCAGTAGTCCCAGTTATTCGGGAGGCTAAGGCACCAGAATCACTTGAACCCGAGATGCAGAGGTTGCAGTGAGCTGAGATCACACCACTGCACTCCAGCCTGGGCAACAGGGCAAGACTCTGTCTCTAAAAAATACAATAAAATAATTAAATAAAATTAAAAGATTAGGACTATAGGAAAGATAGCAGCAGCTAACATTAGTTGGGTTCTCACTATGTGATAGGTACTACCCCAGGGACTTTATGTATAATAATTTGTTTAATCCTCATACCTTTATGAGGAAGAGATGGTTTTAAGAAGAGAATCATGGTCAGCAGATCAAACATGATAGCACCTCCCTTGTGGTAGGTACTATCGCCAGGCTCATTTTATAGTTTATAGATTACAGAGGCTCGCACCTGTAATCCCAGCACTTAGGGAGGCCAAGGCAGGTGGATCACCTGAGGTCAGGAGTTCGAGACCAGATTGGCCAATATGGCGAAACCCTGTCTCTACTAAAAATACAAAAATTAGCCAGGCATGGTGGCATGTGCCTATAGTCCCAGGTACTCGGAAGGCTGAGATAGAAGAATTGCTTAAACCCAGAGGTGGGGGTTGCAGTAAGCCGAGATCACGCCACTGCACTCCAGTCTGGGCAACAGAGTGAGACTCCATCTCAAAAAGTATATATGTAGATAGATGGGGAAACAGAGGCACAGAGAGGTTAAGCAACTTCCCCAAGACCACACAGCCAGTACATGGCACAGCTGTGAGTCAAACTCAGGCACTCTGGCTCTTAAAGTTACAGCCTCCACTAATCCTCCACATGGCTTCCCTGGGCCTGCCAAGCAATTCTGCTCAGCAACTGTGCTAAGGACAAGTGTCCATTTTCCCTTCATCCTCAGAGCCCCACACCCTTCAAGAAACGGAACTTGGGTAGGATCCAGCACAGACTTTGCAGAGAAGGCAGGGATCCCTTTGGCCTGACTGGGGATGTGGAAGTCAGGGAAGGCATTAAGAATTTGGGTTCGGCCGGGCGTGGTGGCTCGCACCTGTAATCCTAGCACTTAGGGAGGCCGAGGCAGGTGGATCACCTGAGGTCAGGAGTTCGAGACCAGATTGGCCAACATGGTGAAACCCTGTCTCTACTAAAAATACAAAAATTAGCTGGGCATGGTGGCACACACCTGTAATCCCAGCTACTAGGGAGGCTGAGGCAGAAGAGTTGCTTAAACCCGGCGGGGCAGAGGTCGAGGTGAGTGAGATCGTGCCACTGCACTTCAGCTTGGGTGACAGAGTGAGACTCAGTCTCAAAAAAAAAAAAAGAATTTGGGTTGGACCTTGAAGAACAGGTAGCATATCAGGAGGCAGGGATGGGAATGAAGGTAGATACTGCCAGCTCTAAAAGTTCTTATCTTCTTGGCTCCTCTGCAAATGTTCGGTCCGCTGACCATGATTCCCTTCTTTTTTTTTTTTTTTTTTTTTCCTTTTTTGAGACTGAGTCTTACTCTTGCCCAGGCTGGAGTGCAGTGGCACGATCTCGGTTCACTGCAACCTCCATCTCCTGGGTTTGCGCGAGCGATTCTCCTGCCTCAGCCTCCCGAGTAGCTGGGACTACAGGCATGCACCACCACGCCCAGCTAATTTTGGTATTTTTAGTAGAAACGGGGTTTCACCATGTTGGCCAGGCTGGTCTCAAACCCCTGACCTCAAGTGATCCGCCCGCCTCGGCCCCCCAAAGTGCTGGGATTACAGGCGTGAGTCAGAGTACCCAGCTGATTCCCTTCTTAAAACTGTCTTCTCCTCATAAAGGTTCTCCTCTGTTGCTGGGGAACCACTGTCAATCCTCTCCGCGCCAGCTGCTAGTTACATGAGTGTAGACTCGGGGGATCCGAAAAGAAGGCTTTCCAGTTGACTCTTTCACTTTGACATACCCAAGACAGGCAAAATCAATTGTACATGGTAAGATTTACTTATCATTCACATTTCTGGCAATAAGCTGAGAATTGGGAGGCAAATGAAAAACAACTTCTCCACAGCCAAAATAGATGTCAAAGTCCATCCACTAAAGCACGCAGCATTATTTCAGGTTTACCTTTGAAAGACCATAGACTTTGGAGTCAGAAAGTCCTAGAACCGAATGCCAATTTCACCACTACTACCTGTGTAAACTTGGGTAGGTTTATTCAAGCGCTTGAAGCCTCCATTCTCTTGGCTGTACAGTAGGGATAATAGTACCTAGGTCGTAAAAGTGTTACAGGGAATAGTGAGGTCCTGCATGTAAGGTGCCTAATCCTTTGCAGTCCTGCATGTAAGGTGCCTAATGCTTTCTGTGGTACATAATCGTTAAACAATGGAGAGGCCGTTAGTATTCTACTACACCAGGTTCTGTAGGCCCTTTCAATGTTCATGTCCCCAGGGTGTCACTTGGCTTCCCTTACAACTCTCCAATTTCATTCAGGACTGTGGCTAGTTTTTACTTCGTGTACTTCTACAACCACTCGTTGATTAATCTGGAATTTTTATACTTAGCCCTTTTCTCTTTCTGCAGCTCCAGGCAGGCTTCTGAAAAAAAGGACAGGAGTCCTCTGGGAATCGCGGTGGAAGCAGCCCCAAGGCGGAGAGAGAGGCTTTGGGGGCAAGGCCATGTGTGTCCACTAGAGAGACTAGTGCCAGCCCAGGCCAGCCAGGAAGAACAGGGAAGGAAGCTGATCCTAGCCCAGATGCCACACCCCTGTCGATTGCATAAAACTCCTGGACAGGAAGGTAAGTAGTGTGCCACCTGACTCCGCTGCTCAGGGCCAGGGACTGTCTTGTGCGTCTGTACATTTCCGGTGGCTGGCCCAGTGCTGGGCACATAGTAGGCACACAGGTTTGCTAAAGAGCACTAAAGTCATTGTCGAAATGCAGCAGGGCTTTAGAACACACATAGTATCGTAATCACCGACTCTTGTGTCATAATCCAATTTTGTGTAATTTTGGAGAAGTTACTAAATTTTTCCAAGCCTGTTTTCTCATATCCAAAACAGGGATAATGCTAGCATCTGGCCCATAATGTTGCTGTGCGATAATGTTGGACATAACACACATAAAGAATTTAACATGGCCGGGTGCGGTGGCTCACGTCTGTAATCCCAGCACTTTGGGAGGCCGAGGCGGGCGAATCACCTGAGGCCGGGAGTTCGAGACCAGCCTGACCAACATGGAGAAACTCTGTCTCTACTAAAAATACAAAATTAGCTGGGTGTGGTGGCACATGCCTGTAATCCCAGCTACTCAGGAGGCTGAGGAGGTTGCGGTGAGCTGAGATCGTGCCATTGCACTCCAGCCTGCGCAACAAGAATGAAACTCTGTCTCAAATAATAATAATAATAATAATAATTTAGCACATAGCTGCTCAATCATATGTTCACTCAGTTAGTTATTGCTATTATTATCGGTGGGTGAGATTTCCCAAGGCTGGAGTAATGGGAACCCTCTAGAGGGAAACAAGGAAGCCAGGGCATAGCTGCTAGAAAACAGCACAAAAGGAATGCAATTTTTTGTTGTTGTTTTGAGACAAGATCTTGCTCTGTTCCTCTGGCATGAGTGTAGTGGTGTAATCATAACTCACTGCAGCCTTGAACTCCCAGGCTCAAGCAATCCTCCCACCTCAGCCTCCCGAGTAGCTGGAACTACCAGCACCCACCAGACACCCAGCTAATTTTTAAAATTTTTTGTAGAGATGGTGTTCCGCTATGTTAGCCAGGCTGGTCTCAAACTCCTAGCCTCAAGTGATCCTCCTGCTTCAGCTTCCCTAAGTGTTGGGATTACGGGCGTGGGCCATATACTGGCTAGAATTGCCATTTTTAAGAGAGATTCAGAACAAGGAAGAACGGGTTCAGTTTTAAGGGAAGATGGTAGAATGTCAACCAAGAGCGAAGCCAGAATTACTCAGCTCTCAATAAAAATCTGTCCTACGTAAGAATGATCTTCAAATTACAATAAATGAAAATAAGCATTGTTTGAAAAGGAAATAGAAGCTCAATAACACAGAAGGAGGAGAGCCCGTGAGCATCTCGCTACATTGATTTTTGTCTCCAAGCTCATCAATGACATCAGAGGAGACAAATAATTTGCAGATGTGATCAGCCTGTGTAATCTGCAGGACTCAGAGTAAAAGCTTTCCCAGTCTTCAAAGGGGTGTGTGTACTGGGAGGAGAGTAAGGAGCGGATTCTGGGAATTGCAAACCACTGGGCCAAACGTCAATCCCCGATGAAACAGATGCTCTGTGACCATTTAGAAAAGAAACACTTGATGACTAGGAGCCAGTTTGGGTTCACTGGAAACAAGGCAGGTCGAACACATTTGTCTTCCTTTTTAAAGGGGTTTTATCAACTGGTGGAACAGTAGATTGAATTTGGTAAGGCGTTGCATCTTACGTATTCAGCATTTATGAAACACTTCCTGGGCCAAGGATAGAAAGATGACCAAGGTATGGTCTCAGAAGGAGCGCACATCCTGGTCAACTGGTGGTCACCTGTGGCTGGATAGTAATGACCTTAAGTGGCATCATAACTGATGTAATAACTCTTCTCAAAGCCTAGATTAACAGATTAATGTCAATTTGGAAGGAAATCTTCGTTCTTCTTTGGTTTGTGTGCTGTTCTGTTTTGACCAAAGGCCAGGATGCAGACCTAGAAGACATGTTTATCAAAGGAGCTCATGGCAGAGGTAAGAGGAGGGCTACCTGATGGATGGTGACATTCTGATTCAAAATGATCTTGAGATGTCGAATTGAACAATACAACCAATAATAGAATCGAATCCAGCTCAACGCTGCACTATAACATTAAGAACCGTGCCCCAATCAAGGAAAAGAAAGGCTTGTAGCTCATTCTTGGAAGCAATAAAAATATGAAGGACACAGAAGGTCTGGGGTTGGTGTAGAGGTCCAGACTCTGTGAAAAGACCGTGAATGGATCTAAGGAGGGATGGGAGTAATCTCCCCACATTACGAGGGCTGACATGGGAAAGAGGGAGTGAGTTATCCTAAATTGCTCTTGAGGAAACTACTGGAGCAAGTAAGGAGCTTAAGGGAGAAGAAGAGATGTTGTAACATTAAGACCTGGCTACAGGCCAAGTGTGGTGGCTCACGCCTGTAATTCCAACACTTTGGAAGCCTAAGCCGGGAGGATCACTTAAGGTCAGGAGTTCGAGACCACCCTGCGCAACATGGCGAAACCCTGTCTCAACCAAAAATAGAAAAAAAATTGGCCGGGCATGGTGGCGCACATCTGCAGTCCCAGCTACTCGAGAGGCTGAGGTGGGAGGATTGCTTGAGCCTGGGAGGAGAGGTTGCAGTGAGCTGAGATTGCGCCACTGCACTCCAGCTTGGGTGATAGAGTGAGATTCCATCTCAAGAAAAAATAAAAAAAAGAGCTGGCTAGAGAACAGAATGAATTATTCTGAAAAGTAGTGAGCCTCTCATCACCTTAGGTATTCAAACAGGGATAATCAACCATGCAGTGGGAAACCTGACCAGATAGGCTTGGGGGCCCTCCCCACACTCGGTGTCCACCCTGCTTGCCACCAATTAGTAATGAGTAGGGAAGGCTCCCTGAAGGAGGCCACATCCGAGCTAGACTGTGAAGATGGAGAGAGCTCTGACCCGATCCCGTAGGGTGCCCGAAGCCAGCCCCACGTGGCAGCAAGTATGAGAACTGGGCACTTCCCCACAAGGTAAGACAGAAGGTGGAGCTGAGCTTTCTCTATGGATCAGAACTGATATAGCAGGTGACAGGTAGAGGAAGGAGAAATAGAGTGCCAGTGGAGAGCCAGGCACAAAAAATCAGGCCCACAGAGCAAAGACTGGAGGGTCCTGGCCTGAGCAAGAGGAAGGGTGGGTGGGAAGGAGAGACCCACCAGGCAGCATCCTGCTGGAGACACTTCTATCATTCCTTAATTGTTCCCAGGACCAGAGCCTGTCAGAATTGGGAAGAGGAGCCCTTCAGGAGCCCCTGGCCCAAGCCCTGATGAGACGGATGAGAGTTGAGGGTCAGGCTGAGCAGCTCATCCAAGGGAACCCAGACCTGAGAAGAGCTCTAATCCCTCCTCAGTCCTTGTCAGCTGTGTGACCTTGGGCAAGTTACTTAACCACTCTGTGCCTCAGTTTCCTCATCTATAAAACTAATCATCTCATCTGCCATAAAAACTAGAAGAGGTGATATAGGAAAAGCACCCAAGAAGAACTAGATAATCAAAATAGACCTACATAGTAGAGCTATCTGCAAATTAACATTAATTTACAATTATTGGGAGATGCCAGGGAAGGCGGTGAATGCCGGGAGCCCCTTCCCACAGCAGTGCTCCATCAGCGCTGTGGACTCAATGCATTTATGGTAACCAGGTAGGTCGCCGGTACCCATATTGATCCCCACCGTGGGAGAAGTCCCTGAAGTATGGTGACCCGCAGGGAAGGGAAAGGCTCAGAGGCCGAGCCCACACGTACCTTCTCCCCGGGTGTGACGGAGATGCGCCACACGCAGTGCATGTGAGCAGAGTAGCCGTTGGGGTATTCAGGGGAGGAGAAGTTGCCTGTGCTGTCTTGCAGGGTCTCTCCGCAGGCTGTGAGGAAAGGAAATGACAGGGCGGGGCTGCAGGCACCAAATCCCCCCACCTTCTGGCTCACCCACCCCTGAGCCCGGGCATCCTCTGGCGGAGGGGAGAATGCCCGAGGAGTGGGAGGGTGTCTGCAGCAGTCCTGTCCCTGTAAGATCCACCCCCTCCGCCTCACATACAGCACACGCCATCCTACCTCCCAGCCCAGTGCTGCCCTGTTTGTGAAGGCAATATGGGTTCCAGAGTTAAGGTCAAGCTCCCTTGGTGGGGCTCCGGCCACCACCTCCCGCTCCTAGGATTGCTCTGTTCTTCCCCACTTCTGCCCCTACAGACCCTCAGAAGGCGGCGGCTCAGCTTCTGACCACCACCTGAGCCTACCCCCAGCGGCCTCCTTCACTTGGACACTGCCCCTCCTATGGGGTCCCCTCCCCCGCCACACCATTCTCTAAAACTTGCAGCCTAAGCCTTCTTGGTGGCACCAGGCACCTGGCCTCTGCCTCCCTCAGGCCTTGCCCTCCACGCCTTCACGCATCCCTTCTCTGCCCTGACCTGGGCACTTGTAAAGCTTGCGGGCTTGGGCAATGTCCCCCTTGCTGAGCCGTGTCCTTTGGCCAATGGGAGGTTTCACCCCGTTCACCTCATACTTGGGGACAATGGTATCCAGGAAGATGCCCCTGAAGAAGAGGGAGAGAAGGAAGGGTGAGCGTCTTATGGACAGTGGGCAGGGAGTGGGTGGCATGCCCATCCGTACCCACAAGTTGCGAACCTGCTGGAGCTCAGACATTCCTCAGCAGGGTCAGGGCCGGGTGGAGACGTCTCACCCTGTCATTACACTGCCCACTGACCAGCAGCCACCCTGCTCCGTGGCAGCCACACCACAGGAGTCGGGGGAGCCCCAGGAACACTTTGGGAGGTCAGGGATGCAGGTCCAGGGTGCCCTGAGACCCACTGGTGCCCCCAGTTCAGGCTGGCCACAACTCCCAGCCTCAGGAAAGCTACAGGCCCCTAGCGGGTCATCTTTCCAACCCCACTGGGCCCCTGCTTCTGCAGCCCCTCATGCTGCTCCAGCCCTAACTAAACTTCTCCCAGGACTCCCTAGGCCAGCTACTCACCCTGCTGGCACAGGCTGCATCTGAATGCACCTGGAACAAGGCCAAAGGCAGATTCCACTGCAGCCAGACCAAGCCCCGGGGACAGCCCCACCAGCTCCCCATCTATCAGTGTCTCCTATACCCCCCATTCCTCCCTTCTGAATCCTGGGTGTTTGCACTGGGAGGAGCAGAGTGAAGGGAAGGCAGGCAGCCCTCCACCTCCCCAGGGCCCCTGACTCACACCCAGCTGGGTGGATCACAGCAGGGGGTGCGGTGGGATGTGGTGGGAAATGTGAGGCCGGGTCTGTGGGGGTGGGGGGGCAGAATGACCTCACCACCCCTCCTTGGTCTCTGTTCCTGCAGGTCTGCAGGCAGGAAAAGTGGATCGGGTAGAAGCACTGAGAAGAGGGGGCAGGGCCACTGTCTGGGACACAGACAGAGGATGAGCAAAGCACCAGGCCTGGGAATGGCCAGGCCAGGAAGCAGTGTGAGCAGGAGGGAGGCGCCATTTCCCACACTCTGCTAAGGAGAAGCTTGGGGGAGGGGAGGCTGGGCCACCACCTTCGAGGGTTCTGGTTGTGGCTTCTGGGGACCTGGGCATCGGATAAGGAGGATGTGCTTTGGAGTTGGGCATAGGGGCTAGTCCAGGGCAGGGGCCTGGCTTCATGCAAACTGGCCAATTACAAAAAAAAAAAAAAAAAAAAGCAGACTAATTAAAAAGGAATGGCTGGGCATGGTGGCTCATGCCTATAATCTCAGCATTTTGGGAAGCCGAAGTGGGAGGATTGCTTGAGCCCAGGAGTTCGAGACCAGCCTGGGCAATATAGTGAGACGCCATCTCTAAAAAAAATTCATGGTGGTGTGCACCTGTCGTCCTAGCTACTCAGGAGGCTGAGACGGGACAATTGCTTGAGCCTAGGAGTTTGAGGCTGCAGTGAGCCATGACTGTGCCACTGCACTCCAGCCTAGGTGACAGAGCAAGACCCTGTCTCAAACAAAAACAAAAACAAACAAATGGCCCACAAATAAAAGCTCAGCACCCTTTGGGCTAATATTTTGGGGCTACCCCACACTGCTTGGCTTGCAGAGTGGTTGGGTTCAGCCTCCTCTGCCAGGTGCCCTGGGTGCACACAGTGGTAAGGCCCTGCCACGGCCCCACCCATGGAAGCGGACAGGAGGGCAGGCAGCATCCATGGACCCTCTGCTTGGAGGCCACAGTCCCCCGGAGCCACTCTTTTCCTGGGTCACTGCCCCAGAAGTGGGAGGCAGAAGGAGAATGGCCTACAGAGGGCAGCGTGGGGCTGCCCCAGCAGAGGCCCAGCCCTGACCGCATCTCCTACCTGGAGAACGTGTTCCGAGCATAATGCATGATGCTGTCAAAGTCATAGGTCTCCCCCAGGGACTCCACCTCCTGAGGCTCCATCTTCAGGAAGTTATACTCCTGCCCTGAGAAGATCAGGAAAAGGGTGTGTGGGGAGGGAGGGAGTGGGTCTGCCTGGGATGCAATGCTCCCTTTCCAGGGCAGGAATGGGGTCCTTCCTGTATCTGAGAGGGCCCCCCTACCTGAGGGTCCGGGGAGCAGCCAAGGGGAGACTGGGGAGTGGGGAGGGTCTCAGGAAGAGTCCTAACCAGCAGAGGGCCTGGTGAATGGAGGACTCAAGGGAACATGGAAAGAAAGCACCCATTTCTAGAGCCACAGCTGAGAAGGAAGCAGTGAAGAGTGGAGAACGCCTGGGAGAGAGGGAGGAGGTAAGAAGGGAGGGACAGAGATATCGAGAAAATGAGAGAAAAGCCCTCAGAGGGCAGACCAGGCAGAGGACAGAAAGTGGGCAAAGGTGGGGAGAAAGGCCTGAGCAGTCCCCAGGACGGGCCCACTACGCCCATGCCCCACCCTAGAGGCTGCCCGGGCTACCGCTGTCCAGGACCAGGACCTGGCCCAGCCCCCCAGAGGAGCTCCACAACGGATGTAGGTCCTTGATCTGCCACGGAGGAGGAAATGCCTCAAAGGCAAGGGCTGGCTCAACCCAGGCTGAGGGTAGCGCTGCGGGCCCAGGCGATGACGTCTGGCAGGAGCGGCTCCCACTGCCCCCAGGGTCCCTGGAGGTGGGGGTTGGGGTAGGAGCCGCCCACCAAGGCCGCACCGAGGGGCAGGTACCTACCTGGCTGGATGTTCTCACGAACGATGGAAACGTGGCGGTCCCGGTCTGGCCGAGTGTGTTCGTGCCAGAAGCCGACGACGTGGCCCAGCTCGTGGACCACGATGCCGAACTTGTCACAGTTCTTGCCGATGGAGATGGCCTGGGGGCCCCCGCCGCGGCGACCCACGTAGGAGCAGCACCTGGAGGGCGGGGCCAGCTCAGGGGGGCGGTCCCGAGCTGGGGGAGTGCATCCACTCAGGGGCGGGGCCAGGCTGCCGGGGGTCGAGGGGGAGGGGAGCGGAGGGGAGGTGAGCCCTGAGCGCCGAGTGTGCTGGAGGTCACAGCCACACAAGGGGCAGTTCCTGGGGAGATGCCCCATAGCAGGAGGAGACGAAGGGACCCAGGGCTGTGCCCAGCTGGGGGCAGCGGCAGTGCCCAGGGGAGAACCTGGGTTGGGGCAACGGCGGAAGGTGTAGTGCCTAGGGCTTCCTGCTCACCCGCAAGGTCGATAGGTGAACACAATATAGCTGTCCTCGTCCGTGCGCTCCAGGAAGGTGACACACGTATGCTTCTCCCAGTGCCTCATGGCCTGCCGGAAGACTGCCCTCTGGCTACCTGCCAGGAGGAAGGGAGACAGGTTGCCACGGTGTCCAGGCGGTCCCATCCCCTACCCACCCCCTACCCACCATAGAAGAGTCACAGCCATTCTGAGAGCAGACTGACCGGAAAGGAAAGTGTGGGCACTCGGGCTGCAGATGGCACCCACGCCTCCGTGCCTGGCAGGGCTGCCCCAAGGCCAGGCCCAAAAGCTGGCTGCATCCTGGGCCCCACAATAGCACGCTCACCAGTGAAGTTTCCCCCAATGACAAAGGGGATGACCCCATCGGGCCACACACGCTCTGGTCGGGACGTTGCCGCCCGCCGGCTACGGGATCTCCCTCTCCATCTCCCACAGGCTTCCCTCTGAGGCTGCCCGTTGGTGCTCTGGCAGCTGGGGGTGGAAGTGTTTCCGGGAACTGAAAGAGGAAGGCATGGAGGCTAGTGAGTGGAGAGGAAGACGAGGAAAACAAAAGCATAGTCAAACCTCATTTTTCATGGATTCGACGCTTGCAAATTTGTCTACTGGCTAAAATTTATTCACAGCCCCCAAAATCAATACTTTCAGGGCTTTCACGGTCATTTGTGGACATTTGCAGAGCAGTGAAAAATTTCAGTCACCCAACATGCATGTTCCTAGCTGAGGTTGAACAATTCAATGCTCTGCCTTCTGCTTTTGGCTCCCATTGTGTAAACAAGGGTCCTTTTTGAGGTCTAGTTAAAGTGCCCTGTTTTTTTGCGTGTTTGTGTGCTTTGTTGAGGGTTTTGCTGTTTAAAACAGCCCCTGAGCATAATGCTGAAGGGCTCTCTGGTGTTCCCAAGGGCAAGAAGGCTGTGATGTGCCTTACAGAGAACATACATGTGCTAGGTAAGCTGCTTTGAGGCATGAGTTAGAGTGCTGTTGGTGGTGAGTTCGATGTTAATGAATTAGCTCCATATTAAGCAAGGTGCCTTTATAAAGATAAACACTCATAAAACAAGGTGATGCATTGATCAGTTGACAAAAATGTTGTGACCAGAGGCTTGAAGGAACCTGACCCTGTATTTTCCCTAGGAGCAATGGGTCAGTATTTGCTAGTGTTTTCAGTGACTGTATAGAGTAAATATAAAGTTATTCTGTAACTTCCACAAACAGTGAGAATTGACAGTAATCATAAAAGAGAACAAAGGTGCACTCATTTTCTAGGAATTGTGGGGCTCTGAGATTAGGAAAATATCCCTTCTCATTGAATAAACCTTGACATTTGTGGAA
Organism: Piliocolobus tephrosceles; assembly: GCF_002776525.5. Classification (NCBI taxonomy): domain Eukaryota; kingdom Metazoa; phylum Chordata; class Mammalia; order Primates; family Cercopithecidae; genus Piliocolobus; species Piliocolobus tephrosceles. Next base: position 20,370,067 of record NC_045440.1, on the reverse strand, counting down.
CATTCAGAACTCTATGCCTTCTTTTGGTTTCCCAAATTCATGTTTGCATTTGACATAGGAGCTCTAAGGCATGTGGACAAGTGTCATATTGTATTTGGCACATGATGAAACTAAAGCCAAAGCTTTGCCCAAAGTCACCTGGTAGGTTAGCAGGGGACCCCTCCATGCAGCTTTCCCTTGTGCCATACCTACTAGTCCCCACTAAGGTCACATAAGCCTTACTTGTTAGCAGGCCACCAGGTCACCCTCCAGTGCCACCTACCCTTATTCCATAAGGTACCCACATCGGGATCTTCCCTCAAGCTGGATAGGACAACTTCAGGCACACCACAGTGTTCCAAGAGCAGGCCCTCAATAAGAATCCCTGCCCTTTGGCGTGGTGGCTCAGGCCTGTAAACCCAGCACTTTGGGAGGCCAGGGAGGATGGATCACCTGAGGCCAGGAGTTCGAGACCAGCTTGGCCAACACCGTGAAATCCCGTGTCTACTAAAAATATTAAAAAATTGGCCCGGCGTGGTGTTGCATGCCTGTGGTCCCAGTTACTTGGGAGGCTGAGGCAAGAGAATTACTTGAACTCAGGAGGCAGAGGTTGCAGTGAGCCAAAATGGTGCCACTGCATTCTAGCCTAGGTAACAGAGTGAGACCCTGTCTCAAAAAAAAAAGAGAGAGAACAAAAGAAAAAAGAATCCCTGCCCCTGCCCTTTGGGAAGGGGAGGGCTATTTGTGTGCTCTCAGGACCATGTCTCAAATATCAGCATTGGCAGTGAGGAGCTTTCACCCTTCTACAGAGCAGTGAGGGGCTGGAGAGAACAGACACAGCCCAGGCCCTCATCCCTCCCATTCCCGCATCCATGCACAAGTACCACATGAATTTTTAGGAGTTTGGACCACAATCAAGGATAAGAAGAAAGCATCCCTGACCTTAAAGAGCTTTGAGTCCAGCTAGGGAGACATAGGAGCAAATCCTTTCAATATGGTGTGATAAGTGACAGGGTAACAGTGTGAGCACAGACGAGGGAGAAAACAGGGAAAATGGAGGGATAGTCATGTTTGGGGGGCAACTGGGAAAGATTTATAGGAGAAGCTCCTGAGATGGGCCTCAGAGGATGCACAGAAACTTGCAAAGTGGGAACAGGAGAGCCCAGGAGGGATTGCAGTATTGGGCAGAGTGTCAAGATCTGGAGTGAGAAAGCTTGGGTTCCAGTCCCAGCTCTGCCACTCACTAGCTGTGTGATCCTGGGCAGGTCACTTTACCTCTGTGAGTCTTAGTTTCTGGACCTGTCAAATAGGAGCTGTCCTGACACCGCCTTTAAAGGTGGTTGGGGGCAGTCAGGCTAGATAATACTTTGAAAGTGGTTTGTAAACTGTAAGCAGAAAGAATGTCAGTTCTTAGTTGCTGGGGATGTCTGTATTTACCACTCCTCTGGGGAAGGGATGAAGATGTCCCGAGGGAAGATAGGCCCATGTGCTGGGGTCAACCTCATGGCCTCTGTCCTGGGAGGGCCTGGCTGGGAACAGGGAGAGTCCTTGTTTCCCTAAGACTGGAATCCATTTCTAGGACACAGAGGGCCCTTTGGCACCCGACTTACCTGCACCTTTGATGGAGGACTTACGAGCTGTGTGCTGTCTGAGATCTGCAGCCTGCTGTACCTGGAAGGCCCTCAGGTCCTCTTCGTCCAGGGCAATGTCCCCAAGAAAGGCAGCTAAAGAGAAAAGAAGAAGCCAGGACTGAGTTAATCCTCCTTCCCAGCCCTGGGTGCGACGTGCTTCTAGCCCCAGCCCTGTGGGCACCAGCCCCCAACCTCCACAGCGACTGTGATCCTCAAATGCCATCTGAACAAGAAGGAGATGAGCAGTTAGGGATCAGCTTACAGAATTTCTTGGGAAGCTCATGCTTACTTTTCAGTTAAAATCCCAATAAAGCTGATGCTCAGTCCCTACCAGGCTGTTAGCTCATCATTCTTTGGGGGAGTGTGGGGCAGATAGGGTCTCACCGCTGTGCCCAGCTAATTTTTTAAAATTAGCAGGATCTTGCTATGTTGCCCAGGCTGGTCTCAAAATCCTGGCTTCAAGTGATGCTCCATCCCTCCTCAGCCTCTCCAGTGGCTGGGAATACAGGTGTGAGCCACAGAGCCATCATTCTTCAGCAAATACTTAGTTAACATACTACTGTGGTCGAGACAATACCCTAGTCATTAGCAAGACAGAAGAGGCCCCTGCTCCTGTGGAGCTAACTTTCAATAATATGCAAGTAAATAAATACTGACCTAGGGTCTTCTAGATAGCAATGGGAGCTATGAAGAAAATAAAACAGGGTGTGCTGAGCATGTGGTGTTCACTCAACAAACGCTGTTTCAATTTAACCATGGTGGGGGGGTCTATGAAATAAAATAAGCCAGGTGTAGTGGCTCACACCTGTAATCCCAACACTTTGGGGGGGTCGAGGTGGGCAGATCATTTAAACTCAGGAGTTCAAGATCAGCCTGGGCAACATGGTGAAACCCTGTCTCTATAAAAAATACAAAAATTAGCCAGGCATGGTGATGTGATGCATGCCTGTAGTTCCAGCTACTCACTCTGGAGGCTAAGGCAGGTGGATCAATTGAGCCCAGGAGGTCAAGGCTGCAGTGAGCTGAGATGATGCCACTGCAATCCAGCCTGGGCAACAGAGTGAGACCCTGTCTCAGAAAAAAAAAAAAAAAAAAGGAAATAAAATTGCAGCAATTTTCATTAGAACAGATAAGCATCTTTGGGAAACGAAGATACCTTCCGGGAGCTTCCCAGCTAGGAGGAAAAAGTTTAACAGCTCTCAAGTAATTCCTATTCCAAGTCTTAGGCTGCTCAAGCAGAAAGGCCAGAGGGGAAGAGAGCCTCCCTAAAGGGCCATTCCGATTCCAATATCTGGAGCTGAGGAGGGATGTTTCCAGAGACCCGGCTGAACTGTCTGTCTCCCTTTTGAGAAGTCTGTAGAAAAGGAAGCAGAGGCCATAGAACTGGCCGCTTTGGAAGGCGCTCATATGGGAGCTGCATGCTGAGCTGGGCTGGGCTGGGGGAGGCGGGAGGCTGGGCTAGAGGTGGGACCCACAGCGGCTTCCCTGCAGCTCCACCCACGGCAACATCTGCTTCTCATCCAGGCAGAGCGCTATACAGGCCTGGCGGTCGCATTACACAAATTGTTTTAACCTTGAGGACTTCTACACAGGTTTTTCCTCCCCAGTTGGCCTCACTGGTGAACACACACACACACTGACTTTATCACATACAGAATCAGACACCCAAGGTTAGTGTTCCTACGGACACATGGTGGCATCCACACCCTTGCCATCCAGTGCAGAGCCATCAAAGCCAGAGACACACATCCTTGCACACAAAAGCAGCGCCCAGCACTACGCTTTCAGGCGGGAGACACTCCGGGATGTTCAAATGAATGAATTGCTATGCTGATATTCTTCTGGCTTGCAAATACATGCCCAGAGACACACCCTCACCTAGACAGGATCAACAGAATGTGGGAGTGACTGTGGCAGTCATCGAGGCCAAACTTCCATTTTATAGATGAGAAAACTGAGGTCCCAAAAGCAACAACTTAACTGAACCTACACTGCTAGTCACTGGAAAACTGGATGTATAACTCAGGCCTCCCCATTCCCAGTCCAGCGAGCACTGCACTCCCTAGAACCCCTATTGCAAATACATACACACAAAAATAGATACTCAGACAGACACATCCACAACAAAATACACACACAGTCACAGTTTTAAAAAACCACACATGCACAAGCTTCAACACACACAAACCAGCTGCAAGCTCTGAACTCATTAAGCCGATAATAGTCGTGATAATGACACCTTATGTAAATGTCTGTTGAAATTTTTGTGGTGCTTTCCAATTGGCAAAGTGCTTTCCCATTAATTAATTTAATCCTGGCCTAGCCCACAACATGCCCAGTAAGCCACACTCCATCCACACCATGCTCTTGCGGGGGAGTGCCCCATTAGAAACTCTCAGAGAGAGATAACCTAAGTGGCTAGGCTCCAGCCCCCTTCCCTGACTTTAGACATCAGAACACTTGAGCCTATGAAGGGCAATGACTCACTCAAGGTCACCAGCCAGTAAGTGGCCCCAAATCTCTTCCAACCCATGAGAAAGCTACTCTTACTTAAATCGCCATCCTTGGCAGGTGGCCTTGGCTCAACAACTGATGGGACAGCAACAGAAGATGCTTCCCAGGTGACATGTAAGAGTGGCCTTAGCAAGGACATGGGATGGAAGGTACACTCCAAGGAAGAAGCAGTGGGTTCATACTTGCCATTCACATAGATGTGCATGTGCCACACGAATGCCTCCACACTTAGACTTGTGGATATCTTTCTCTTTTTTTTCTTTTTACTTTTCTTTTTTTTTTTTTTTGAGATGGAGTCTCACTCTGTTGCCCAGGCTGGAGCGCAGTGGTGCAATCTCAGCTCACTGCAACCTCTGCCTCCCGGGTTCAAGCAATTCTCCTGTCTCAGCCTCGCCCAGTTAATTTTTGTATTTTTTTTTTTTTTAGTAGAAACGGGGTTTCACCCTGTTGGTCAGGCTGGTCTTGAACTCCTGACCACAGGTGATCCTTCTGCTTCGGCCTCCCAAAGTGCTGGGATTACAGGTGTGAGCCACCATGCCCGGACACGTGTGTTTTACCTTTCACAGACATTGTACCCGCAGGCTCCCACACCCAAACCCACAGGCATCATCGCATACAGGTGTGTCTGGACATTTAGACTCACCTTTGGACACAGAGCAAAGGGCAAGGTCTTTGGAGTCAGACAGACCTGTCTTGGAATCCCAGGTTGGCTACTATTAGCTGACAAGCCATGTAAACTCTTCTCAGGCTCAATGTTCTCCTAGATAACAGAATCTGTCTCCTAGGATTACTACATGAAAGAAGACATATACACGAACCCCTTAGCATAGAGCATGCAGCACAGTAAGCACTGCCCACTCCTTTAATATTATCCCAACACAACCCGTAAGCTCAGAGTCAGCCCTAGACCTCCTCAGGGAATGCTGTCTCACCCACACTGTCTGCCCCCACCCCTCCTTGAGTGAAACCCCAGTGCAGAGGCCACAGAACTGTGCTGGCCTGTGGGTCCAGGGCCAGTGTAGAACCAGGGCAGAGCAAATGTAAGGCAGGGCAGGGCATGGCCTTGGCTGCTGAGCTCCAGGGGTGAGGATGTCATGGCTGAAGAATGCGTGGGAACCGAGTGGGGGTGGGGAGAGAGGAGATGGACAGGAGAGCCTTAGGGGCAGGAGCTGGGCCTTGGGGCACTGTGCTTTTGGGCTCCCCTCTGGGGAAGCAAGGGAATCTGGATGCTAAGGAGTCTAGGAGGTCTCTCCTTACTCAGAGGAAGCCCTGGGGTCACGGTCAGGGTAGTAGTTATTTTTGACACAAGATAAAAATTGTTTGTGTTGTTTTCTGGCTGTAAACCTGCCAGGAGCACTGTGGCTGAGCCCATCTGTGTGCCTGGGCCTGGGAAAAAATCTCACTCTTCCAGGTCAACCTCTGGACTCCACTGTCTCCTCCCCCAGGGCATTGCAAGGCATCCCCTCCTTGGGAAGTGAGGAGAGGAAGCTGGCTGGTGTAATGAGCCCCAAGGCTATATGTGCAAGACTGATGCATGTCCCGTGGCACAAATGCAAGCTTCTAGCTGGGGGATGACACACCCAAACCCCTGCAAACATGTGGATGGACGTCATCACATGTGAACACTTCCGCAGAGGTGCACGTTTGCACCCACGCCTGCATGTACTCAGGAAGACCCATGCCCACACGGGTGAACATGCTTGCCCACAAGGCAGCGACATACCCACGCATGTGCACACACACTCAACCGCTTTCCCATGCAGGATCTTGTGTTTTTAAACACACAAATAACTGCAGGCATACACTGTGTTTCATGGGCCACACTCCCCAAAGGGCAAGGGTGCACTTAGAAATAGACAGGGATGCACTTGTGTGAGACAAAGAGAGCGAGGGACAGGAGAGAGAGAGATTAGCTGACTCCCTTGGATCTCCTTAGGAGGTTCTTAGTGGCCTGAGGAGTGGTGCTTCTACTCCCCCCACCCCAATATCTTCTCCCCAAATCTCTAGAGAAACTAGATTTTTTTTTTTTTTTGGACAGAATCTTGCTTTGTCACCCGGGCGAGAGTACAGTGGCGCAATCATAGCTCACTGCAGTCTCCAGCTCCTGTACTCAGCCTTGAACTCTCAAGCTCAAACTCCTCCCACCTAAGCCTCCCAAGTAGCTGGGACTACAGGCGCATGACACCACTCCCAGCTAATTTTTTAAGTTTTTTGTAGAGATGGGCGTCTTGCTGTGTTGTCCAGGCTAGTCTTAAACTCCTGGCTTCAAGTGATCCTCCCGCTTTGGCCTCCCAAAGGCATAAGCCACTGCTCCCAGCCTATAATTCTTAAGAATCCCTTCTTCCTGGGAAATCTCTGGGCCCCGCCCCACCCCATCTAGGGCCCAGGGAGAGTATAAGTTTTTTCCTCCCGGCTTGGGGCAATGAAATAAGAAGGTGACTCAGGGGCAGGGGCCTGGGTGGGTGGGGTGACTCAGCTGTCTAGAGGGGGAGTGTGGTCTGGTGACAGGAGAGATTCTTTCTAGACCTCAGAGGGTATACCCTAATCCTCTGCGGCTCTCTGATGTCCAAACCTGGGCCAGGCGGCCCCTTGGGTGGGGATGGGGATGTGCTGCCCCCTCCCGCTCCTGCAGACTCTGGGCTGCCAGATGAGGTTGAGGTGGCAGCAGGGGCCTCACTGGCCCATTTTAACACTGGCACAGGTTTACTACCCAGCCCTGTGTGCGACGTGCTTCTAGCCCCACCCCTATGGGGTCAGGCCAATGGGCTTCTCTGATTATGGCATCAACTGTGTCCCACTTTCTGCCTCCAAGGTCTCTCCAGGGGGTTGCTGGCTGGTCACCTGGGGTAGCTAAACAGTGCTGGGAATCTTGCAGAAGGACCCCCTTCATGGTTTGGCTGATTTCCTGACATACAGGAAATCAGGGCTGCCTCAAAATCTTCCTGGGCAAGGGCTAGTGAGGGTTTGGTGGCACCAGCTCTGAGCACACAAACAGACCAGCTTGGCTTCCTGCCCAATGTCCTGGTCTCACCCAGAAGGTCCAGGAACCTCTCCAGGGTATCAAGGATCTTAATTTTGCCCTTAGCACAACGGCAACCATAACTTGACCAGTAATGGCCCAACGAAGGGGCCTGGCTACCCTCAGAGCAACCCAAGAGGTCACAGGTAAGCTGTGGGAGTCAAAGCAGCTTTCACTTCCAGCCCTTGAAAAGAAGCAGGGACAGACATGCCTGCCATCATCACCTCCAGCATCTGGAGGTCAGGGCTGCAGAGGGTACAGGAAGCAAAGCCAGGCAGGAGAAAGCAACGTGGAGAACAGAGCTGAGGGGCCTGTGGCTGGAAGACAGTGGCACAGGGGTGTGGGTATGAGTGCCTAGGAATGCCCATGTGAGTTTCTTCCAGAGGTGGGAAGATCTCAAGCATCAGTCACACCCCAGAGGGAGGCCTGATCTGACCCAAGGCCTGGTCTTGTCAGGCCCCAGGGCCCTCTCAGCCGCCCCCAGGCCTGGCCCAGCGCCCCACCAGCCTCACTTCACCCGGTTGGAGTGCTTTCTCCAGAGCCCTTACTTGAAGCTCCAACTCAGCCAGCCCCACCCTAGCATGAAACCTGAGACTGGGGGGAGAGCCCTCAGCCTCTTGCTGCTCTGAAAATCACTCCCATTTCCAACAAGAAGGGAAAGACATCAGAATGGTTTCCCACCCATTCTTTAAGGCCCGGCCCCAATTGCACCTCCTCCACGAAGACCCCCCAGACCTTCCCAGCCTGCTGTGATCACTTTTCTCTGCCACCACCAGGCTGCAGAGGGGTAGGAGACTCCCTGAGCCTTTAGCGTCCTACTCTCCAATGTGGCACTCAGTGTGGCTTGGTTTGTGCCGTTGGTTATGTCTGTAGGTGTCTTGGGTCCCTACTGGACTGTAAGCTCCTTGAGGGCAGGGTCCTAGCTTGTACCTCCCACAACATCCATTCCAGGCCCTAGCACATATTAGGTATTGATGGATTGATGGATAAGAAGTACAAGGAGACAGCAGTAATCCGACACTCCTCAAAAAATTGAAGTGAGAGTCTGAGGCACAGAAAACAGGGAGGAGGCAGCCCACATTTATTTAGCTCTGACTCTGTGTTAAGCACTATTAAGTGTTTTATGTATGTTCTCATATTTAACCCTTACCACCAACTCTATGGGAAGATGTATAATCAGTCCCATTTTACAGGTGTGAAAGCGGCAGTCCAGACATATCATTACCATTCTGAGGTAGTACAGCTATAATGAGTGGCGGGGTCAAGATTGAAAGCTAGATGTGCCTGCCTTCCAAGTCCATGGGCAGTCCACTCTGCCCTGTGCCCACTCCCAGCACCCAGCAAGAAAGATGACAGCGAATGTCCTGGTTTACTCGCAGCCTAGCAGGCGTGGAGGGGGAAGGGCTGACGGATTTGCCCTGATCTTCTCCAACGGATGGTGTCTTATTCCTGCCTGTGGGCCATCCTCCCAAGACAGTCCCTGAACAGGGTCCCAAGAGCCAGGACTAGAGCAACCTGCCCCTCTGCCCCTTGTGCCCCACACAGGCAGTCCAGTTCTAGGAACTATGCCACTTCCCCTGGCTCTGGCTATTTGGAGATGAGCTGAAGTCAGAGAGGCAGGAAGTCGAGGAAAAGTTCTGATATCTTGTCCCTGTGTGTCCCCAAACAGCCTGCCCAGGGGCATCCAACTGGGCAAATGGCCCAAGTGCCTGGCCATCTGGTCACTCCAGGGGCAGGACCCCTCTGGACCCAGCAGGAGTGAAGGGGTTACATAGGGTCTTCAGAGACAAAGAACACACACACACACACAGGCAAACACACACTCCGGGGTCCTGACCTCGGCTAATTAGCCTCTGGTGTCTCAGGGGTGACAGAGCTGATATACAATATCTGGATTCTCTTTGTATTTTCCCTCTTTCCACCCCAACTTGGCCTTGGCAGGGGTCTCCGGACACATAGGGACAAAAGTAAGTCCCCCTTCTGGGCTGGCTTCTCTGACTTTGACAGCTGTCTCCTAAGTTCCAGAAAGCTGCAGCTACTGGTTAAACCACGGGATACCCAGAGAGCACGATCTCAGGGAATCCCTGGCAAAACTTTCTTCTTCCACTTGGGCTGAGTGGTGGCCTGGGGGACCTGCTCCTTGGAGACTCAGGCCTCCCAGCTCCAAGCCAGACAGATGTGCAGCCCCAGGGCAGCCCAGATAGACTGGAAAACACCCAGCTCCTGGAACAGGAGAGATGGGGGAGAAGGGGAAAGAACACACACACACACACACACACGCACACACGCACACACACGCACAGGAGTTTGGCCAGAAAAGTTTCCTACAGAAGGAAAAGCCGCCTTGCCCGCCGGTTTTCCCCGGACCCAAAGAGACTTCCCCTGGAATCCTCTGGGAAGATGAGAGGCAGCGGCAGCAGCTTCCACCAACAGCAGCAAAACTTCAGTCCGAAAAGTCCCCCAAACCCCCTCCCTCTCCCCCTCGTTCTTTTGTTCCCCACTGCATTGCCAACCAGGCAGCTCCCGGCTTCCCACACTGGACTGTCCTCCCCCAACCCCAAACCCGAACCCGCCCGCGCCTCCCCGCCTGGCCCGCTGCCGGGGGGCCGGGGGGCGCTCACCCGCCTTGCAGGGGTCTTTGTAGTTGAGGGGCTCCGAGTCGTCCTCCTCCGCCAGGTCATAGGTGTAGTCGGCCAAGTCCAGCGGCCGGCCGGGACGCGGGAGCAGCAGCAGCCCGAGCAGCAGCGGCAGGCGGGCCACGCCGGGCATGCTGGCGGGGCGGCGGCGAGGGAAGCGGGGCACTGGAGGCCAGGGGAGGGCGTCCCCTCGCCCGCTCGTTCGCTAGATCGCGACCGCGACCGCTCCCGCCCTCGCTCCCCGACCTCTTCCCCTTCCCTCCGCTCGCCTCTCTCCTTCCTGTCTCCCGCCCCCCGCTCGGCCCGCCGCTCCGCGCTCGTCCTCGGGCTCCAGCCGTCTCCCTCTCCCTTCCCTTCTTTTTCTCTCTTTCTTTCTCTCCCTCCCTCCGGCTCCCCCCCCCCTTTTTAGGGAAATGAGCTCGCTGGAGGGCGGGTTTTCGCCCGAGCTCGGCCCCCCTCGGGGCCGGGACAGTGCTCGGCCGGGCCAGGCCGCGCGCCAGCCGGGGCGGGGAAGGCGCAGAACCGCGCGCCCGGGGAGGGGGCTCGGGCCGCCCGGGCCGCGGGCCGCGGGGCCGGGGCGGGAGCTCGGGCCCCCGGGGTGCCGGGAGGGCTGTCGCTCCCGAGGTGCCCTCTAGCGGCGGCCTCCCCCGCGGGCGCCGGGCCGAGCCCCCGCCCCGCCGCAGGACACGCTGTCAGGTCCTTCCGCCGCCCCTGCCCCGCGCCCCCGCCTCGGGTCGGTCTCTCCGCCGGCGTCTCCCTCGCTCCCCTTCTACGACCCTCTCTCTCTCGCGTCTCGCTCTCTGCGCTCTCTGTCTCTCTTGCTGTCTCGGTGTCTCTCCCTCCTCCGGAGACGCCGCTGGAGGGCGCCGAAAGCCCGTGGATGGCTCCCCGCTAGCCCCTCTCCCCCGCCGGCGTGGACCCAGTCCCCCAGCGCACTGGGACAGAGGCAGAATGGCAAACCCCACTCTGCTTTCCCAAGGCACTTCCCTTCCTGGCCGGCCCCTGCCAGGGCAGGACTGTGCCCTGCAGAAAGATAGAAGCAGACCCTTTGCTTTTCAATCAGGCTGCTTTATTCTGTTGTAGCAGGAGTTCCCGGGCCCCTGGGCACCAACTCTGCCCGCCCCCATCCTCTCCCCAAACTCCCATTTCTCCAGGGCCTGTCCCTGCGTTGTGGGCAGAAGCAGCCTCTTGCTCGTCTGCAAAAGCTGCAAAAGACCCTTTGCTCAGGGCGTTTCCTGTCCCCTTGGGGCTTCCACTGACCCTGTGAAGCAAAGGAATGTTGAAGATGGACAGAGGATCGGGGGAGTGGGAAGTACCGGTCTGTGAGCCTCACCTCCCCTGAGCTCCCTGGATGACCCTGCTTCAGTGAATGTCCCAGCGCCTGGTCCGCGCGAGCGCTCCTCTACAGCCCGGGCAGGTGGCCCAAGCGCTCCCAGCGACCCTGGGATCACACCTGCTCACTTGAGGAGTCCGTCCTAGATGTAGTAGAGCGGCACCTCGCCACACAGGGTGCTCACGGCCATGCCCAGGAAGGCCGAGTCCCCTCTGGAGGGTGCTGAGCCTGCATCTCGCCCCTCCACCTGGTCCAGCTTAGAGGTAGGCACTGCGGGCTTGGCCTGCGGAGAGCATTCCATTTGGAATCTAGGAAGTGAGTTTGTATCCCGTGTGCAGCCCTTATTGTGGGACTTCAGGTATATCAGGCAATCTCTCTGAGCCTCAGTTTCCTCACCAGTAAAGAGGGGCTGTGCTAGAGTCAGAAGCCACCAGGTAGTGAGTGGACTCAGCTGAGCCCAGCAGCTTGGCAGTGGGGTGGGAAGGGAAGGAGTCATGCAGGGGAATAGGGAGAGGGGCAGTCAGCTGGCAGCCAACAAGGAACGGTGCTTTACAGGTGACAAATAGCCACCATTCAGACGCTCCTCCCAGCAGCCCTGGGAGGGAGACAGCCCACTCCTTTCACCCACACACACACCTGGAAGTTCTGGACTTTTCTAGTGAGAGCCTCAAGACCAGGGATGCTCTCCGGAGCTGTCTTCATGATGTAGCAGCAGGTGCCAGGGGCTGGCTTGTAGGCGATCAGGAGCTAGGCACAGAATGCTGGAGATGATTCGGGGGTCCCTGCCCTGCTCTCTCCCTCACCCAGGTCCTTAGCAACCTCCCTCTAGGTTGGGCATGGGAGTTATACTAGAATCTGGGGTTCAGGCCAAAAGGGCTAGAGGAGGGGGAGAGATGGATGTGGATGAAGTGGCCCAGCTGGGTGGCTCTGGCAGAGCCTTGTCATTGGTCCCAGGGTCAGGAGGTCCGGGCATACCCACCCGCTGGTAGTCATACACCACGAGGCCAGTGGAGCCGATGGAGAAGGTGGCAGTGGTACCCAGGTGCCCACTCAGGGCCAGGTGTTGCTGGGCTTCCGGAGCCCCGATGCTCATCTCCAGAACCTGGGGAAAGGGCATGGAGCTGCCTGGTTTTCCCCTTTCCTACTCAGCCTGTGGTACACATCCCCATACTCAGGCCTCTGTACTCAGATGCGCTTCCCTCTTTCCCCAGAGCTCAGAGAGGCTGAGTGGAACCAGGTGCTGGAGGGAGCCGGCTGTCCTGCTGTGGGGCGGGGGCCTTGTGGAAAAGCCTGGGCTGGGTTGCCACCTGGTTTGTGCCTCTTTCCTTCTAGCTGTGCCCCTTGCCTCCTCCCCTCCACTCCCCTTGGACAGTTTCCTATCGCCCACTGCCGCCCCATCCCACACCTCTCACCATCTCCGTGTGTTTCTGGCTCATGTGGAGACCCATGAGCAGGGCTCCCACAATCACCACAACGACAAGGACCACCACCACCACCACGATGAGAAGGCGTTTCAGGTGCACCGGGCAGCAGGGGATGCCAAATCGACCCCGGGGAGCTGCGGAGTAGTCCTGACACGGCGGGGCAGGCAGGGAGACAGGCATGAGGTCATGAGGCTGTCCCCTCTTCTCCCTGCACAAGCTGGACACCCTCCCACGGCCGCCTAGGGCTGGACGGCCAGTGGGATGGACGGACAGGGAAGGGTTGAGGAGATCAGAGAAGGCTTCTTGGAGGAGGTGGCCTGGATTCTAACAAACCCATAGACACGTAGAAGCTTAGAAGCAGGGTCTAGTTTTGAGGGACCCAAGAGAGCCTGCTTCACCTGTCTCTTCCTGCTGCGTCCCCCAGGCCCCTGGCATCTCAGTCATGGTCAGCCCCTCTCTGTTCCCCAAGTGATCACCTCTATGTGGTGACACAAAGTCGCCCTCCTTCCTGGAATACCTTCCACCTTCTCCGCCAGGTGAGCTCCTCCTTATTCTGGCTCTAGCTCATGTGTTGTTTTCTCTGTGAAGTGTCCCCTGACTTCTGAAGTTTTTCATGGCTTCTGACTCGGGGCTGTCTATGGATGGCCCTTTCAATCGACCCCTATCATGGCTCTCGGCCCACGAACAGCTCCCCAAGGGTCCCTGGCTTAGTGGTCTTGGTGTCCCCCATCCTGACTTACCACAATCCTAGGTTAGTTGAGTGAATGGATCTGGATAAGGAAACAGGCCAGGGAGGATAGAGGAGGCAGGGCCCATCACACACACGCGCACACACACGCACACACACGCACACACGCATACACACGCACACACACACGCAACCACACTCACCGGCGGGCTTTCCATCAGGACCTCTTTGCTGCCCACATCCATCTTGCTGCAAGTGCTATGCTGTCCTCTCCTGCTCTCCCAGGTGTGACCAGGGTCTTATATGTGTCCATAGGGAGAGAGGACAGAGGTAAAGGACCAAGCCTCCTGTGTGCCAGCCAAGCCCTTGGCTTTGAAGCTTGTTTGTTCCTGGCCCTCCAGAACTGAAGCCCAGATAAGCCAGCTGTGAGAGCCCCCAAGGGCCCTTGGCCCCGGCACATGAGTCCTCTTGGCCCCAGCAAGAGCAAACCTGGGTGAGCTGAGCAAACTTGCCCTTGGGCCACCTGCACCTCTCACCGTGGGTGTCTTCCTGGCGTGCCCGCCTTCCTTGCTGGCACCTGCCCCTGCTGCCCTGTGACTTTCCATATTCTTCTGCCAGCCTGAACCTCTCAGGCAGCCAAGGGTCTGACCATCACGTTTCCCAACAGAATTTCTCGATGCATAGGGATGCACTCCAGGAAGGGGGTTCTGGAGGCAGCACCTGTAGACTCAGAGAGGACTCTGCCTAAGGCAGGAGGTGCTTTGACGTCAGTTTTGGGGGTTTCATAAATGTACATCTCCCTGTAAGGACCAATTCCAACTTCAAGCACTCTTTCCCTCACCTCGCCTCCTCCCACGCATCTGGTACCAACCTCAAACTTGCCCCCAGTGATTATTTTCCTGATTCTGGAAACTGACCCCACTGGTGGCAAGCTCTTACTGATATGCAGTGCTTCCTTCTTTGCTCTGGGCTTGTCTGTCAATTGCAGGCTTTGTTGATGGCAGATTCCAGGTCTGACACTGCTTTCTTCTGTCCAGACAGCCCTGCACAGGGCTGGCTCTGGTCACTGATGGGCTCCCAGTCTCCCCATCCTCAAATCAGCCCACTCACCCTGTGGTCTACACTCTACCCCTCTAGACTCCCCCTTCTACATCCTCTGATCCTAAATTTGCCCTGAGAATGATACTCACCCAAATACGATCAACTTTCATGACTGACTCCTTTTCTTTTCTCTCTCTTTCTTAGTGCCTTCCCCAAAGCCATCTCTATGTATTTACGAGGTCAAATCTGCCAATGACTTTGGGCTGGCTCACCCTTTCTCTCAGGTCCCCATTCACTCCTTGGGCCAGGTGGTCTCTAAAGTCCCTTCATCTCTAAACTCAGGTGGCTGTGGCAGAGTCCAGGCCTGGGCTTGCTCCCTTAACCACCTATCCTTTTTTTTTTTTTTTTTTTTTGATAAAGACAGCCCCTTTATCACCCAGGCTAGCATGCAGTAGCGAGATCACTGCTCACTGCAGCCTTGACCTCCTGGACTCCAGTGATCCTCACACCTCAGCCTCCCGAGTAGCTGGGACTACCAGAGCATGCCATCATGCCCAGCTAATTTTTGCATGTTTTATAGAGATGGGTTTTTACCATGTTGCCCAGGGTGGTCTTGAACTCCTGGACTCAAGTGATCTCAGCCTCCCAAAGTGCTAGGATTACAGGTGTGAGCCACCATGCCCAACCAGCCTCCTGTCCTTTAACATGCCACCCCAGTTCCTGCCCCCTGCCCCAGCCCCCTCCCACCAGGGCCCTGCCCTTTGCTCATGAGCTGGCAGGTTCCCCTGTCCCCCCCTCCACCTGGAGGGCCTTCAGCCCCAAGGTTGCATAACAACATGGCATCTGAACTGAGAGCCCCTGAGAAGCTGAGAAGCACAGGAAGGAAGGGAAGGAAGGAAGTGTTTGCTCCCACCACCCTCCTCATCCCCGAGCTGCCCCTTTAAATATTTGCCTAAGGCTCCAGCAGCCAGAGAGTGTCCTAGGACAGTGAAAGGAGGGGAGGGGTGCCAGGAGGAGGGGGAGCCCAGAGAAGCGTCCTCTCAGCTCAGCCTCAGCTGTGTGCAGGTGCCAGATGTAGGAGACAGCTCGCCTGCAGTGCCCACCCCTGCCCTCCCCCAGGGCCCCCACTCCTGCCCCCATCATCCTGGCAACATTGGGATTGATGGGCTGACTCACGCGTACTGGGCCTGAGCCAGGTGGGCAGCCAGCCAGCGGGAGAGCCAAGCACTGCAGGCATCTCGGGGTCCCTGTGGGCATCTCAGGGGACCGTGTTGTCCTCACGTGGGACTTGTTCTTAGCAGGCACTGTGGGTGGGGCTCGCCACCATCACTGGGTGCTAGGAGTGGGGTCTCTTTCTTTGAAAAAGCCTCTGCTCTTTCTGGTCCTTGGTCTCCCTTGCCTGTTGCCCTTAGGCTGTAGCTGTCATAAGCTCTGTGGCTGCTGTTGCTGCTGCTGCTTCTCCTTAAAACTCATTTTTGCTTGAGGGCTGAGGGAGGGTGCCCACCTCCTGGAGCACTCACACTAACCAGGTGAAGATCCTGGGTTCCTTGGAGAGGGAAACACAGAAGGATCTGTAGCTGGGTGTGCCTACCTTCCCCCTCCCCCATACAAGCCCTATCTGTAGCCTTCTCACTTTTTTGCCTTTTCTCCTTATGGGAGAAATGCTTAAGCCATTTCTCCCTCTGTGAAAGCCAACCTCCAATCCCTCTCCACTTCTCCGGTGTCAGTTATTTATTTATTTATTTATTTACTTACTTACTTACTTAGAGACAGTGTCTCACTCTGTTACCCAGGCTGGAGTGCAGTGGTGCAATGACAGCTTCATAGCTCACTGCAGCCTTCATCTCCTGGCCTCAAGTGATCCTCCTACCTTGGCCTTCCAAAGTGCTGAGATGACAAGTGTGAACCCTGCATCTGACCTTCTATCTCTCTGAATGCCACCCACCCAAACAGGCCAAGTGCCACTGGCACCTGCTCTGTGACCTCACTCCAGTTCATGGTGCCCTTTGAAATCCTCAGCCTCTCTGTGGCACCTTCACCTGCCATTCAGCACACATGAATGTTCTTGTCAGCTACATGGGTGATTTTTGTTGCTCTGTCTTCCAGCCCAACTGCAGGCCCTGGGAAGGAAAGAAGCACGCTCCCCACAGGCTTCTTTGAACCTGCTGCTGGGCAGGAGGCATGCAAACAGCCAACACTTAATGATAGTCCATGATGAGACCAATACCAACAGTGGTCAATAGTCCATGCCTTCTGTATGTGGAGGTCCCAGTGCTTCCACTGGCCAGCTCTGGGACCCAGCGTGAGTCATTCTGCTTTGCTAGGCATTAGTATGTTCACCTGTGAGATGGGTCTGGTACTAGCTATCCACCTCACTATGCTATTATAAGGACCTAATGGCATCATGGGTGTGACATCCAGTCGTCATCATTAGCATCATCTACTTCATCCTCTAGAGGACCTCCCACTAGCTAAGAATACAGCCCAGACTCGCCCTCTTTGTCTGTTTCTGGGTTGACCCCCTCTGAGAGCCCTGGGTGATGGACGGCCCCACAGTGGCCACCCCTTCTGTGTGGGCCTCCCCGTTTCCTCCTCCAGCCTCTCAGCTGCAGGGGTGGGGACAAGATTCACTTTGCTCTTTGTGTACTGGGCAGAGCCGTGCCAGGGACGGGTGGGGACAGTTGCCCAGCTGCCCCAGCCATCTCCCTACCCCCACTGCTTCCCTGCCCCCAAGTTGGCATGGGGAGGGCAGCTAAATGTGTGGCAGCAAGTAGACATCAAAGGGCAGGGGCATCCCTGGCTGGGAGAACACGACTTAAGCTCAGACCAGAGAATCCCCTGCTGGCAGAGTCTGGGGACAGCTGGGGAAGCATCTTAAAGCCAGTGGTCTCAGTTCCCTGGACTGGTGTGGAAAGAGCACAAGACTAGAAGCCCAGGCAGCTTACAGCCAGGCTCCCCTTGCCCCGTGCCTATGAGCTCTTAGGACAGTCATCCTCCGCCACGGGGGAGCTAACGTGGTATAGAGCAGCAGTCTTCAAGCTTTTTGGTTTCAGGACCCCTTAACACTCTCAAAAAGTATTGAAGACCCCAAAGAGCTTTTGTTTATGTGGGATATGTCTGTTGACACTTACTGAGAAATTACATTTTTATTTACATATGAATTTAAAATATCAGTAATAAACCTGTTATATGTTATGATATAAATCACATTTTTAATGGAAAAACTATTTTACAAAGCAAAAATAAAATAGAAAGTGTCACTCCTTTACAGTTTTAGAAATCTTTTAAATTTGGAATTTCGTAGAAGTGAAAAGGGCAAATCATGTCTTAACAATATTAGGAAAATTGTTTTTACCTCAGAGACAGAGGAGGCCCAGGGCTACACTTGGAAGAATCCTGCATGGAACGACAACCCTGAACGTTGAAGTTGGGCACAGTGGGCGGAAATCCCTGCTGATACATTTTTCTTCTGGTGCGACAGGCCTCACGTTTCTTGTCTGTAAAAGGGAATTACTATCACCTGCCTCAAACTATTGAGAGGATTAAGTAGGGAAAGTACAGAACACTCGAGATAGCAAACTTAGCCAGCCTCTTTTTGGGGGGCCTCAGTTTCCTCATTTGTTAGACAAAGGGCTGGACTGAAAAATATCTAAAGCGCTCCCCAGCTTCAACAGGCTGTGGTTGAGCAGTGAGAAATGTTCCAGAATTCCACACAGTCCCACTCCAGCTCCAGAGGCTGCGTTTCCCTTTTCAGCTCATGCTGACACAAAGGTACATTCTGTTCAGCGGCGCGTGGAGAAACATGTGAATTCAGTTAGAAGCGCACTTCAGACTCCTCCAGGACGCCCTTGTGCTTCTAATCTTGCATGCTAACTTAGATAAGCGTCTGTCACTCACGACATGCCCATGATGCTGCCTAGGGGATGTGTCCCCCACCCCATGCAAAGAAATCCAGGTACACAGAAGCACAGAGATCCCTAACCCCGAAGCGCCTCCACAAGGCAGTGTGTGCATGTGCCTGTGCAGAGACAGGTGAGCACCCGCGCGCACGGTCGTGCCCAGCACACGAAGGCACAAGTACAAGCTCACACGCATGCACTCACGCGCAGCCACACACGCGGATGGCCCCAGAGACGGCCCGGGAGAGCACACAGCGGCCACTCCTCCCCTTCGGTGACTCCCAGACTCGGGCCTCCCACCGCCGCCCCGCGCGCGCCCCCGCCGCCCGCGCCGCAGTCCGCATCCACCCCGCGCGGTCAGCCCCGGCTGCGGCTCCAGCTCCGCGCTCCGCGCTTCTCTCCCGAGCCGGATCGCGGGAGCGAGCAGGGGAGGGGACCGCAGCCGGTGCCCGAGGGCAAGAGGAGTCCGCAGGCGGGCCCCTGGCTGCGGCAGCAGCTGCCGGTGGCCGGGAGGTGCCAGCCCGCGCGGGGTGGCCCAGCCGCGGGAGCGGTGGGGCGGGGTCCGCTGCTGCCGGCCCCAGGGAGAGCTCGCGGGCAGCATGGCGGGGCTGCGGGCCAGGCGGGGCCCGGTGCCGGGGCTGCTGGCGCTCTCCGCGCTCGGCTTCTGCCTCATGCTGCAAGTCAGCGCTAAGAGGCCCCCCAAGACGCCCCCCTGCCCGCCCAGCTGCTCCTGCACCAGGGACACCGCCTTCTGCGTGGATTCAAAGGCAGTGCCCAGGAACCTGCCCTCGGAGGTCATCTCCCTGTGAGTGTCCAGCCCCGGCCTTGGGGGTGGGGAGGGAGAGGAGGCCGAGGACAGCTCTGGGAGAGGACAGGAGAACCCTCGCTCCCCCTCTTCAGAGTGTGGGGACCAGGGGGACTGCAGGGGTCCTCAGGGCTGGAGAGTCCAGGCACCAGTCGGGCAGGGAGTTCTGCAGCTTTGCAGCCTCAGCGGCCATGGGTGGGGAAAGCAGGAGTTCACCACCAAGAATGAATCATCACCACCACGAGCGTCAGTGAGACCTACTGTGTGCTGGGCTCCAGACTTGGCGGGGGGTGGGGGGTTGCTTACACCAGCATGTGGACCCCTGCCTGTGATGTCACACCAAGGGCAGGAGAGTAGCAGCCAGGGCAGGTGGGAATGAGCTGTGCCCTCCCAGCACCCTGGCATGGGGCACACGCTTGCCACTGACCAGCCACTTGGCACCCAGCCCGGCCAGCCTGTCACTTGCAACAGCCAACCTCTGGGGCTCCCCTTGTCTGTGGGACCAGAGAGGTTGTGAAGTCACTGGGGACCAGGATGCCAGCCCCCACCCCCATGCCCCATCTTTCAACAGCACCCAGCCCATTGTGGGTGTTTGGATGATGATGGTAACGGTGTGGGTGATGGGACCTTTTCTTGCGTGAGAGGGAAGCTGAGCCTGGGGCCATGGGTGCCCCAAGAGGCAATAGGGGAGGACCGTGGTGAAGGCAGGCAGTGAGTTTGGGAAGAGAAGGGAAAGACACAGGTGGGGGCCAAGGTCGGTGAAATGGGGCGTTTCCAGGGCAAGTGAGTACAAAAGCCTCTGCCCTCCGTGTTCACCTCTCCCTGCCTCAGCACAGCCCCTGCAGACCCCACAGTACTGACTCGGGTGTCCCCGCAGGACCCTGGTGAATGCCGCCTTCTCAGAGATCCAGGATGGAGCGTTCTCCCACCTCCCGCTGCTGCAGTTCTTGTATGGATAGGGCCTTGTGGAAGGGTTGGGGGAGCTGTGGGGATGGTAGCAGGGAACAGATTCTGGGCTGGGGAGACGGAGAGTGGACAGAAGCAGCCTCTGGAGACAAAGATGCAGGTGTCCCTTGCGTTTGTTCTGATAGGATGTACCAAAAAGGTGGGGCAGCCTGGAGTCAGGGGAGTCGGGGCAGCAGGAGGACAGCTAGGGATGGCACAGAGAAGCCAAGCACCGGGGATCTGGGGATGGGCTTGGCGCCTCTGGAGACCCAAGAGAACTGGGTGCGATAACCTGGGCTAGTGCCTAAGGTGGGCACTGTGGGACCATCTTAGAGACAGGTGACCCCAGGAATCACGGATCCCAGAAAGAGCTGGGGGCTGAAAGAAAGGGATGGCAGGAGTGTCTCCAACTCTACAAGATGCCGTCCATGAGGGACAGTTGTCCATGATGGGCTGGAGTAGGACAGAATGAGGGTGGGGGAGAGGGAGAGGAGATGCCACTGGGGAGGGCCAGGAGCTGGCTTGACAAGAGAACTCTGCCTCCGCCCATGTTTAGGAGCCAACAGGGACCCTGGGAGCTTCTGGGGCCAGAACAGCCTCCTGCCTGGCCTTGTTGCCCAGGTGGCCCAGGGATTCCCTATGGGGTCCCTAGGGGTGGCAGCAGGGCAGCCAGGTCTTGGGGAAGCCCAGGGCTGAGGCAGTGGGCTGGGGGCTGGGGCAGCAGGCACACCCTTGGAATCTCTAATTCCACCTTTGTCTCTGCAGGTTACTCAACTCCAACAAGTTTACACTG
The DNA here is from genome assembly GCF_002776525.5 of Piliocolobus tephrosceles. NCBI lineage: Eukaryota > Metazoa > Chordata > Mammalia > Primates > Cercopithecidae > Piliocolobus > Piliocolobus tephrosceles. The sequence goes on along the minus strand of NC_045440.1, from coordinate 20,349,360 downwards.
ATTGGAGACAACGCCTTCACAGGACTGTCGCACCTGCAGTATCTGTGTGTGGGAGGGAAAGGGGCAATGGGAAAGAACAAGGGAGGGGGACCCCAGGCCTGGGAGGCCGAGGGACTGGGTAGGGATTGGATGAGAATGCCGTGGGAGGGGGAGGTGATGGGATGCGAGAGCCCTTGCATCCCATGATGGCAGGACCCGAGCAGAAGGTCGTTTCATTCGTTTTGCCTCTACCCTACCTGATGCCCTATTCCTATGGCTTGATGATGCCAGACTCCATTTGGAAACTATCTTGGGGACATGGGCTGAAATCTAGGCTGGGGCATAGGGTGAGTGCTGCTGGGGGTCTGGCATCCTGTGTGACCATTGAGGCAAGTTCCCGCTTTCCCCAGCTTCATTGAGAACAATGACATCTGGACACTATCCAAGTTCACCTTCCGAGGACTCAAGTCCTTGACTCACCTGTGAGTACGTCACACATATACGCATTGTACCAAAGCCCCACCTCTCCTGTGGCCTTTGGCCTTGGTCATGATCTTCAGATGACCTAGGGGTCTCTCTTGCAGCTCGCTGGCCAACAATAACCTGCAGACACTGCCCAGAGACATCTTTCGGCCCCTGGACATCCTGAATGACTTGTAAGGCCCGAGTCCTACCTCTTCCAACAGTGCCACAGAGGGTGTATCCCTGGAGGGCATGATGTGGGAGTCAGAACTGGGATGGTCATAAGGTCTTGAGAAGCTGGGAGGGCTTGGGTCTGGGGGCCCCTGAGGAGGTGAGGAGGTGGAGTTAGATATAGATGGTAGCCTTACAAATTGGATTTTTTCTCAAAGTGCGCCTGAGACACCATGTGTGTATGTTTTTTGTTTGTTTGTTTTGTTTTTTGGTTTTTTTTTTTTTTTTTTTAGATGGAGTCTCATTCTGTCACCCAGGCTGGAGTACAGTGGCGCAATCTTGGCTCACTGAAACCTCCACCTCTTGGGTTCAAGTGATTCACCCTCAGCCTTCTGAGTAGCTGGGGCTACAGGTGTGCGCCACCACACCTGGCTAATTTTTTGTATTTTTAGTAAAGACGGGGTTTCACCATGTTGGCCAGGCTGGTCTCGAACTCCT